>NW_027466823.1:505000-540000 GCF_046128005.1 Genypterus blacodes
CTGTACGCCCTCAGACCACACGGCTCTGTCTGGACGTGAAGGCGGATCAGAACCTCAGACCCTCAGATCCTCAGACCCTCAGACCCTCCGCCCCTTCGCCGGGCACAGAGTCGCTCTCAGCCTGGCCCGGGCAGCACCGGGTCCAGATGTCAGCCAGATGCTGCCGGCCAGCCCTCGCTCCCCTTCAAAGAAACAATTAGGCCCAATTATCGCAACATATAAATGAATTTCATCCATGATTAAAATCTTTCAGGGTGGAGGAGGGCGAGCAGAGCCGGAGAGCCAGGTGGTTGTAATCTGGACGGCGGTCTCAGTGGGGTTTTGGCTGAAAGAGAGCGAAAGAAAGGAAAACCTGGTTGAGCTGTTTATTCAGGCACTTGTGCGTCTGGTCAAGTGCTCCCCTCCTTCGCTTTCACCCCGGCAGTAAAGGCATCTGTCCCTTAATGCCGCTTTAATGAAGGTCATTCATTTTAATGGAGCCCCATTTCCAACGCCAATAATTAAAGCCGGCCCTGCACTTGTCCCGGGTTCAGTTGTTGAGACGGGGTGAGTGCCAGTTCTCCAAATAAACAACAAGCTGGGCCGGCGGGCGGGCGGGCAGCTGAGCGGCGGCGGCGGCGGCGGCTGAGCCCAGGCAACGCTCCACTTCAGAGTCATGAAAGGAGGAGGAAGTCCAGCTTAGAGCACAAACTTAAACCATGTTAGTGAGATGAAAACCATATTTCTTCTAAGTGGCAGAGAGGATGTCAGGTGGCTGGAGCATGTTGGAGGAGAACAGAACAATCACGTGTAATCAGGTCTGAGACGTGGAGGAACTGCTGACTGATACAATGACTTTCTCATGTCAAGTGTTTGAGGGCGAGCGGCTCAGAGGAAGATCAAACCGCGGCTTACCGTCTGCGTCTGTGAGCTTTCATGTGGGTGTTTATGTCATCATCGCCACGAGGGGAAGAGGGGAGAGATGAAGAGCCCAGACCAGAGACAGTGAGAAAGTGAACTGTTATGGATTTGCTGATACATAAGAAGAGGAGCTGAGAGGAAATCTGGGCTGAAGCTGCGGCGTGAAACATCAGGACCGGAGAACATTAACTTCATATTAACACACAGAGGAGTGAGTGAGTGTGTGTGTGTGTGTGTGTGTGTGTGTGTGTGTGCAGATACTCTGTCCTGGAGTTTAAAGCTACTTTGCTCTTCTTTAGGGAGTTATCCATTAAAGGTTGAACGTTGGAATTCAGAGGATGGAGCAGGAAGAAGATGAGAAACAGTGAGAGAGAGACTTTAAAGTGAGACTTCCTGCTGAGGTCACAGTGCTGGGCTGTTCGGAGTGAAGCTTGAACCAGCAGCACACACACACTCACCAAGCAGTGAGGTGTGTGTATAACCTGTTCATGTGATAAGAAAGGGTTTGGCATCAGAAATGGAAATCCACAGATGAAAGTCTTGACCCAAATCCAAACCTGTGCTTAAATGGTTAACTCCTGAAATCAGATGGTAAACAAAATGAGACAATAGACAACAATAAGATAGAAAAGGCTGCAAATATTGAGTCATAGTTGAGGGGAGATAAGTTTCATGCTCACACTGTATATCAGGTGTGTGTGTGGGTGTGTGTGTGTGTGTGTGTGTGTGTGTGTGTGTGTGTGTGTGTGTGTGTGTGTGTGTGTGTGTGTGTGTGTGTGTGAGAAACATTGGAGTTGTCTGCCACATTCAGGCTCATTCTGCTGCAGGAAGTCAGAATAAAAGTTTCCTTGTGTTTCATCAGAACGTCTCCCAGTCTGCATGTCGACTGAACTGAGAGCAACATCCCTCTGACATGGTGAAGTCCATCCCTGGGTAATTGATGTGTTTACTCCACATATTAGACAGATCCATCTTCCAGGTGTGTCATTTACCCAGCATGCTTTGCAGTCTTCTGGCGTCAGCTGGTTTAATGTTGATGTACGATCTGTGAAGAGGAGCCTTGTTTTATCTCCGGCCTGGTGACACAGGACGGTTGTTTCATCTCCTGTGTGTGTGGAGGCTGGGGATGCTCTCCGCCTGCCCGGGCCCTGATGAAAGCTGGCGGCCACCTCGGCCCGACAGAGCACATCCATCAGAGCCGAGGCACGTCAGGCCCGGGGAGTCATCCTCGGGGCGGAGGAAGGGCGCTACCTCGGTCAAACGGGGTTTTAGCTTGACAAACACCACAGGAGCCGGCCGGCTGCGTGGATGTTTGGATGACAGCTCGCCGCCAAACACCGCGGCGCTGTGCAGTCACAGCTGAGGATCAGGAAGGATTCAGGTTTAGACTTACAGACTCTTCCTCTCTCTCTGCTCCACACACAGAGGAAGACAGAAGACAGTGGCAAAGTCATAAAAACCTAATTTTATGAGCAACCACTCTATTAAAACATATAAATGTCTGCGGCACCGGCAGCTAATCCACATCACATGGCAGCGAGCGGAGACTTACGGGCCAGATGAGTGAAAACAAAAGCGCATAAACAGATTGGCACGTTCTCTGTGTTTCTCTGTGCAGCTGACACACTTGCAGGCTTTGAAGTGGCTTTGGAGAACTCTCAATAGCTGCACAGCCAAATGGTTCTGTATTTACAAAGTGACCCCTCTTTAGCAAATACAAACAGGATGCAGGATCCATTTGGTGGCTGCGGTCCAGGCCTGCAGATCACAACTGGTTTGCTTGAGCACTTGCGAGGTTTCATCAGTTTCTCCTGGAGGCTCAGGGACGTTTGGATCAGTGAGGGAACTTTCTCTCCCTCACTGTTTACTGATTGCTTCCACACATGCAGCTGCAGACTGTAAAAATAAACTTCTCATTCAGAAAATGGACACATCAGCCTCTTAAACAGGATTTCTTTTCATGTTTGCGTTCCAAGTCAGCTGCTCTCAGAGCCGAGGCGGCGGCGAGCGTCGGAGAGCTGCGTTGAGCTTTTTGAAGTGAGGAGAAACGCTAATTGGAAAGTGGAGAAAAAGTCCCGTGGCCCTCCAGATGTTAGAGTAGAAAGGCGTTGCGTGGCGCGGGGCCGCGGCGGCGAAGGTGTCGGAGGCCTACGCGCGCATCAGAGGGAGCCGTCAGGATGCCGGAGCGTTCCCACGCCGCACCTGGCTTCCTGTCTGGCTGCACAGCTGTGCGGCGCGGCGCGTTGTGTCATGCTCAGCGTATTACGTAGCGCTCGTGTTGTCAGATTGTGTTTATGGTGGAATAAGCATATCGCTGTGGATCTGCACTGAGCGGTGGTCAGACAGAGGACAGTCATAACTCAAAACAGAACCTCCGCCTCCATCTTCTGTCTTCATACGCTTTGTTACGCAATCACTTTGGCTTTGATGTTCCAGTGTGGAGAGTGATGACATGTATGGATGAATACTTAAAGGCACGATGGAGAGACGGAGCAGATAAACATCACTTTACCTCAGAAGATGAAGGACTGAGTGGCGATGTAAACAAACTGTGAGACTTGAGCGTGATGTCCCGTGTTTATTAGAGAATGTTAATCAGTCTCTAAAGCTCCTTGAGCCCTAAACTAGCAGAAGCTTCCTCTTTGCCTGAGGGGAAACCAGCGTCTTTGGTTTGTTGACATTAAGCACCAGGCAGGCAAACCATGGATGTGACCTCTGACCTCTGACCTCTGACCCAGCACATGTTTTCATCCTCCGCATGAATGAATGGATGAATGTGAGTCATATTACACCTGTGACAGAAGCCATCAAAGCTATCTGAACCCCTCTCTGCCTCAGATCCTCTCCACACTGAGCCACAGACCTGAATCAAACTTTCTCAGTTACAGTTTCCCTCAGCAGAGACTGAACTGATGTTGTATTCTATGGATTCTCCCAGCTTCTCCTCTCCTCTCTCTTCCCTGGGTCCATGTTCTCACGGCTCCTCTCATTTTTCCCCAGTCTGTCATGTTTCTTTAGCACATTATCAGACCTATTACTCTTCACTCCTCACTTATAGAGACACACAGAGGCTTAAAGTGAACCTCAAGCAAACCCATCTGGGAGGCTTAATTATAAGTAAGCTCTTTAATAAGTGCTGGATCACATATCCCAGCTCAGCATGCAGAGGAAGAGGAGGAGGAGGAGGAGGAGAGACAAACCTACACGGGCTCAGGAATGTGTGTGTTTGTGTGTGAGTGTTCATGTTGCATGGCAGTGCTGCTGTGTACAGATGTGTCACACACACTGGCAGCAGTAACACACTTTAAGAGAGAAGGCTGCAGCTGCACAGAGCGGATGAATGATGCTCTCCTCTACTCGTACTGATGTGCCCTTGAGCAAGGCCATTTAAAGAAACGGGCCGATCAGAGGCCAGGCCGAGGAAACTACACACAAGCCAGGAATGTGTGTGTGTGTGTGAAAGTCATTTAGCTGGAAAGGAATTGTAATAATGTCGTGTTCCTGTAAAGAGCGTTAAGTGAGACTCAGGGATGGGTGCCGTTCCCAAACAGGTTCCCCCTGCAGCTTCACAAAGCTTTCACACAAGAAATGTCACTCAGAAAGAAATGATGACGCATGTGGAGAGAATGTTCACACACTCTCTGCTCTAATTGGACAAATGCCTTAATGTCAAACAACAATCACATAATTCCATAATGACATTCCTGTAAATACTCAAGCAAAGCATGAAATGATTCATGAGAATATGAGACGGATCAGAACCTAAGCCTGTTTCTATTCTGACAAGAAATACATGAAGTTCTCTCTTTCCGTCTCAAATCCCCTCCCATAAACTATCCAGTCACCTGAACACAGCCACAGATCAGGACTCAGTCAGGACTCAGCTCAGGCTCCTCAGGCTAATCCTCAGGTTACACAGTAAAGAGCTCCTCAGAGGGACGTTTCATTTACAAGTGTGGCAGGAGAGACATCCAGAAATATATAAAATGGGTGATTTCACTTTCTGAAAAAATTAAACCAAGGACCAGCTGCAGGTTTGCAAGAGAAAAAGATCTGTAAAACAGACTCTGTGTGTGTGTGTGTGTGTGTGTGTGTGTGTGTGTGTGTGTGTGTGTGTGTGTGTGTGTGTCTGTGTGTCTGTCTGGCTGTCTGTTGTGATACACCCAATGACAAACAAGAATGCTGTCACTGGTTGAATGAAGAGGATGAAAGTCTGTTAAATAAGTGAAACAAAGCAGCCGCAGCTTTGAAACAACAGCAGCATTCTAGTGTCACAAACCATTTAAAGCGTCTAATCCAAAGATTAAACTACTGGAACCAAAATAGAGGCTGAATCTGGCAGTGAGGGGGGCGGGGGGGATTACCCGGGAAAATAAGAGCATGCAGGTTGTATAAACTGATGTGTGAGAAGATGACAGAATTATCTCCTCTGTCAGATGACATCACCGCCCCCCCCTCTTTGGCTTTGTGAGGCGAGTGCACGCTCAGCAGAATATCTGATAGTGAGTCAGGCCTCACTGCAGCATCCAGTGTGTGTGTGTGTGTGTGTGTGTGTGTGTGTGTGTGTGTGTGTGTGAGAAACAGCAGCAAAGATAAATCATCCAACATCCACAAGAGCTCCAGATATAAAGATAGTGTGTCTACTAAAAGTGCCATAGATGTTATACTGTACACGTATGTGTCTCTGTCCACTCCAGCCAATATCTTTCTCTACTGAACCAATAGAGAGTGAGCGACCTGTGACCCCTGAGTGGCTGTGGGTCAGAGGAGGAAAGCACAGGAACAATACGTCCCTCTGATACACACACACACACACACACACACACACACTTCTGGATTCTAGTCCCCGTGGCTTTTTACTAATGTATCCCTCAGAAGTACTTTTATAGGCACTTCAAAACTTTGATTAGACTGCAATTAAGGTCATAAATCACCTTTCTTAAATGTCACCTGCTCTTCTTCCTGCCAGCCCAAACGTTTCCACAGTAACTAGACTTAAACTGATGAGAGTTAATGAGTTAATGAGTGAACAAAGGCAGGTAGAGGCTCTCCCTCTGACACCGGCTTCCTGTGAGTCACATGAGGGGAGGAGAGGCTTTACTCCTGCTGAGGCTCCTGCCTGCATAGACTCCGCCCACTTTATGGCTCCATAACGCCTGGAAACATCTGAGCCCAGCAGATCATTAGGTTTGATTTGATACACTGTTAAGACTTTGAGCTCAAACTTTTTTAAGGCTTTACATCAACAGTCAGTACGTTCACACACACTTTAGATGTTTCATTCTGCTGTTTCCAAGGCAACCAACCTCATGTATACACATTAAAATCAGCACAGATCAGAATATGTGGACTCTGAATATCAAACCTGGATTAAACAATAACACATCTCTTCATTCAGGTCAATCAGTTCCACTCTCACACTGATAGCAGTGTGTATTGAGTGTGTTCAGAGGTGCTGAGTGTCTCTGATGATCTGTGTGTGTGTCTTTACAGTCTGTGTGCCGCTTCAGCCCCTCAGATCTTCAATTAGAGAGCTGTTCCACTGAACCTCTGTTGAAAGGCAGCTGAAGGATCTCTGACTTGACTAATAGCTCCAGCTCTAATCTGGTGCGATGAGTGACGTCTTCTTCTATGGGTTTGTTGACACAGGGTCCCGCCGTTAGCGTCTGTCATCTGGTCCCCTCTCATACATGTCACGAGTCCCCACGTCTGTCCTGAGCCACAGCAAGAAACACAAACACAGCGTCTGTCAGCGGGGACTAAACCTGCACCAGGCCTGGAGAGTCAAAGCCTCTAACAAGTTTGATATTGTTGTCAACATAGTCAGAGACGTGTGGGGTCGCCTGGTTTCCTCCCTGAAGAAGAAGAAGGAGAAGAAGAAGAAGAAGAAGAAGAAGAAGAAGAAGAAGAAGAAGCAATTTGTCAACATTCAGGCTTCTTCAGTGTAAAACTTGTTTGTTTATATCAAACCTCAGTTGTGTCAAAGTGTCCGTTGTAATTCTTTACATGATGATTAATTAAGTATCTTATCTTATCTTATCTTATCTTATCTTATCTTACAGTCTTTGATTAGTAAATCTCATTTACCATCATAAAGCTTTTATTTTGAAAGCACTGGGGTCAATGAATATTTTTAAACTTTACCTGGTTTGCCTTGGAGCGACTGATGACTGTAACACACACACACACACACACACACACACACACACACACACACACACACACACACACACACACACACACAGAGTCAGAAACATTCATCTCAGCAGAAACACTTCCTTTATTTGTCAATGACAATTAGTGTCTTGTGTTCCTGCAGTGTGGTGACAGTGATGCAGTGTGTGTGGGGTCTGAGGAGGAAAAATGAAAAATATGCATCTCACTCTGGTAATCACACACTCGGAGGTTCTGCCTGCACGCCGCCTCCCTCAGGATACGGTGCCAGGCCTCTCTGATAAAGAGCGGGACTTTCCCTTCTCTGCAGCTTGCGTGCTCGCTCAGGTGTTCAACTTAGATATGGAATCTCTCCCAGAAGCTTGAGCCGTAACCTTGCTGCTGCTGCTTCTGCTGCTGCTGCGGCGGCGGCGGTGGCCAGAGGGCTTTGATGAATAACCTGAGACATTTGCTGGTCCCCCCTTTTTTGGAAGAACTTCAATGGTTGAATGGAATATGTGCTCCAGAAGCAGAAGACATCAATTATTCTGTCTGTTTACTTGTGATACAGGAGGCTAACAGCAGCCTTTCAAAGAGAGCAACCTTAAACGGAGGTGGCAGGATCAAACCTCACCAAACCAGAGCAGCGATCGGGGAGCAGATTGGGTTTCCTGCAGGAATAATCTAACACTTCTGGAACGTTTCACGTCAAACACGCCACCTGAGTTTCATTTCCCTGCCCTGTACCTGCAGCTCCGAGCTCTGCCATCACACACACACACACACACACACACACACACACACAGACACACACACACACACACACACACACACACACACACACACACACACACTTCCACCATCATCACCGCACATGCCACAAGCTCATTTTAGCCTCGAGCACCACAGAGTGACTTTGTGTAGTGTGTGTGTGTGTGTGTGTGTGTGTGTGTGTGTGTGTGTGTGTGTGTGTGTGCTCTGTGGGAACACATTTGCTCATAAAGCATCTAATTCAGTGCTGGCATGACACACAGGAGGCCCCGGCGCTGGGGGAGCGTAGCCGTGTTGAACTCCACAGACGTGACATCATGGCACAGACGGATGCGTGTAACAGGCAAAGCTTCATGACAACATGTCAGCTCAGTCATCAGGTTAAGGGTCTGTCAAGGCACCTGAGTCTCAGATCAGGGCTCTTCCTTCTCCTGCAGTGGAGCTCTCAGTAGGAGTGACGGTGCTGTTCAAAGCATTTCAGACATGTTTGGTTGGAGTGATGATGATGATGATGATGATGCTTTGCTGCTAAGGCTCCTAAGGCAGGGAGGAGCCCATCATAGGTTACATACTGGATTCACCTGTGATTCTTTTGTCAATGTCAGCAGCAATGTTAGATTGAAAACAGCTGAATGAAAGCTCTGAAATGTAGAATTTGGAGGATTAGATAGTAAACAGATCCAGCAGGGAGGAAGATGAGGGCCTAAACAACATGAAACTACCTCTGGTCAACGGTGTCAACAAAGCAGCAGCAACCAAAATCATTCATGTACAAAGGTGACTAACAGCAGCATCTGCATCTGTGTAGTGAGTTTGAGTTTTCTATAGTAAAGTGTGTGACGCGGCTGTCAAACGTCCATGAATGAGTGAATTGTTGCTTTTGTTGCTTTAATCCTTTGGTTTGGTTTTGATTCACGCAGAAAAGAATCCATGGAGCCAAACTGAGTGCCAACCCTCGCTGCAGAAGGTGCTGAGTGCCAGCGTAGCTATGAAACATGGAACAACAACTGGACTGGCACACACACACACACACACACACAGACACACACACACACGCCCGTCACAGTCATCATCTGGGCCGGAACACAAAGCAGGTCTTTGTTAAAGGCGTCTCTCAAACAAACCGCCGACCGGCTCACGTGATGAGACGTACACGATGGGCCCTGAGCCAGAGGTTGGACCACACAGGCTGCTGAGTTCACAGAGCAACATGCTAACCTGCCCCGGGTCCATCAGAAGGCCCGGTTAGGTGAGTTTGATGCGTCTCTTTGCAGTCCTGTTCCCTGGAGTTCAGAACCACTTCAGATCCGGCTGCCAACCCGAATGGAGCGCTCCAGAGTTTGTTCGTGACCAGACCCAGACCACAAAGGGTGCGGCCCTTTTGGTTCCCATCCCAGCGCAATTACTGTGTTCAAGACCCAACCCAAACAAACGGTACCAAGAGGGGAAAGAACATATGGACTCAACCTAAAGGTGTGAGATTCCACTGGTGGTTAAGTTGAGGATCGATATCACTTCAGGGGCTAAGAAACGACTTTTAAATGTGCAACTGTGGAGGATAAGAGAGGGAATACAGTCTGTAATATGTTGTTCCATTCCAAATCCTTTCCAAAATCATTACAGATCCAATGAGTGAGCAGTGACTGAGTCCTTTAATGTTCGTGGCGCCGTGTAACTCATCTGTAACTGCTCGCTCTGCAGATTGGATAATGTGCTCTGCAATCTGTTTGAGTTTCCTTGGACATAAAACTTGATTTGACATGAGTGGAACATTGGAAGGTGCAGATACTGTAGGTTTCCTCTCATCGTGTCCTCTTCATCATCTCAGCTGCTCCTTCATCTCCACTGCCACCAACTAACTTCCCTCGCAGAGTCGTACTCTCAGCCGTGAAAACCATTCCGGTGTTTCTACCCAGAGAGCTTTTAGCACTGTGAGGCCACTGAAGCGTTATCAGCTGTCCGCCGTGCTTTAGGTTCACAGCCACTCAGCTCACAGACAGCAGAGGCAAAGATACACTGCTTTACTCATTCAACAAGAAGAAGGAGAAGGAGAAGAAGAAGAAGAAGCACCGACCCTGTGGTTAACCCATGACTAGGAGAAGTAAAATACAGCGGTGATTAAAGAGAAAGCCTTTATAGTAGGATTCTGGAGAGGACATTAGGTCTCCATGAGTCTCCTGGGGGACGGAGGATGAAGGACGTGTTACAGTGCAGAGGCCAATCCATCATGGACTGGGTCATGATCTAAGATTCCTCTCACTGAGCGCTCATCTCCCATATAAAAGTGCAAAACGCCTCCAGACTGAAGCTAAATGTTCCTGCTGAAGGTAGCGAGGTCCTGCCTGCGTGTCTCTCTCTCTCTCTCTGTCTGTCTGTGTGAGTGAGTGAGCGTCTCGGGCCTGTACAGTAGATAAGAGAGGGCAGCCAGAGGCACGGGGTCTCCATTACTCACTGGATACCTATGGAGAGCAGCAGAGGCAGCACCTGAATCCGGTTTAATGGTGGAAATGGATGCACACTCTCCCCACGGAGCGATCCTCTTTATGGCCCACACTCACCTGTGATATATGGGAAGAAGACAGATGCCAGCGAGGGCGGCAGGGGGACACAGAGGTGATTGGACAGATTCAGCGGGTGATGCGGAGGCTGAGCGCGGCTTTGAACTCGTGCCACAGTCCAGGGTCATCCTGAGGGTGATTGAGTGCCGCTGCGTTCCCAAAGGAGAGGAAAAGGGATGAGAACTTATTTTCAGTGACTGGGAGAGAGGAGGAAGAGGATCTTAACAGCCATACCTCAGCCCAAGGTTGTTACCGGAGCGCTCGGACTCCAGCCTACCTGCCATGAGTCACATAAAGTACCAAGAGTCCAGCTGAGGCAGAAGTTTAGTTCTCACAGCGGAGAACTGTTAGAGTCCTGTCTTCTTTTAATGAACTTAACAGTGGAGATCCGTCCACTGCAGGGAAGAGGCTGGACCCCAACAGAGCCACATTTCTAACCCTAACCCTAACCCTCTCCATGCTGCACTGTGCCTGGGCCGCCATCACACACTTAGACTAAGTTTCCTCCTAACTTATTGAGTTATCATGCAAAAAAACAAACAAAGCAACCATCAGATGCAGAAGAGAAGTGGAGTTTATATTCATATCTAAGTTCAAATGGACAGTTCAGAAGTTAATGAGCCTGAAGGTGAGGTAGTGTTCTTCCTTCTCTCATAGCGCTCAGACTGACCAATCGCAGAGCTTGAGGAAGGGAACGATGCTAAACAGCTAATAAAGAGCGAAATATAGGTCCTTTAACTTTCCTCTAAAGTTTAGACAAATACACAAAAAGGAGCAACAAACGTGACCTTCTTAGAGAATGTAATAAAGCAATATGAGTGTGTGAAGAGGCCAAGTGAGTGTGAACACATCTGCCTTCAAACTTGATTTAAATATTGATAGACGAGCATAAATTTAGTATATTGAGGAAAGAATTGCAATAAAAGAAATGGCAGCAATATCTAAAGGAGCGGGCAAGGGTCCTACAGTGTGTGTGTGTGTGTGTGTGTGTGTGTGTGTGTGTGCGCGCGCGCGCGTGTGTGTGTGTGTGTGTGTGTGTGTGTGTGTGTGTGTGTGTGTGTGTGTGTGTGTGTGTGTGTGTGTGTGTGTGCGCGCGTGTGTGTGTGTGTGTGTGTGTGTGTGTGTGTGTGAGCCTGTTTAATAATGGATGTTTTATCATCTAAATACTTTGCATTTGTGTCATGAAACGGCTAAAAACTCAATATTGAAACGCGGCGCTGGGACTTGATGTTGAGAGAGTCGGCGTAAACAGAGAGAACTTTGCGGGTATGCGGGGGCACCCCTCACACACACACACACAGACACACACACACACACAGACACACACACACAGGGCTGGTTGTTAGTGGTTATGGATCTGTCACTGGGCCCCCCTCTTTCACACTGGAGCGTAGGGGGAGTCAGAGAACTGAGGACTCAACTACCAAGGCTTTTTTTATTGCTTTATTGCTTCCTCCTAAAGAAAAGGAGCACAAAAGATGGCCGAGCCCCCACCGCAACCTCCCCTTGGCCCCCTACAGACCCCCTCCTGCTGGGAAGAACAGGCCCACAGTGGGCAGGAGGCCTCTCTTTTGAAGGCTGGCCTCTGAATAGTCGGTGGTGGTCATCGTTATCCTCCCAATTAACACTCGTTTGTCTCCAGTGAATTCAATTAGAGGCATATTCATGAGTGACCAGCAGGGGAGGCGTGTGGGAGGTCACTTCCCTCCACCACATCAGAGCACTGAAGGTCACATCAGACCACCATACATATGTGACGTAACCTCTTTCTCCCTCTCTTCCTCTCGCTCAAGCAGACTGGTGTTGTTGTTTTTGTTGAAGAAGTGAGCAGAAGGAGTTTATAAAGACTTATAAACTAAACTTAAGATGACCACACCTGAGAGCAGCCAGCAGGGAGTAAAGGCAAGAAGAAGAATCTTTTGGAAGGGAAAACATATTTATCTCAAAGCTATGATGAATATAAATTATATACTTAAACTCACAATTAACCCTGGAGTAGACTCTTGACAAGGCAGGACTTGTTTTTAATGAGGCATCAGTCTGTCGCTCCCACGTTCCTCTGAGTTACAGTCAGACCTGGCAGGAGTCGCCTTTGGTCTCGTCTAGATCTGAAGCTCTCAGCAGACACAAAGGTGGAGAAATGAAGTAAGGCTACATTTATCAGAGAGAAGGGAAATAGAGAGTGAGCGCCGCTACTCCTATTTGCTGTCTGTCTGGCTGCCTCTCTTATTAATAATGTTCTTTATCTTCATTAGTATATCAGAGCCAACGTCATGCTTTCACGCCTTCTTCACCAATGACTAATGTGAGCGTCCCTTTTTGTCCATCCAGACCTTTCATGCTAGAGAAGGCAGCATTCTGACTCACAGCCCTGGCAGTCAAGTGTCAGAACGTCCAATATCTGAGAAGAAAGCCTCAGACTGTGTTGTTCTTGGTGTGGACTGAGAGGAGAGGAGCGATGTGAGCCCACTGAGGAGGAAACTGTTCCCTGTTGAGTTCAGGTTTCAGTCTGGTGTCTCTGCCTTCAGTTGCCGTAGCAGCGTCATGCCGCCCTAGCATGCGACGCAGACAGGATGCGTCAACAGATAAAGCCAAATGAAACCCATCTGTGTGATCGTCTGGAGCGGCCTGAGCCTGGTGTCAGCACAGGGACGTGATGATCACACCAGCAGCTCCAGCCTCAGCCTGCTGGTCCACAGGGAGAAGAAGAGGTTTGTACGTGCTGAGGCAGAGTGAGTGAAGGGCTTTATCCCTCTGCACGTGTGACGCTGAGGCCCGGGGAGGAAATCAGATAAGAAATCATTGAGGTTTAGCAACTCTGACATTTTAATGGAGAATCCTGTGCTGCCGCCGCTCGACATGAGCAGGAGACGGTTCTGGGTTGTGGGTTTCCACTTTCTGTCCTGGCTTTAAATGAATGGTCTCATTCCAGCCCAGCATCACTTTGTGGGTTTCAGCCCCCCCACCCCCCCTACCTGATCTGTGTAAACTCTATTAGGCCTCATCTCCAGCAGACGCAGCAGATGAGCCTGAGAAGCTAACTGGCTTGGCTGGAAGCAGCGTGGTGCCGTATGAGGGGAGATCATCATCTTATTGTTTCTGTCATTGTCTTGCTGTAATGTAACACATCTCAGTCCAGTTCTCTTACTTGCTGTTGCGCAACAAGTAGCGGTTCTTTGCATGTGCTGTTCCACACACATGTAACCTGAGCTGAGATCTATTGAGTGAAGCCTGTATGTTCTGCACAGAGGATCTGAACCCAACAGGGGCAAGTCAAGGTCACAGATCTGCTTTCTGTCACGGTGACTGGGACACTGAGTCAAGTCTGGTCCTGGAGCCGAGCTGAACAAGCCTGAACAGCCGTTGTGTTGAGGTAATAACAGAGGCGTAAAGAAGAAATGACTGTAATAAGCATAATGAGTTTCTGTAACTATTAAAGATGCTTCAGAACTGTTTGCACGCCTCTGAATCATCTCAGCTGCACATTAGTGTGAGCTGCTGGAACACCTGATTACCCTCTATTATCTCTCTATCATGGGACACATGGGCTTTACTGTGATTGGTTCATTACTTTGAGAGAAATTGACATAAATAGAGATGTCACAATTTGATGAAATCATCTTTAAGATCCCTGGATTTGGATCCAGACCAGCATGTGATGGGTTCGTCCCTGGATCAGGTCCCAGTCAACCAACAATCTAGTTTATATATTAAGTTGCTACAGCTTCACAAAGTTCTGCTATCAAACGGGCTAAATAAGTATGCAAAGTATTCTAAAAGCCTGTGTAAAAGTTGTCCTTGTTGTCTTGTGTGTGAGTCCAATGGGACTCAAAGTGCTGTGTGTGTTCGGGTGTGTGTCTGAACCAAGCGGCCTCATTGAGACTGAGGGACGAGCCGGCTCACTTAATGTGACACTTCACTAAATCATCATGCTTCACAAACTCAGATGAGCTGATATGTTGCTCCTCTGCTTATCTTAGCTTGTGTGCATGTGTGTGTGAGATCATGGCACTGTGTGTATGCCCGCTTGAACATGTATCAGTGCTCGAATGGGAAGTAACCTTAGTGCACATTTGTGTCGTTAGTGCTCTTCCAGTGTGTGTGTGTGTGTGTGTGTGTGTGTGTGTGTGTGTGCGTGTGCGTGTGTGTGTGTGTGTGCGTGTGCGTGTGTGTGTGTGTGTGTGTGTGTGTGTGTGAGGTCTGCACGCTCCAGGGAGCCCATAGGCCTGGAGCCAGGGGACGCAGCCCTTGCATCTTCTGACATCACCTTCATGAGGAGTGACTTCTCACTCCACCGGCGACAGCACAGCCCTACTCTTCATTTAATGGCTCATAATTACTTCAGAATAGTTTAACGATTGCACTAAATTCAAGTTGAAGTGTTTGGGCCTCTCGTCTCCAGGATACGGGGCTGGCTCGCCGTCAGAGCGGGAGAAGCTCTCTCGCCACATCCAATGCAGCGGCTCGACACTCAGCCCCGTGGCTCCACCGCCGGAAATAATCATAAACAGCTAAAGAAGAGAAGTGAGGAAGGAATATCAATTTCAAGGCATAGATTCCCGGCAAAAGCCAAAATAAAGAAGGAAAATATTGTTTTCCACAAGTGGCTTCCATCAGTTTGGCTTCATTCTGTTCATGGCGTTAGAAGAGAAGACTCGCATCCAAAAATTGAATAATTCTGCCCAATGGAATAAAACTGCCGACAGTCAGGACACTTTAAAGAGGCTGGAAAGTTTTATATTGTTGATCTTCTTATGAAAGATAGACAGACAGACTTCACGGTGTGCTTCTCTATCCTATTACTCCATTATGACACAAGAACTGGTTGGATGAGATGATTTAGAAAAAATGAAATGAAAACAAAAGAGAACCAGATCAGTCTTGATGCAGAGCGCGCACACACACACACACACACGCACACACACACACACACACACACACACACACACACACACACACACACACACACACACACACTGTACCATAGCTGCTTAAAGGAAACTCCATCAAAGTATGAGGTCACTTCAGAGTGAGCACACTTACAATCCAGTCAAAACACAAGGAAACGGGATCCAAAAACAAAAACAAGCTTGTACTCTGGCTTGTTGGCGGGGGCGATGGTGGGATCACACATTATTGCCGCTTTGGAAAGGTCAGAAGGTTTTGGGAAAAGAAGGCCCATCTGGAGGAACCTCTGACACGGGGGGGCAGGATATCAGGTAACACTCAGGCTGGTGTTCCTCCATAAGTGTCGGCTCTGTAAATGTTGCGCTCTTCCTCGTGCGTTTGTGTCTGACAGGATTTCATTTCTAAGCTGAGGACGGCGGCGTCTCCACACAGGGACGTCTTCACTCTGTGGCTCCGGCAGCATCACACTGTACAACTGCATTCACAACGGCATCTCCTGTATGTGGACGTGAAAGCTTATCTACCAATATGTTTGAAACAATGTCCTTCTTTTCTTTAAAATTCAAATACATCCTCACTTTGTAGAACAACATGAGCAATATAGATTACGGCTCATAAATGCTTCTTTTGTCTCTGTTGTGACAAATAGTTTAGGTAGCTGTGACAGCGAGCAGCAGAACAGGACACTTTGATTGTATAGAATTAAATGCATGCAGCTGCGGGGCTGAGGGAGCGACGTGCCATTTGGCTTTAATTACAGAAATGTCAGGACAGAACCACACGAGAACAGGCGAGTTGAAAGAAACTGAAAAATACAAGAGCACATAAGAGAAGCACACAGAGGCTGAGTGAGATTTGTAGAATGTAGGAGCAGATCAGTGGTGTGTGTGTGTGTGTGTGTGTGTGAGCGGAGGAGACTGCGGTGCCTCGTCTTCGCTCTTCACCGTGTCTTTCTTTACGAGCCCGAGCAGACACATTTTACGAGGTGAACACACACTTTGGCCATCATTGTTGTGGTATATTTACCTCACTGTGTTCTTACAGCTTAGAAACATTTGTAGTTTGTAATATCACAGTGTTCATGGATCAGCGGAGTGTGAGACGTCCCTCAGCTCACACACATCAGTTTGGTGGAGGCACCGTGGGAAAGACGGCACTTTGACTTTGTAGCCCAGATTTAACCACTTTACTCTCAATTTTGAATTTTTCAAAGCTCAAATTGAGAGATTGTTTGTGAGGAAAAGAGACATTAGAGATGAAATAACAGGTAGGATTGATTTCAGGAACAATTTCATGTAAATGGCTACAAAACTACATGGAGTACACACACCAGCATCATGCACACACACACACACACACACACCAGCATCATGCACACACACACACACACCAGCATCATACACACACACCAGCATCATACACACACACACACACACACACACACACACACACGCACACACACACACACACACACCAGCATCATACAGCATCATAGGGAGGCAGTGGATCAGTGGGTAGTGCTTCCGCTTGGAAATCGGAGGGTCGCCGGTTCCAGCCCCTGCCGAGGTGCCCCTGAGCAAGGCACCGAACCCTCAATTGCTCCCCCCTCTGCGAAGGGTGGTAATGTAATGTAAGTCGCTTTGCGTCTGCCAAATGATCGTAATGTAATACAAACACACCAGCATCATACACACACACACCAGGATCATACACACACACACACCCTTATGGACAGTATTGACCTTCATTTATTCTATATAATCCTCACACACATGTGTTTGGCCGGAACAATATTTATCACAAATGTAATTATGTGTAAAAGATGTGTGTATCCAATAGATATTATCAAGATTAAAAGACATATTTGTAATGTAAAGTATGTTCTTTCTTGAATGATGTAATGAAGGCAAATGTAGGATCCAGGTTGGAAAAGTCATGAACTCAGAAAGCAGGAGGAAATGTGGCATTGAACAGGTTAATAGTTGTGACATATTCATGGACTGACTGTAGAAAAACTGTAACCATTTGAATGTAATATTTTCCCATCATACTGTGTGTGTTCCTGTTCTATTGTTGGTTAAAGCCTCACATCTGGATGTTCCTGTGTTGCCTCCATGCTGTGTGTGTGTGTGTGTGTGTGTGTGTGTGTGTGTGTGTGTGTGTGTGTGTGTGTGTGTGTGTGCCATCATACAGAAGCTGATCAAACCCTCACTTCACCCAGGACCTGGACCCTGAAGTACAAAAACAGCCTGGCGTGTGAATTAAAACAAGTGGCTTTGTGGAATGAGCCTTAAACAGATGCAGTGGATTAGGGGTGGAGCAGCCACACCCTGCCAGTCACAGACTCATTACCCCTGATTGATTAGGGTGTAATTAGGTCACTCGCTGAACACCGGTTGACAAAAATACACATCTCATCATTTGCATTGTGGAGAAGTTGAGCCACAGACCGTGGACACAACAACCTACAGCCAGCCGCCCGCACACAAACAGAAACACATCCAAACATTTCCTTTCTCAGACGTGACATTTTCCAAGGCTTGGGGGAATTCCGTGTGGTTTCCTGGTGACAGCTGTAAGTGGGCACGGATCACATCATACCAAACAATGCTGCTCCCTGTTTCATGGTGGTGACGCAGCGCTAAGGTAACAGGGAGGCAGATAAAGCTACAGATGGAGCCTTTCACCAAGCTGAGAACAGACAGAAGTGTATCAGGCCTTACATGGGCAGATCAGCGCGGTCACTCTCTGATGCCGGAGTGTCAAGTGTAGGCGAAGCTGCGTCACAGCGTTTTCCCTGTAAGAGCTGTGGCTTTGGCAGCCGCCTCTTCTCCAGGATGGTGATTGAGAGGGGAGGCAGCAGGAAAAGGCTGACCGACCCTTCCAAAGTTAACGCACAGAGCTCTTTTCTTATAAGTCCTCCCCCCCCTCCGCCGCATTTACACAAAACCAAGCTGTCGTCACCGGCGAGTCCGCTCTCTCTCCCTTTCTGTCTGTGGCCTGAGGCCCCAGGTTGGCCGGTCTGGTCTGAGGGTTCCTGCAGGTGAGGTCCTGGTGAGCGCTGAAACCCTGGAATCCACCATCATAAATAACAAACGGCTCAAATGTGTCGGGGTAACAAGACCATGTGACCAAATGGAGTTTTCCACATTCCTCTGCCTAAACTCGTTCCATATTTGCCATGAACTCCTCCAGCTTTTATTGCTCAACATAAAGTATAGTAATGGCACTCAGTTTGGCTACAGACACCATATAAACATCAACATCCTCAAAATCAAGCTGGATATATGTGTTTCCATGGGATCCATAGGGTTCAGGTTACACACATGTGTCTGTGAGAAGATGGAGCCGACTCCAGCTCTCCTCCATGTTGTTACCTGATGCTTAGGGCCTTTAGACTTCTTGATTTTGGAAACATATTAAGTTGCTTTAAAAAAAAAAAAAATGAATTATTGTATATTTTAATACCGTGTATCTATTCACGATATCTTATCAAATAATTAAAAATTAAAACTAATATTTTCAACAATTGAAATTGTTATTGTTTTGGATTTGTAAACTATGTAAACTCTGAAAAAATATCTAAATATCCTCAGCCTATGGAGAGACTCCCAAAACGATGAGTCAAGGCGATCCTGCAGGAACGGTGAAGCTATTTTTCAAAGCAGTTCATAGGTCAGGAGGTGGTGCAGTGTGTTTCTGCCTGACTAAGCTCCAACACATGCTGCTCCTGACCAGGCTGGCCAAGGAGCCCTAAGTTACGGCGGCGGTGGTCCTGAGCGGAGCTACCTAACCCTTAATCTTACACCGTACGACCCAGAGCTCTGATCTCACAGAAAACAGCTGTGATAAGGCCGACAAAGCTGCAGTCTGAGTGAAAACGCCTGAGCTCAAACTGAAAAGCTCTGGTCACTCAAGATGGTGGCCAGCATGTCTCGCTCAACATTAGTTCTTTATGATGTCATATTCCCTGGAATGGCTTTTTATTTACAACTTAACTGAATGTAATTTAGATAATAGGGCAAACAGATCATGGTTAAGTGACTTTTGTTGAGGACTGTACTGTGTTGTGTACATAAGGTTAGTTTAAATCATATCTAGTGAAGCTCATCAGTTAAATCATTCATTATTATGCTACTTTGTTGCAGTTATCACAGCAGTAATGAATAGACTTGTATGTTTAGCTTTGCTTGGTTGGATGAAGGATGATTTCTAAGATAAAGGGGGCTTGTGGGGTCGTGACCCCTGAGCACGGTTCACCACATGAAATTAATAACTTCCTCCTTCACTGACAGGCCTGTAAATGTAACTGACCCTCTTAAAGGCTCAGCTCTGTCTGTGTGTGTGTGTGTGTGTGTGTGTGTGTGTGTGTGTGTGTGTGTGTGTGTGTGTGTGTTGTGTTTTTGTAAGGGGTCAGTCGCTGCTTCCAAAATCATCCAAAAAGGGAAATCGAGCTACAATAAATAAACCAAATCCATTTTCTCCAGTCGTGAGTTTATAAATCTATCACTGAACTATTTGGTGAACCCACTTTTATGGTCGCTACATTTTCTTGCGGACTCCCCAGGTTAACCTCAGGCTCACTTCCTGTCAACCACGAGAGAGAGAGAGCGCCCCCCCATCTCCCCACTAAAACCAAAGGGGTCCTGTTGCTTGTACAGGAAACACACAAACACACAAAGACACTAACACACACGCAAACTAGTGTAACAGCAACACATTGTCACACTTTAACGTCTCACAAATGCCTGATAGACACAAATACATAGAGTCAGAGAGTCACTGTGCAATCTCTGTACAAACATGTAAATCAGGCACACGCACACACACGCGCGCGCACACACACCACTATCTCACTTCTAGCTTCATGCTATTCTCAGGCGGGAGAGAAGAAGTTAGTAATGGTGAACATCTTTGTTTATGCTGCAGTTCTTTGCATGTAAATGAAAACGAGGGTGCATAAATCTGGCGGCTGTACAAAGTACCTCACCCCGCACATGTGCCGCAAGAAATACGATACCCTCAACATGTAGAGAGAAACAATGTGACACACGGCTTTAATATCCACACTGTGACAATCTACAGCCTCGCAACTCTGCAGCGCCGGCGCTCGGAAGCCAATGAAATTTTCTCAGCTATTCTAGTCTCCGGCTCCATGTAATTAACTTCCAATCATTCCCTTCTCTCAAACATTGCTTAACATAAACGGAGGCCGAGCTCATTAATTAGTTCCAGTGTGCGATGGTGAGCTACTTCCCTCAGACCCAGAAACCCAGCGCCTCCCTCCCTCCCTCCCTCCCTCCCTCCCTCCCTCAGTGTGGTGGCGGTGGCGGTGGAGGGAAGAGGACTGTGAATGAAAGTAGAACATCAATTCTGAGCCGGCAGAGGGAGGGGAGGCCGTGTCACGTTAATGGAGAGAGCAATGCAAGCCAGGTTTAACACTGGTGCCTGTTCTGGTTACGGTGACTTCTCGCATTAAAGCCTTTAATTTATGTGCCTTCATAGTTTTTGAGAGCAAAAGCGTTTTACTGCCTTCCAGCTCCGTGTGCAGTTACACAACCTTTTCTCTTTACTTATCATTTTCTGCAATAAAACAGAAAGGAGATACTTTGAACTGGAAGGAACTCTGCAGTCTCCTGTGGCAGTAAGAGGAGAGGATCTCTGCTCTGTGTGTGACTCCACGGGGGATTTGACCCCAGAGCCACAAACCAGATTTCAAACTTGTGTACCAAATGAATCACACAGAGGTCAAAGCTGCTTGAGTTCGCTTCATCTACTTTATTTACAACTGTATTAGTATAGTTCTGTAGAATGTGCTGACTCTGTCTCTGTGGCCAGGGAGCGAAACAAACACTTCTCAGCTGTTCATCAGGGCGCTTACTGGATGTGTCTCCAATTTCTCATGCCTGGTGGTGGTATTGTACATGTAAGCAGTATTTTCATTCAGTGTGTATTAGCTGGAGAGCGCTGTGAATACGGTGTGTGAACATCCATCACAGGCAGTGTAACCTGAACAAGTGCTTTCATAGAAGCTGACAGGTAGATTAGGGGGGTTTGATTCGCTGACTGGACTTTCTGCAACGTATTACAGAGCGGATCTCACATCAAACAGTTGATCAGGATCAGAAACACAGACTGAAGGTGGAATAAGCGTCATTATCTTACTGAGCGGAGTTGGAACAACAACATCAGCCCATGTTGGTGCTGTAATGTTCAGCATATAAAGAAGCAGCTTTGGCATCTTATATGTGCTGCATCATCATCATCATCATCATCATCATCAACATCCCATCCCAGTGCACTTGAGGAGATAGTTGATTGACAGTAGATGACAGTGCTCAAAGCCTCGACCCGTGACATTAGAGCCGCGTCACAACGTGTCACAGTCTGGAACGTTTCATTTAATGCAATGTGAAAACAGACCAGAGCCAATAACAAAGATACAATGTGACAAACTCACGTCTAACTCTAGTTTAGTGTGAAAGTGTTCTATGTGTAACTGCAGCTTACCACCACTAAATGAGTAAAGATGCAGCAGGCTGAGGCCATGCTGTTCCCTTCTGTGACATGAATCACATGTGACTAATGTGTGATGTGATGTCCAGCACAGGTGGAGAGATGGAGCCTCTCACCTTTCATCTTCACTGCAATTACTGTGTTGTGGATGAGCTCCGCTGATGAATGTGGCTGGCTGATTTACGGCTCCGCAGAATGGAAAGGCATATTTATGAAGTCTTTTAATCTCCCCTGACAACAACCTCATATTAGCCCACACACTCACATTTAGGCCGACTGTTCTCTTCTCTGCGGTGAATTACTGCTGTCACCTGTCGGAGGTTTCACAGGACAGCGCCTCATTTCAGGTCATCCTCTGTCTTTCCCAGCAGATCAGCAGGTCCAGCAGAGAGGCAAGCCGATAAAGTTTAGGATTTTGAAGAGTGCGGATTATAAGATCAAAAGGCAGCGGCGCTAATCCCTCCCCCTTATTAAAGATGATGGTGCTATAAACGACAACACATGCAAAACCTCTCTCAACTCCAAACTTCTGGTGGCGTATGTAAGTACTTAATGGAGCCGGGCTCAAGGGATGCGGCTGCTTCCGAGCAGGATTAACCAGGAAGATGGGATGTAGATCCTGCAGCTACTCGCTCACTTCCCTAAGTTTCCTATTCTGCTTTCCCTTTCTTTCTCTGAGGACATGCACGACTGTCTGTGGGAGAGATGGAAAGCAGCAGCAGCAGCAGCAGCAGCAGCAGCAGCAGCAGCAGCAGCACTGAGGTTGTGGGAGCTCCTGTCTCTGCACTGTACGCTGCAATTATCTCCAGAAGCTCAGGAAGCTAATTGGAAGAGATGTGGGATAAATCCCAGCCTGGGGGGATTGTGCTAATTTTCCACTTTCAGCTGACCTAATAAGACGACCAACTACAGCCACTGGAATGGAGGTATAGAGAGAGAGAGGGGGAGAGAGAGAGGGGGGAGAGGGAGAGGGAGAGAGAGAGAGGGGGGGGGGGGAGAGAGGGGGGGAGAGGGAGAGGGAGGGAGAGAGAGAGAGAGGGAGAGGGAGAGAGAGAGAGAGAGAGAGAGAGAGAGAGAGCACATGCATAGTTAATGACCACCATCACGCTCACTGTCATCTAAAAACACAACACATATTATATTACTCATTTTCTGCGTTTGGTGCCGTCTCTCACTTACACCAGCATTCCGGTAATTTCCCTATGCCTGAGTGCGTGAGTTCTGGGAACTGGGCCCGGTCCTTCTTCAGCTGACACTGCCCTCACATGGCTTCATCCAATGAGCATCCCAAACAGCACAGACACGCACTTCACGGATTCCTCCTGAGCAGTGAAGTGTGCAGCACCACAGCCAGGATTCCTCTGTGCTCATGACAAATCTAATCCCGCTCCTACAGCCAAGTCTCTATTCAGACGTGACCTTAATCACATTAACCCCTCTCTCTCTTTGTGCCAAACCTGCAGTTTGACCCAGGATCCAGGCTTCCTGCTCCTTCCCTCCGCTCCCCTGGCTTCAGACCGAGCTGAGGTTATCCAACAATTCACGTCCCTCAGTGCGGCCAAGTTTACAAGCCACAGCGTGTCATGTGAAATAAAAAATGACTGCTATATGATGGAGGCATGAGTTAAATAATCACATTAAGCTGAGAGACGTCCAATGTAAACTGATGTAAACAGGACGTTGGTTTGTTCAGACTCAGGGATGTTTGGTGGAGACTAAGTGCATTGTCTGGAGCCATTGATGATATTTGGGGAGGAACTGTGGCTCGGACCCAGCCTCCTCATCCAAACACACACACACACACACACACACACACACACACACACACACACACACACTCAAAGCCAGTCAGACCACAGGAACTCCATGCAGATGAATCTTGTCCAGTATTGATGTGTAGCCTGTAGCTTTGTCGGGTCAAACAGAGAGTCGATATCCATCAGTGCACATTTGACTCACTGATAAGAGCGTAGAATACAATATATATATTATAAAGTCTCTGCCCTACATGGCTTGTTTGGATTGGAGTCGTTGTGAACTCAAAGTTAAGTTTTCCCTCAAACAGACAAAGCTAAACAAGCACATTTGCAACTCAAATAAAACTTGAACAATTGATTTAGCAGTAAATTGATTGAATGATTTTATGCATATCATCAAAATAAATTCTCTTCTGCTGTGGAATGGTTTCCAATTTAAAACAGAGACCTTTGAATTATATAATTGGAGAAAACTGTTTTGAAAGCGTACACATGATGTTGATGTAGATGTTTGAGTGTGTCTCTGCTTCAGTCAGACTCAGCTGTCTCTCTTCTTCCCTGCTTCTCTTTGTTGCCCTCAGTATTTCCATCGACTCCTTTAAGACTCTGGGGCAGAAATATTTTGGAATCAGAATTATTTGAAGGAATCAGAGCCCAGAAAGTCCAACAGATGGGAGGAATGACACGCAGAAGCCTTTCCTCTCCCTGGGCCGGCTCCTGATGCTTTTTAATGCTCTTGTTTAACAAGCAGGGGAAGTGGTTTCCCCCCATTACCCACAAACCCCCAAATCTTGCCCAGCCAAGGACAGGGATATCCCAGAGTTCAGCGGGAGCAGCATCAATCTCCTCGTCCCCCAAAGACATGTGCTTATTCAATAGACTGGGATCAACCAAGATCTGGACCGTGTCAGAGCTCACTAAACACGCAATGATGCTACGCCGGTTCAGCCAAACCACTTTGACTAAACTGCTATGCCACCAGAACAATCCGCTATAATTGACGTTTTCTTGAAAGAAGTCTCGACACCGCTGAATAAATTCAACCAATCATCTGCACGCCGTCTGGATTAGCGTTAAGGAACTTCAAACACTTGGATGGCATCTGTCCCACAGTGCCATCTGAATGTGCTCTACGGTGTGACAGGGCCAGTTCATCCTGCAGGAGAGCAGACCGTGTGCACACAGATCTGGAGTGATAAGCTTGTAAAGAAATGTCTCAGAAAGTCGAATAGATTTAATGCGGCATTGTTGCAAAGAAGAATTCATTTATTTCAGATGAAATCATCCGGTTTATATCAGAAGACAAAAGCTTCACAAACCTGAAATAGAATGAGGCTGGATAGATTCTGTACCTCTCAACCTCTCATTTGTCTCATGCATTAACCTTTTCACAGGATTATAATATTAATAATGTCCGCTGGAAGGTAAAGGAAGCTGTACATTTGTCTTAAAATGCAAATCAGGACTCCCATTACTCTCACAGAGGCTGGGGCCTGACATCAAACTAGGCTACTGTGATCCATTGTTTACATTTGTCCTCCCCTCCAGTGACCTATATGCATTTACTAACATGAGGGATGTTTACAAGATGAGTGAGACTTTAATGTATAGGGACGGTAAGACTTATTAACCTGTGCCTTCCCCCATGTAGACACACACTGGTGTAGTTATCAACACACTGAACTTTGGTTGCAGATTCATTTTTTGAAGCAATATTCTTTAGTGGACTTCACTCTCTTCTCCTTTCTACATCTTACGTATTTACAGTTGTTAAGTTTGACACACACTGTACAATTAAAGGGGGCAGGACCTGTAATACACACACACACACACATATACAGACCCACACACACATATCTGTTTGTATAAATGAAGCCTGTGAGCAGTGATTGGGTCTCCGGCTCATTCCAGGCCACACTGCCTCACTGATTTGATCTCAGAGGTTCAGGTCGGGACAAACTGTATTTTAATTCAATCCCATTTCTAAGAGCGTATTGCAGCTTCAGATACATCGGAAACCTTGCTGCATGATTTCCCTCTGCTCCACACGGGGCTCAGCGTCACTCTGGCAGGCTGAATATCTGACCTGAGTCACATTCACAGAGCTGCAGTCACGTTCTGTGTAATCACACTCAGTCCTCCAGCTCTCAGTGTGAACGGGACGCAGTGTGGAGCTGAATCATCGCAATTATAAGTAGACATCAAAACACCACAGCTGGGCCTTTCTCCAGTATTGTGACACACAGCTTGAGTGCAGAAGAGCTCCAGAAGCAGAGCTGGCATGCGGCTCCCGGGCAGGTGGGGCCGGCTCCACACTGTAGCTCAGCTTTGAAGTGGCCTGGTGTTTATGAGCAGAGTTCATACATGAAATGCTTCTCAGCTCAACATCCTCTTGTTGGTGTTCTGTTCTGCCCGGTGGGTCAGAGACACATTCGCTGCACGACAGCGGGACATTAAATGTCTCAAAAAAGGGAAACAGTGGGTCAGGCCGTGTCCCGGGTCGCCAATGTGTTTACAATATGCACATAAAAGAAAAATGTAGTTCAGAGTCTGAGAGACAGACAGCAGAGATAAAAATAAGCCTGACTCTCCTTCCCTCAGAGCAGTTAGAAAGATTTGTATTCTCTCCTCTGGAAGGCATTCAGGCCTAATGAATGTGAAGATGGCAGAGTTATGTAGCTGACCTGTGGGGGTCAGAAGCAGAAGCTGCTCCATGTGTTTGCCAGTGGAAGCAGCAGAATAGAGGACGATGTTCCCTGCGATGTCAGACGCTGCAAACGGCTTCACAGAACAATATCAGTTAAAAGCCCACGGCTCACGCTGCTCATATTCTGGGCGAGATTTTATAAAGGCAATATATGCTCCAATCTGTAATATCCGCTCTGCCCCCAAGGAAACAAAGAAGGAAACATTAAAGCAACCCCCCGAGGTTTCCTATACGGCCCCCAGACACTCTGGACATTATTGCATTGCGTTGTGCTTTTCTATTGGAAACTCCTTGAATCCCACACACACACATGCAAGCACACGCACACACACACGCACGCACGCACGCACGCACACACACACACACACACACACACACTTTAAATCCTGATTTGAATACAAATGAAAAATGTTTGCTTATTATGTTTCAGTTATTCATGCAGTTTTTCGGGATGTTGGCACAATTTCCAATCCCTCCCCATATAAAACTCTTATATTCTGTGGTTTCTTGCCATTTCCTGCAGTGTTTCTGCCCTTGGTCACTCTCAGCGCTGCATGATGAACAAGCACGAGCCGCTCCATTCAATAGTGTGAACTACGTCATTGGAAACGGATACAGAGGATAAAATTCTGCTTAGCATCAAGAATGTTTTGAAAAAAAGAGCCTGAGTTCCTTTTCACCTGCAGGTTTCACATTTCACACTGCTAACAGCGCTCCTCTGTCTTGGCTCTTCCTCCCATCGCTCCTCTTCCCTCTATCTGTCATGTTAATGATCCTGATATCCCAGCTCCTCTCAGAGGATCCTGCTTGGCAGAAATAGAGTTTAGAGCAGCAGAGCTGTTTCCTCATTGATTTTGGATCTGACCTTCCTGTAACCTCGCGTAAAACAATCGTCTGCTCCCAAAGTCCCCGTGCAGCTGGAGGAGAGCGACCGGCCGAGGGAAGAGACAGTCAAACATAGAAACAGGCAAAGAAAGGGGAACTTTATCACACTTCCCCCATGACAACAATGAAAACACAAGGGAGACAATAGGGTCAGAAAGAGAGAGAGAGAGAGAGAGAGACGCAGCGGCTGCAGAGCAACCCTGGGAGAGAGTTTAGTTTCCAATCATCACTCACAAAGAGACATTGTTTAGACAGGAATTTATAGGATACAGAAGGAGAAATATACACAAATAAGATGACAGACCGTAGATTAAAATGAAGCGGAATAGAGTTGTTTTTCATCACACACAGTAGAAGACGTCTGGTGTCCTGACAGGAAGAAGATAAATGGAAGAGAAGGTAAAAATGTGAGCCAGTATCCAGCTGTGTGCTGGCCTGAAACGCTTTACTGTGCCAAACTCAAGATGACAGACAACCTGAGGGTCATTACCCTGTGAGAAATGAGTGCAAGTGCAAAGAGTCAGATGTGGTGAGGATGGCAGCAGATGGAAAGCGATCATGAAGTTGTAGTAGAGTGTGACCAACCATCGCTCATCTTCATCTTCACCTCTCTGAGATTCCTTTGCTTCCTGGAAAGCCCTGACTGAGTGAAACGTGTGTATTCACTCACCTTTCCTGCTTTCAGCACGCTTGCAGAGCACATGGAGCTCACCTTTACACACATCTGTTTCTGTGCTGTCTTGTTATCACGCTCCCTGGCCACAGTAGGGAGCTCGCTGGATAACAGAGCTCAGAGTGATGGATGAGCTGGAGTTTGGAGAGACCTCTGGAAAGAACGTTGGATCATACTTATAAAGCCTGACAGGACTCCAGAACGTCGTGGAGAGAGGAGGGAAAGGTGAAAACCTCGAGCTGCAAGGTTACAATCAGACGCTAAGCGGCTGCTTTCACACATGAGGAGCAGAACGCTATTTTCACTCTTCATGTCTCTGCGTTTCCAACAAACTGAACCACAGAAAGTGTTTAAAGGACTTTCTGGCAGCGTGTTACTTGCATGCATAAGCACATATGCACACACACACACACACACACACACACACACACACCAGTACACCCAAATGGGTGCGACTCAGTAGGAAGTGCTTAAATTCCGTAGAATGGAAAGAGTTCTTTTTAGGACTCAACCACCAATTTAAAACTGTTAAAGTCGACTTTACTGTCCGACTGCTGAGGTGACACATTCTTCCTCTCAGTCTCTTGATTCTATGTGTACATTTGTGTGTGTGTGTGTGTGTGTGTGTGTGTGTGTGTGGAGAGAGAGAGAGAGAGAGAGAGAGAGAGAGAGAGAGCACTTCAGACTTCTTCTGTCTCTCTTATTGCTGTAGTTTGGTGTTTCCTGCTGCATGAACATCCTAAATAAGCCGAAGCCTCAGCCTGGCGCTTCAGCCCGTTTCAGAGGAGAAACAGCTGATGAGGCCGGCTGCTTGTTGAGCCACAGAGGTGTTGTGTTACATTTAGCAGTGCTGGCGCTCTTTGTGTGTTTACTCACATCGCTGTTTCACCTCTTATTAAAAGCTTTACAGTCACTGACTTCTCTCTTCACATTAAGGCTCAGTCTTACAGCTCGGACTGATTTATTAGGAGCAGTCGACTGGACAAAATGCTGATGAAGCATAGCAGCCAATTCTGCAGAAGTATACTGCATAGAAAAGAATAAATACAGGAGGAGGAAGAGGTGTAACTAAACCTAATCCAATACAGAACCATCTACTATGACCTCAACACAGACGGAGCCTCATGAAGGTCTCAAGATAAGACTCTACTGCCTGGATAGTCCTTTGAATTGCTTTAAATCTGTGCTGCTTTAGTTTGTGCTACTTCCTGTTTGTTATTATTCCTTCACCCATCGCAGAGTCATGTCTTCTTCTTCTATGGTGTCTCTCAGCCTGTCACAGATCTTTGATTGCTTTATTTTGTCAATGATAAATGACAAAATGACAAAGCGTAAAATTGCTCAGACTGCACATTAAAGATGACATCATCATTTACCTCTTCCTCTAATCTGCTCGTCGCTATAGAACCCCATCAGCTTTAATACGCTGAGTGAGCCAACGACACACAATCAAGAGCTGGCACACAACTGAGAGCTGACAGGTGAGTGTTGGGAGGAGATATAAACATCTCAGAGTTTATGAACAGCTGCTAGCAGTAATGAGGAAGAGGAGGGAGCAGGAGGCAGAGGCGTCGTCCTTCCATCCTGACCTGTGCCATGCTGCATGTCACTCTGTCTCTAGACTTACTAAGAGACAGTGGAGGGGTTAATGGAGTCAGGACATTGACACCATTAACCCCATATCTGCCGTGTTTACTTAGGTGTCTCCTGAATGCTGATTGGTTGTTCTTTTGCTACACTTATCCCGACCTTAGTCTCCATATGTCTCTTTAGTTCTGGCTGCTTCATACGTCTGTGAGGTGACCTGATGTTCTGTCAGGTACAGATTAGAGCTTTAACAGGACTTACTACTAAAGACACGAGACAACTAGCCACCTACTAAAACAACTAGTCAGTTAGTCACCTATTTAAAGTCCTAGTCATCCAGTCACCTCCTGCGATCACTAGGCAACCAGTCATTTAGTAAACCCTGAGTCAACCATTTACTTACTAAATGACTATTAACCAGTCACCCACTAAAACCTCTAGTCAACCAGTCACCTACTGAGACTGGACATGTGAAATAGGGTTAGAAATCAGAGATTAGGTTGCAAGAAACTCTTTTTTTAGCATTAATTATGTGAATTATCTCAGGAAATATATATTTTATGAAAGCTTTTATTATTGTTGTTGTTGTTGTTGTTACACTGTTGCATCATGTATGTATTATTTGTTATTATTTGTCATCAATTTGGAGAGAATAAACATCTCAAAGGAGGTTGACCTTTGAGTTAGACGACCATGAGAGTCTCTAAGATCAGTCAAACCTCCCAGTCCTTCATTTCTTTGGGTCTCAGTCCTGAGTTCATCTGAGCCTGGGGGCTTTTATCTTATCTCTCCTGGGACCTGGAGCAGCATTTGTCCGTCAGGTGTTTGAGTCCAGAGGGAGATAAAAACAAAGCGAGCCCATGATAGCCCAGCTGCACTCACTCACTCTGCTCAGCTCTGTCATTGGCTCACTGTTGTTAGCAGTAAATTATTGATTAAAGGAACAACCTGTAGTAGTTTTGCTATTGCTGCACTTTGATGCACCACAGGCCTTTATTGAGACCACACACACACACACACACACACACCTGTCACACGTGAGCTGGAAGCACATAAGGCAAAGTTTACCAGCTTTATTTACAGAAGTTTAGTGTGTTCCGTCGATTTTTAGCACTCAAGCAAATAGAGCCTTCTTTGCTCATCTGTGCTGGACCTCCCTGCCTGATGAATGACTGAACACAGAGAGGCCGGGCTGTGGAATGGGAGCTCAGGGGAACAGCGACAGTCATAATCAAGGACCGGTAGAGAGGGATTGGGCAGAAGATTAGCAGTGATTCAGTGCTGAGATTATACTCTGAGTTCTGCTGCTCGTGTCAGACGAGGTGGAGCATCACAAACAACACCGCAGTGGAAACCTTCTTTAGTTTCTTTACTCTAAATCCTGTTGTAGAAAGGTTGGAATCTTCGGAGCAAACAGAGGTGAAGCGTCTTCCTGACTGTTTCCCCAGCTGGAACTATCTTTCTCATCCTATTCGCCCCCAACATTAAATTTCAGATCCATGTAATTTACCCAGCGTCTCCTTCCCGTGCCATGGTTCACCACACTGATCTCACCCCCCCTCAACCCCCCCTCCTCCCCCACCGCCCCCTCACTTCCTGCCACCCATTCTTTTTCCAACCCCCTCGCTTTTTTCCCTTTCTGCTTACTTGCCATCTCCAGTCTGCTTGCTGTCTTCTTTTCCATCTTGTCCTTTCTGCCCCTGCCTCTCTTGAAGACCTTTTCCACTGCAGCCACCACACAGTATCACCTAACGCTAATGAGGCCTTTAATCATTTATAAGGAAGAAGAGAGAGGGGGGGGTCACAACCGGCCCCACCAGATACTGTGTCTCCTGAAATAAAAGCCAGAAAGCACGGTTTCATATCCTCAATTACACAGAAATATAGAAAGCATCTAAGCGTGCTGTGTTTATCTCTGTGGCCTCGAGTCTTCAGCTGCTGTGACATCTCTATGCATCTTCTTATGTATCTGAAGTAAACACAGCTGTAATCCATCTTGCAAAATGGATCTTTACAAACAATTCCTCTTATTCCTTAAAGGAAGACGGTGGCTGGCAGAATGAGACTACCTGCAGTCTCAGTGGTAGATGATGAAGTGAGCAGATGTCAGAGTGTAAGTGTGTCTGCCTTCTCTGGCCCGGGGCTGCAGTTGTAAAGAGAGAGAGCACTGAAGGGCAGCAGGACCGTGCTGCCACCCAATTTGGCCCTGGCCAGGTCTGCAGTATTTACACAGGGGTAGTGTGTGTGTGTGCGTGTGTGTTTGTGTGTGTGTGTGTGTGAGGCGATGGTTAACGGAGAGTGTCCAGGCCCAGATACCATAGACCCAGAGCCAGAGCCTACTGGCCCCCGGGTTCTTGTAAAAGTTAAAATAGTTGGAATGTGGATGCTTAGCAGAGATCTGCATCGATGTGGCAGTGCAGCTGGACGTGAGCAGAGAGGGAACAGAGAGGGAACAGAGAGGGAACAGAGAGGGAACACCTGCTTCACACACAGGACCAGCCGGCCGGCCAACAAGGCGTGTGTGTGTGTGTGTGTGTGTGTGTGTTTTAGTGCACTTCCACTAAATGTAGATGTCGAATTTGTCATATTGTACTTTTTGATGTCTTCCTTTATTTTGATAGTAAAGAGTATAAGAGTATGTGATGAACACTGTTAAAGTTGCAACACATTGGGGGGGCAGTAGTCGAGTGGGTAGAGCTTCCGCCTAAGAACCGGAGGGTTGCCGGTTCGAGTCCCTGCCGAGTGGCCCCTGAGCAAGGCACCGAACCCTCAAGTGCTCCCCCCTCTGCGAAGGGTGGTAATATAATGTAATGCTTTGGATAAAAGCGTCCGCCAAATGATCGTTAAATAAAAATAAAAAATAAAAACATGAGGTGCCCATAGGTTCTCAACGGCCCTGAACGCATCATTCCTTGTTTCTTGGGGGTTTCTTGCCTTCCTTAAGCAGCCTGGATGACAGAGACGAGTCCAGGTTCCTGCTCCTGGAGGCTGTGCAGGCTGTGTTGGCTGCAGCAGAACTGACATGTGTTTCACGGCTGTCTGGAGGAGCGTGGAGCTTTGGACCCTTCAGCAATTAGTATTGCTTCTTGTTTTTCTGTTTTTAGTACTGGCACAAAATTGCTCATTAACTGCCCACAAATAATCACATCTGCAACCTGAAAAACCTCCAACATGGCAACCCCAATAATGATTTAAAGCTGTAACTATGGGAGGAAATATTTAAGCTCAATTTATGTCTGTTTTTCATGGGGGGGAGGGGGGGGGGGCTGTTTTTTATGTCACATTCTTTCACACAAAGTGAAAAGGCGGGAGTTTGGGAGTCCTTGCGTCCATTCAGTCAGGCATTACCATGTTCTTTGATGGACTTCATTGGGCCCAAAGGAGGAGGACATAACCCTGTTTATTTAAATGCACAGCTTTGTGGGCCCTTAAATGCTGCTCTGTCTTCATTCCTCAGTCACTGTGCCTCCATTCACAGCATAAAACAAAAACCTTTGACCCTTTTGTCTGCTGCTTTTGTTGCTCCATTTGATTGCAATCTTTGTGCCTCATAGATTTCTTAATTTAACAATTTTGTTGATCCTCTTTAGAGCCTGCTTGGCTTTCCTGGCTGTGTTTCTGTTTCATTCCGGTGGGAATCTGCACCTAAAGACTTCTTTTTGCTGTGATCTTGCGATGGGAATGTTTGCCCCAGTGACATTGGCATAATAGATTTCAGTCTTTCTGCCTTCTCCCCTCAGCTTGTTACAATTAAAAGCGTAAGCAACGACACAAAACAGATTCCCAGTGGAGCAGTCGCTGAGTCTGAACACTTTTTTTCTTCTTATTCCAAATAATGGCAGGATTACCTAATTCAGATTCAGAGCTTAATTTGAGCTATATGGAGCGCCGTTTGGTCAATACAGTGCATGATTGACAGCTCAGTCTCTATAAGTGTTTATCCTACAAAGGAGGTTTTAAAACTTGGCCTGACTTGAATCACTGCTTGATTTTTTTACTTTCTTTTCTTTTCTTTTTTTTTTTTACAGATTTTATTTCTCAGTCAAATCACTTGGGGCATCTTAAATGGGACAAATACAGATTTCCAACATTTATTATTGGAGCGCTTGAAATGCAGTTAGAGGTGAAGGAATTTAATGTGAAAAAGGATAAACAGTCTCAATTTGTTTTCATTAAAGGTCAAAGGAAGCTGAAGCTCAGACAAAGTTCAGACACAAGTAGTTAGATTCATGTCAGTAAAATACATTTACAGCTCTCCCTGTTCTTATTTTCATGAAGACTTTGCAGTAGATTACATTTAAAAACAAACATCTGCAAATATCCATGATGTGTTGCTTGTGCAGGTGTGTCACACTAACAGGGATGTTTACATGCGTGTAGGTTTGTTACTTGCATTGCGCAAACTTCTGTTTATGCTCTTTTTAATCTTGCATACATAGAAAACTAAAGTGGTTATCATCACTACCTGAATCAGGCTGTCTCTTTAAATCTCCTGTATTTACACATGTATGTAACATTGACAATGTTCAACACAAACTCCCTTCCATGTTGAATTTGAGGAAAATAACACAACCCTTAAAATATCCTTTCTACGGCAAAATATAAATGCAAAATGATAAAAAGACATCTAAAACTGTAGCACACATGTATCTGCTTTAAGCCTCTTTAACTCTTTCACAGCCCTGTTCAGACACAAAGCTCCAGTGGTTCTCTGAGCTGTTAATATTGTGCAGTTAATGCATTGGTGCGTCGCTTCGGATGCTTTATGTATTTGGGCAGTGCCGGCCCTGTTGGTGTCAGTTTATGAGCGGCTTTATGAGCTCGTCACAGCTCTGCTGAGAGAGAGAATGATGGAGGGGCCTTGAACAGTGCCATTGACTGGCCTGACTGCGGCTCGTCTGCAGCTAGAATCAACACCACTGTTAGACGCTTTAGTGCGAGAGCTGCCAGTAAAACACTTCTCTGCTCAAACGCTGTTTTAGGCATTTCCTTTGTGACCGTCTGCCTCAGCAAAACATGCACCTATGTATTACAATACCCTGCGTCTAATGTTTCACACACTGCAGTAGTATGTATCTTATTTTCATGATGGAGGTCCTGGAGGAAAGTTTGGCCGCCTCCCTTTCTTAAAGACTATTACATATGGCACTCTAGTGATGCCAATTTGGGTTTTGGAAGAAGAGATGGCCTCTTGAAGGAGCCTCTAAACTGCGACCCACCACAGAGAGAGAGAGAGTGTGTAAAGGAGCGTGAGGCAGAGGCAGACAGGGGAGCGTGGTAATATGAAGTGTTTTATAATTCCACTAGGAATAGCCAGATAATCGTGAAATATTGTAGGAGCGCTGGGGCCAGAAACTTTGCCTTCAGGATCCTGGGCAGTGTTTCCTCGTAACAAGATCATAAATTACTTTGGCAGGTGGGCTCTAAACTGCAGGCCACAGAAGACAAGGACTTCGACTGTGAGTTTGGCTTCCAATATCCAGCCTTGCCACTAATTAGCTATGGTGGTGTTAATCCCTCTGTCTGCAGGGTGTAATGACACTCTGGTGGGTTGAGTAAAGATAGACAGTGTAATGTGGAACAGT
>NW_027466823.1:545000-647500 GCF_046128005.1 Genypterus blacodes
GTTTATTTGTTAGTTGGATGTTAACAGTTAGATGTAGCACATGTATACATGGACATATGCATGTTTCTTTTAACAAATAACACAACTGGTATTAAAGTCATTTCTTTCTCTATCTGTCATTATTAACTCAAGGTGATTTTGTCTGTTTGTTCGCTGGATGTCTTCTTCTTAATTAACACAACATTGACTTGTAGCTTGAATATCCTGGTTAATATCTGTGTGTTACTGTATGAAACAAATCTGACCTATCCCTTTAAGAATTCCCTGATGGCTCCCTGTTGACTGCAGGTAAAGAATGTAAGCGGGGTCACAGTTTAAACAGACTCACTCACTCTGTCATCACCTCCAATATCACAACTCCACCGCCTAATTATTAAAACACAGAGGCTTTCAGGTTTCGGTGCTTAATGTGCTGAAGAGTCTTATTTCACCAAATATTATAATTCAGTTATTACCTGCAAACAACAAAAAAAGTATTACTTAACAAACAATAAATGGGAATTTAACTGTCAATAATTAATCGAATGAACAAACCAGTGAACGGGAGAAGGCAGTGAACGTTACCCACTACTGCCATCTACTGGACATTACTGTAAGAGTTCACATCACTCACGAGTTGTCACATCGACCTGCAGTGATTTTATAATAAGCAGATTGACCTTATTATTGTTTTTTCTAGTGCTTTAACCACAATCAGCTCTCAAGATGTAACAGGAACCTTAAATAAACGTAAAAGTCTGATTTTATACTTGAGAACTCAAACTCTCAATCACATTCCCAACACTCCAATCAAAAGTAATGTTTCTCCAAAATCTAAATATGATCCCAGACACTAAGTGTGAGTGCAAAGAGGTTTAGAACCCGTGATGAGGTCTGGAGTCTGGCCTCCTTGGACCTGTGTCCTGTTGTGGATGAGATTAAAATGAAAGAAACAAACTAAAAAAGTTTCTTCCCTGGTCTCATAAATAATGAAGATATGATTCATAGCTCACATTTCCTCTTCGGCTTCACAAATCAGGGCCTGCAAGGTCAGTGTGTGGCGGTGGCAGAATGAGGCTGTGTTACAAAGCAATGTCTCAAAGTGACATGAAGGAGCGGACTGCAGCCTGTGTGTGCACACACACACACACACACACATCAGCTGCCATCGAGCTGCTCTGCCTCCAAAGCAGGCTGGAAATCAGTAAATACAATCTTAAGACGCGGAGCTGTGGTTTTGTGTAGATTGTTACAGGCGTGTAGTGTGAGTTGATGTGAGGATGTCTGATGTCTGATGTCTGATGTCTATAGAGACACTGCCCCCCGCTGGATCAGCTCAGAGATGTCACTTATATGTTGCCACAGGTCACACAGATTTAAGATGGACACTGTGACGTCCCCGTGTGCGTGTGTGTGTGTGTGTCATTCTTTGGGCACATGCATGAGCTGTGAGAGAGGTTCAGTTAAACATCAGCGCGTTATAACAGGTGGACATGTGTGGGTGGTAAGAAATGACATAATCTGATTGAAAAGGTAAAGTAATGCTAATAAATCTCCTGTTTTGGTAGATTTATCTGTTCACACCTTTCCTGGGCTGGTTGTGGGATGATTAATACCACTCTGAGCATAATTTGGAACATCTGCTGGGCTCTGGGAGGATGTGGATCCTGTCATAACATTCTTCAGACCAACAGCGTGACATTTGCTAATCAAATGACTCCGTGCACATCCAGTGGGATTTGAGAGATTTCCAATCTCCTTTCCTCACACCCAAAGTCTTACATAACCACAGAGGAATCTGCCCGAAAGGGATCCATGGAAATAGGGAGACAAATGGCCAGAGCAGCTCTAAAGTGAATCCCTGTCTGGCTGAGGCGGATAAACAAAAAGAGAGAGAAAGCCTTTAGAGAGACAGCAACATCCTGGAGAGTCACAGAGGGAGTCTGCACCTGCTGGAGCTGCGGCATGGGGAAACTGAAGTGATATGAAATACACATTAGGATAAAGCCACTATGGGAGCCCCAGAGTGCTGTGAGTCTGCTCAGGCCTGCCAACACACACACACACACACACTCACATCCATCTGCAACAGGGACACAACGTAAACGGAGTTCCAGACAACAAAGTTTAAAAGGCGATGTCATAAAGTGTGTTGGGTGTTTTTTATAGTGTAATTATGGAGTGAGTATTATCTAAGGTGTAAGAATCCTCTACTGCTCACAAAGCTTTGAGTCCTCCTTCACTTATAGACACACATAGAGTTTGAGGCCAACATGTGTGTAGATGTTTCCAGTTCCAGACACAGCTGGACGCTCAGAAACACTCAGTTTGCAGTGCAGCGCTGCAGTAAAGGAGTGGATCCATTTGTTTTGTGCATTAAAGCATCACAGAAGAGTCTAGAAACCTTCCTCTTCAGGATGTTAGAGTTCTTACCCGAGCTGTCAGGAGGTCCAGTGAACTCTCTCTCTTGTCTCTGTTAGCTTTGGTGCTGCCACCCAAACTCCAGCTGCTGTCATCCCAGTTTACACAGAGGAGAGCGGGGAAATCACTAGCACATGGGCCCTAACACACACACACTCAGCGTGTGTTTGGAGAAACGGCATGTTCATCTCCCCACGCATGACCCCTCATGCACAGGAGACTGATCCTCTAACATCATCCACATTCATCCAGCGGGGAAACCTGAGCAGATATGTAAATATGTGTAGGATGGATTTAGTTTTGACTCCTTTCTTTGCTTGTAAGCATTTCTAATCTATGTTGTGTTCAGTTGATGTGGGCACAAATGCAAACAGCAGACAGATTCCAAGACAATGTGTGTGTGCGCTGGCCCGAGTGTGTGAGAACATGTGTAAATGCTTACACACAGCACAGAGAGCTCTTTGTGAGGGAGCAGCAGTCAGCACACTCCAACTTTATGTCAACGACTTTGTGACAGTATTTATATAGTGTTTGTATAAAATTATAAATATACAGGTGTATTTACCTGCAAGGACGGCCGGCGGCTTTTTCCCCCTGCGTCTGCTTTGAGACCGGGCACTGTGTCGGACACATCAGGGCCGCCATTTGTATGTATTTGTTTAAGACTCGGGTTTCAGGCTGAGCTGAGTGTGTGTCACATTCATTAACACTTTGGTGCTGCAAGGTCATCTAGAGTTACACACCTTTACTATGTGCTGACCAAAAGACTCTCACTTTGCCACAAAGGCTAAATGTAAATGTGTGTGTTTGAGTCTGGAATGCAGCTTCGTGTTTCACTGCGTCAGTATTTCACGTCAGTAGTGTTTAGTGTGTGATGTTGTTGAGACACTGAGACTCTGTTGAGGCTTTGATGCTTTATACTAATTACTCATTTACCCTTAAAGTTAAAACTATTATTAACAATTTCCCTTTTCATTTACCGCCAGGGTTATTCATGTTTTATTTATCATCTGTTCCTTTAAACTCTCTGCATTGGGAAGACATTGTGCTTTAATTCAGAACTCTGCAGTATATAAATATAGATGATCTTGGTTATGAAGCTAATGAATCTGGCTGTGAGCCTCAGGAGTCTCTCTCTCTCTCTCTCTCTCTCTCTCTCTCTCTCTCTCTCTCCCTCTCTCTCTCTCTCTCTCTCTCTCTCTCTCTCTCTCTCTCTCTCTCTCTCTCTCTCTCTCTCTCTCTCTCTCTCTCTCTCTCTCCTCGGCTGCTTTTAGCCAAGTTGGAGAGATTTATGAACTCTTCACAGCTCAGTATATTAAAGTGCTGCTGCCTGCCAATTTGCAGGGGTGTTGCAGGTGTCAGTGTGAGTGTGAGGTGAGGCTGCAGCGGCTCAATGGCCCCATTATGAACCCAACACCAACACAACAGCTCACATATCCTGACACTGAGCCTCTGGCCTGATGAAACTACATCTGTTCAGGTCTACGAGCGCCCACATCTGCATCTACATCCAAACACAGCTGCTGCATCATAACGTGTCCTTTTGATGGTGTATGATGAGGAGAGCAGTCATATTTGTCACTATTATGCAGATCAGCTGCATTAGTTTGAGGTAAATGATGCTAACTTACATGCTAACTTACATGTTCTAAAGTTATGCAACGCTGTGTGGTCGATTGATGCACCTGCACATACTGTACATCAGCTATCACCACGGCGACTACACGCTAATCGTTTCGGGGCCGTGAACGCGTCACTACACCGGAGCTCCATCTGCTCCGTGGGGACGTCAGGTCCAAGTCCTGGTAGGAGTCTCTGGTTCTTACAACAGCGTCCTGCAAACTCTCTGACCTCTGACCTGGGCTGGACCGAGGGTCATCAGGCCCACCGCTCCCATTAATCTACTCTCTCTCTTTCCTTTTCTCTCACTCTCCCTCTCTGTCTCTCTCCCTCTCTCTCTCTCAATGTAATTGTCACTGCACTTAACACAACAATAACAATAAATACATTTTCTTTTACATGGCTCATTTGTCCATCTTTAATGTTGCTGCAGCCTGTAGTCTCTGTGTTTAATAACATGTCCTGTCTTGGCTGGAACCTAATGGTCTATAGGGGCCGGATCACGGAACAGTTTGTGACCTCCTGCTCTAGATGTGTAAATGAGCAAATTCAGACGTGTTCCATGATCTAAACACGTTACAGAAGAGGATCAAGATCAATCAAAGACAACCTGTTGGTTTGTTTGGTTGTTTGCATCAGTGTAACGTTGTAATGTGAGGAGAAACACAAACAAGCACAGGTCCCTGTTAGGGAACGCTGCCTGTTGGACACGTGGGTGCAGGTTTGTTAAACTCTCCAGTGTTTCATGTAAAGTCTAATAAGAGCAGAATGTGAGCGCCATGATGACAGAACAGAACTATGAAGTGTGTGTTAGGAGGCTTCAGTGTGTTTGTTCATCAGTCACAGCAAAGAAACTCTAGCCTCTGTGAGAGAGACGACTAAAGACGAGGACGCTCGCTCTCTCTCTGTCTATCTCTGTCTCTGTCTCTGTCTCTCTCTCTGTCTGTCTCTCTGTCTGTCCTCATGTTGGTGTCTCAGCGTTTCCCTCCAAACCCTTTGAAAGCCAGATTCAGTAGCCTATTTCATTCCATCCCTGGTAGGTTAGTGTTAAGCATTGAGCCGTCTAATCTAACCCGACAGTCAATTTGAGGGTCATTAGCCATCAGAAAGTCAACGTTTAGGCCTTATTATGTGGATTTCCTTTTGATGTCTCGGACCCTGAATTATGGATCTGTTCACTTCAATCCGCTCTCACAGTAACCAGGTGGCAGTGCCAGAAACCGCTGAGGGGTTAGTGCCACAAAGTGTTACTCCTGAACATCACACATGAATGTTCTTCATTTCCATCTGTCACTGCGGTTTGGAACGTTACACTGTCAAATAGTGAGCCACCGTGTTTCTGTAACCTGATCAGAATCCCTCTGCGGCTCAGATGGGCTCTTTGTACCGAGATGCTCCCTCACAGCAGAGCGGGAGGCTTCTGGTGTTCATTCTCCTCTTTAATACACGCTAATGTGTCCTATCAGAGCCGCCGGGCTGCTGAAAGCCACATTTGATTGGTGAGTTAAAGGAGAGGACATAATCACAGGGCCGCCGTCTGAGACGACCCAAGCACTTTGTGTTTATGAGCCGCTGATGTGAAGCAGCGCAGCAGACTAAACTGTTTTTAATTTGTCCAACAAGGCTTTAGTTAGGGACCCGAGAAGTTGGGGACCAGAGAGGGAGAAAGGAGGGGGGGAGGAGGGAGCGACAACATGTCAAACAGGAAGGAGTCACAGCAGGAGAGTGAAGGTGACAAAATGGAGTCAATTAGCAGGAAAGAATCAGTGTTTCTGTGAAGGACAGTCAAGGTCAACCGCCATGTAGAAGCTGCATCATACAGGGGGGGAGCTAAGGGGGGATGCTGGTTACACACACACACACACACACACACACACGCACACACGCATATTAAGACGTGAGACTCCAGCTGCTGGGCCCACAGGGCGTCTGCGTTTGTTTGCATTCAGGTTTCCTTCCTCTATCAGAGCCGATTATCAGCTCAGGGTGTAGCCGCCTTGTTATGATCGCTCCTTTCTTTCCTTCTACTCTCTGTTTAGTTTCCTAGAGGCTCCATGAAAGACAACAAAGACATTGTGACTTTCTTTGTAGTTGTTTCTCCTCCTGACAGTGACCTCATCATCAGAACGCCACACGAGAGGCCGTGACTGATTTGGTTTCCATTTCAGGGTCGCTGTAAAGCTAACAGCAACACGCTTAAAGCTGGGTTGTCATTTGTAAACACGAAGGCCCTGGGCTGAGCCTGATGTGACCTTCGACCTAAAGACTGTAGCAGAGTTTAAACGTGAAACGACATCTGAGGCAAACACGTCGGACGCAGAGAGTGTGTTTAACATTCCTCTCATTCTTCAGGAATGAAAGTGGACTTCTGATAAGGTGAAGTCTGATTTGTTTAACAGAGGTAGACCGTGGCCATGTTTGGAGAACTTTGCTCAGATTAGAGCTTGAGAGCATTTGAACACACACACACACACACACACACACACACATACACATGCTGCATCGATCCAGACTGAGCTTATAAGAGGAGACGCAGCAGTGTGAACAGCAGACACACACTTGAGGGGATCGGCTCTGGCTTGGTTGCTCTTCCTCATAAATCAGCGTGAGAACAGGAAAGCGTGTCAGGAAAGAGAAGTTTCTACTTTACACTCATCCTGCCTGAGCAAGATGGCCGCCCTGTGGATGATTGATAGTTGTGTCTGATCGTTCATGCATCACGTCCTCGCCCTGTTGTCTCAGCACGGTCCCATCGTCTTCATGACTTCATCTCATACGTCTAGAAGGAGGATCTCTTTCATTTTCTGCCGTCTTTGTTTTACGTTGTGGGGCAGAAGTGAGCAGAGCAGAGATGATTGATGTCTGAAGCCAGCCCCACATGTCCTCTGCTGGAAAACACATTTCATCCTCTAAATTGACATTAAATAGCCAAATGTATGTATGTGAGTATGCACACGTACATGTATGTGCGGTGTCTGTGTATACATGCATGTGCTGCATCTTTAATACTGGGTTGTTGTTGTTTTGCCTGCACTTCTTCCTCTTTATCTCTTGATTGCTGCTGTGGTCGATTCCCTCCCGTGCTCATGAAGTCCCTGTCACTGCTCGGCCCCCTTCTGTCCACCGAGGGGCGCTGCAGACAGCTTCCCTCTGACACATGAAGACACCAGCTGTAGGACGGACAGACCAGCAGTAAGAGTCCACAGCTATGATTCTGTGAACTCAGCAGCCCAGCTAAGGTCGATAGTTTAACTGAGACACTGGAGAGAACCGAGATCTGGGCTCGGTTCCCTCCAGTGGCTCTACAGACCCACGTTAGACCTTTCAGTCTGTGGCTGTGGCCAACTCAGGCCTGACGCAACTGACCAACCAGAACACAGAGGTCTCTCCAGGAGGAAACAGTACCTAACACATCCTGTAGAGTAGAAACAGAGTCTTGTGAGATTTCTATGAACATTAAAGCTGCAAAGGTTTCAAACAGAGATTTCTTATCTGTGTGTCCTCTTTAATATCTGAGTCTCTGCTCTTTCTAACTTATCTTCCATCATTGGAACATAAATCCAGTGGCCTCGGGTAAGACTACCTCATGTTCATGCATCATGTTCTCCTCCCCCAGGGGTCAAAGGTTATCTCATGAACCCACTCAGGAACAGCCCTCTGTATTTCCTGATATTAATGGCTGATATTTCTCTTTTAGATGACTGGAAACAGAGCGTCGCGCATCGTGACAGAGCAGCACGATGTGATTTATGTCCCGGCGCTCTAATTGGCAGCGTTTTCTGACCAAGTTAGAGTTGTGACATCTGTGAAAACCTTGTGAGATGAACGTTTGGCCCTTTAACTGTGCTGACTGGCCTCACGTCGTTTATCTCTGTCTCAAGCTGCCACTGCATGAAGAGCAGACGTGCTACTGCGGCTAACGGCCTTTCTCTACGGAAATATCGATTTACGCACCTCAGCCTTGTAAAGTCTCTGTGGAAATAAAAGGAAAATAAAACACAATACAGCTCAGGGCACTAAGATACAGGATTTTACTATAAAATCCCAAGGTGTGATGCTGTAAAGCGTTCTTTAATCTCACAGCAGACGTGTTTCCTGGGCAGCATCAGTTGTTATGTTATGGATCATATATTAGCCCGGTCCTGCTGTGATAACACTTCATATCAGACCTCTGTGTAATGTGTTGTTCTACTGTTATATTATAAAATATGATCTATAGCTCCTCTCTGTGATTGGTTGTTCCGTTGCAGTATAATTCTTCCACTGTCACATGATTCTAGAGTTTAATTCTATAGGATTGATGGTTTTAGTAGCTCAGCAGTCATAAATGGAACGACCCGCTCCAGTCGCCCTCGTGTAAACACCATCAACGCTTAATTCATTGCAAGCTATAACTTTTGCAGCCCAAATTGGAATTATTCACAGTTGTGTCACTGCGATGTTATGCAAACATGCAGCACATGTCAGCCTCATAAATCCACACAAAGTGTCCGCTGGAGAGAATTACCATAACACTGAGAGAAAACAAGCACAGCCTTTTAGCCGGAGCGGCGATATCGATTTGATTTGCTTCTTAAAAGGGGGAATTTATAGGTATGTGCCTTCTTCTTCTCCTCCTCCAGAGAGCCGTGTTAGTTTCCCCTCTGGAGGAGCGGATCCTGTCTGAGAGAGGCGTAAAGAATCAGGTCCAGGCCCGGCAGCAGCAGCAGCAGCAGCCTGGGCCCCATGCTGGATGTGTAACATGTTATTAAAGGAGAGAAAGTTGTTACAGGAGCGTTTGTGTTGAAGGAAACTCAAAGCTCTGCAGCTCTGTGCTCACTGCAGAAACATGCAGCAGCACACTAAGCACCAAAACAGCTGATGACACTAAACCTCCTCTTTCCCTCTCTCTCTCTCCCTCTCCCGCTCCCGCTCTCCCTCTCTCTCTCTCCCTCTCTCTCTCCCTCCCTTCCTCCTCTGCTTTACTTCCTCACACACTCCTTCCTCAGGAGTTGCTACATCAGCTACGCTCACACACACACACACACACACACACGCACGCACACACACACACACACACACACACACACACACACACACACACACACACACATGGATCTGTGTGCGTTCTGTTTGCTCAGGCTGGAGGTTTAGCTGAACTCCTCGGCTCTCCTGCTTTAAGACAATAAAAGCCTGTATTTTCCTTTATTCTCTCATATCTATGCGATAAATGTTCATTATTGTTGTCACACTTCCCAGACCTCACCTCATAATCAAAGTCTTGCTCACCCTCCATTGTGTGATCTATGATCTTTGTCTGTCATGTTTTCTCTCTCTAATGGTTCAAACCCAATCTTTCATTAAATGTTCAGAATATCAAACCTCATTACCTCATCTCTCTCTCTCTCCAGTAAGATGAAGAGGCCCTTCGTCTCTCTGTGGCGTTCATCACCAGACAGCAGACGGTTTGTAAAGAGGACATATTGTGTTTATTTTTAGGTGTGCAGGGAGCGTGTGGTGATTCATCCAAAACAAACAAGCAAGCAATCCTGAAATGCCCTGTAAGCTTTTATTTTGATGGATCCTTTACTTCTTTACACGTTCAGACTTTACCTTCACACACACACACACACTGGGCCTGAACACACCTGGACATTTGTTAACTCTTCAATCATCTTATCTCTTTTTTTCTCTACTTTACTTTATTTAAAATGGAATCATGGTGAATCGTCAACACAAATGCATCACACTAACTGAAGGACACATACACACACACACACACACACACACACACACACTGTTAATCTCACTATGATGAACCTATCTGGCTACATTTGGACCAAACAGCTGAGTGTCCCGGCTGTCACAGTCCAGCAGAGAGCGACCGGTTTGTGGATCCATCTGTGGAACGAGAAGTTCTTCCCAGCTACAATCAGGTGTGTGTTCTGATAACACATGTCCAAAGCGTGTGTGTAATCTGTGTTTGAGTGACAGAGTGAGTTGGTATAAGAGAGCTGAGCTCAGGCAGAGCGAGTGTATCTGCTCTACAGTCCGACACCATGCAGACCGCTCTGGGCCTCCTGCTGCTCCAGGCAGCATATGGTGAGTGAGACAAGAAGAGGGTAGAGACTATAGAGACTCAATGTACAGACTGTATTCATGAACCAGCAGCTTTGCATTGCAGTACAGAATCCTTTACTATACTGTGTGTTTCTAGTTTATGGATGTGGAACTCCTGCTGTCCAGCCCAACATTGACCGGGTGGTGAACGGAGAGGATGCTAAAGCTCACAGCTGGCCTTGGCAGGTAGCTTCACTGTAGAGTCACTGCTCAAGGTTATCGTCGTTTGATTTCCCATTTATCCTGCATGTGTGTGTGTCGTTGTCAGATCTCCCTGCAGAGCAAACATGGCAGCCGTTTCCATCATATCTGTGGAGGAACTCTGATCGCTCCTCGCTGGGTGATGACTGCTGGACACTGCATCATGTAATACACACACACACACACACACACACGCACACACACACACACACACACACACACACACAAGCGCTCTGTATCTCTGTGCTGATCTGCTGCAGCTTTAGTGAGGAGAGTTTTACTGATCCATACATTTTAAAGTGATGAAAACCAAACTCCTTACAGGCCAGGATCTGTGATGCGTGTGGTCCTGGGGGAGCACGACATGACCGCCCAGGAGGGGTCTGAACAGATCAGGGATGTGCTCCGGATTGTTGTTCACCCCCAATGGGACATTGTCCACGTCGCTGATGGGTGAGAAGTGAAAAGATGATGACTTCTACTATTGTGGATCATTAAATAACAATATCTTTGAGTCTCCTAACTGTCTACAGTCTGCTGGACTTGATGGCGTTCTTTGTTTAGCTCTATAATCAGCCTGATCACATCTGTGTCATGGGCAGATGAGCATATAAAGCTCCTCAGGTGTTTAAGAAGAGGATCTGAAACATATAGATTTAATGTTTGCAGTAATGACATCGCCCTGCTGAAGCTGGATAAGAGTCCCATTATGAATGAGAATGTGGGCGTGGCCTGCCTTCCTAAAGCTGGAGAGATCCCTCGCCATGGGGCTCCGTGTTACATCTCAGGCTGGGGAAACCTTTACAGTAAGAAGGAGAGATGCTGGTGTGTCCAGGTCTCCTCTCAGCAGCCTGTCGTTCCATCAGCTTCCTGTCTTGTGTGATGATTGGATCTGTGTCTGAGCAGCTTCATCCTCTCTGTGTTGCAGCTCATGGCCCCATGCCTGATAAGCTGCAGCAGGCCTTGCTTCCTGTGGTGGAGTACAGTGTGTGCAGCAGTGCTGACTGGTGGAGCGTCAACGTGAGGACCACCATGGTCTGTGCAGGCGGAGACACCAAGTCTGGCTGCAATGTGAGTGACCTTCCAAAAAGACACTGTTTAAACAAAAGACAACCTATCTCTCTCTGTCTCACACACACACTCACTCTCTCTCTCTCTCTCTCAGGGGGACTCTGGAGGTCCTTTGAACTGTATGGGTGAGGATGGTCGGTGGTATGTTCAGGGTGTCACCAGCTTCGTCTCAACCCGTGCCTGCAACGAATTGAAGAAGCCGACCGTCTTCACCCGCACCTCTCACTTCACTGATTGGCTCAATGAGGTAAGGGATGCTCTGTGTGTGTGTGTGTGTGTGTGTGTGTGTGTGTGTGTGTGTGTGTGTGTGTGCGCGTGTGTGTGTGCGCAAATAAAAGACTAATCAGTATAATTGAGTAAATCCTTCTTGTGTTGTCTCTTCAGGTCATGACAAACTATTAAACATCTACAGGAGAAACAAACGATCGTCTGTAAAGAATAAAGCAAAACTCAATAAACATCTTTTCCTCTAGACAGATTCTCATTTTTGAGTTTCAAGCACTGTAAACACAAAAAAACCTGGTGTTATATTAAAATGCACAGCAGGTTTAAATCTTGTAAAAGAGACAAAAGTGCAGGAGGAAGGACTTTGTGTCAAACTCCATTGTAGCTCTTCATGTTTCAGGGCCTGTGTCTGATAAGAGGAGTGAGGAATGAGCCAGCATCAGTGTGTCTGCAGGACTTATGAATCAGAACCTCCTATCAATCATCACCAAGGTCGGCCAAGTGGTGAAGGTATAATACACCCCAGGTGGGATTTGAGCATTTCATACATGAATAATGGCAGCAATAGGTTACTTTGATGTGAGGCCCCAGCAGGCGGCCGCACCAGGTGACAGCAGCGCTCTGAGACTTCTCTCGTGATCTCACCACGACCATGTTATGAGCCTTTAAGCTTGATACACAATGATAACAAGCTCACTATTTAGCATTGAGTCGTATCTGACATATAGAGAAGAGGAATCAGATTGAATTGTAAACAGAAACGTGTATTTATGTCAGAAGTTGTTGTTTTCACCCTTTAACCGCTGAGGTATTTTCATTTGATGATGATGATGATGATGATGGGGGGTTGGGGTCTAGACTGATGAACACTATGTTGTGTCTGAGAGTTACATTTAGTTTGAGGATTTTTAGAGACAAGTGGACTTGAGTCAAAGCTCCAGATGGTTATCTAGCACCATCTGCTGGTGGATGTGGGAACTGACTCGATCCTGACAGCATCACAGCAGCTTCGCCCAGAGGAGAGAACAGGAACAGCTGTTCACTGATCATGTATAGAAACACCAGCCACGTCCTAAATGTGTTGTTCTGAAAGGCAATACACACCTAAAGAGAAACAAAACACATAAATAAAGATACCTCCATATTTGTTGAAGTTAATGTAAATCAAAATGGTTTCACTCATTGTTTCTAAAGTAACTACATCTTTAGTAGTCTATTATGGGGAAAAGACGACTATTTCAGTGTTTTTCTTACTGAGAGTGATGTAATACCTGTGGAGAAACAACAACAACAACAACGATGATAGTATATATAAGGAAAACAAATCAAAGTATCAACTCCTGGATCTGCACTCTTACCTGGCTTGAAGCCAACATGATGGTTCCTCCCTGAGCTCCACCCTCAAGGCTGATAAGGTTTCAGTGATCTAACATAACCTTGTTGATGGCAGATTCTTCATTTCATTGCATTATTCAGCCCATAGCTATAGGACAGTCAATTATTATTAAATGTTATTGTGTGTAAAGTGTGTAAAGGTTTATCCCTCTACTGCGTCTCCACACATCTTAAAGACTGACTGGTGCTTTGTGTGTTGCTTAAGGTCACGAAGGTCATCATGAGTCCCCACCATGCTGTGTTATTCCCCTTGTAACAGATGTAGTGTTGATTACTCCTCATTCTAAGACTCTGTGGAGCTTTGGAGGCCGGGCTGAACCCTTCTTTACATCCTTCACACTCAGTGGCCCAGTGGTCATAACCCTGACAGCAGCTCAGTGGCTCCGCCCCCCCCCCCCAGCACATTCAACCAGTCAGGACGAGTTGTGACAGCTGTTTTTTATGTCTTTATGGATTCCAGCAGGGCGTAGTGACAGAGTGGGAGTAGAGAGCGGCCCCTCAGCCCTCACATCAGGCAGCAGAGAGACAGTCTGACCCTCTGTGGCAGCATGGCAGATACCGTATCTGACATCAGCTCAGCGGCCAGGTGGGCAATGATTGACTCTAATAAAATGTCTTAATTAGCTTCATAATGAAAAGAAAACATTCACAGGGGATAATATAGAGCATGCGACGCTCTATAAAGGTGATCGCATTTTAAAGCTCTTGTTCTGAAAGAATGAGGTCACACTGGGCTGAAGGAAAAAAGGTTTCCACAGCCGGAGGGACTGCAGAGGGACTGGAGAGCTCTGAGTGTCATTAAAGCCATTTGATTAGAGCCTGGGAGGGTGGAGGACATCAAAAATCACATTCCAAAGGTCAAAGGTAAGACTGTGTGTGGATCTTTCCATCATGTGGGTCTCCTGTAGTTACATCAAACAGAATGACTTAGTTACATAATAACCGGCTGAATTGTAAAAGGAGCCACTTTGAGCTGCTTCACGCTCACTTTGTCTCCACACGATGTTATTGTGTCATATTCCTGCACGAGGAGAGGTCAAGGTGACTGCTACACATCACGATCACGCAGCATTAAACTGCTCATTACTGCACAGAAGCTAATTCTCTGTCTCAACCCATCAGCTATCAGTCAATCATTATAAATAGAGTTTTAATCTCTGTGCTCCACCTGTAGTTCTGTTCTTTATGGAGGAACACTGCTGGATAATAATGACTCCTCCTGCTAGAATACAGCTATGCAATATTTAAGAAGAGATGGTTTCATGGAGACTTTGTAATGTTACCTTGACCAGGCGTCACCTGTAGGATGAATATTAATGCTGTTTAGAATTAAAAGGAGAGATAATTCAGGTTCATATTTAGAGATTCAGACTTGTTGAGTGGAGCAGATAATTGGATGGAATAAAATCCAACTCTAATGCCATAATAAGACCATAATGCAGCAGCTCCTCTTTACTCCTTCTTCTCTTAGCTTTGTGTCACCTTGTCACCGTGTGTTTGTTTATTAGAACTATAATTTGTATTCAGACGGCACACTGGAACATTCAAATGATAAAATATAAATATATATCATCTGATAACTGTAGAAAAATAAAGTAATAATAGCTTTGTGTTGGCGGCACTGCTGTAACTGTCATTGAGTTGGTGAAGAATTGTGATTATAATTATATTATTGTATAATAGTTGTTGTTTTTGGACTTTTCATTAGACTCACTGGTGTCATGAGTATATTTGGTTTCTGTACATTTTGGAAGTTGACTAGTTTATTATTTCATGTCTGTGTGTGTGTGTGTTTGTGTTGTGTGTGTTTTATCACTAATTGTTCCAATAAAGTGAAATTCCACACATCTTCTCTTTGTGATGTAAATAATGAAGTCATCTACTGTCAAGGTCAAGGTTTGTAATGATGTTTGTGTTGTTATGTTGATGAGGAAGCAGGAAGCAGGAAGCAGGAAGCAGGAATCTCTTTCTTTCGAGTCAGAGCTGTCAGATCTGCAGCGCTCATGTCATCAGCAGCTGCGGTGGTCAGAGTATTGTTTATTATTAATAATCTATCAAAAATCTAATGTTGTTCAAAGCAATGTTGTAATAACTGAAATACAGCATGAAGTGTTAACTCTATGTAGTTTATGGAATTATAAAGCAGATTTCTGTTTTTAAACTGAAGCTGACTTCAAACAGAACAATATTGAACTCTTTTACCTGCACTCAACTATCAGCCTGTAAAGTTGATTATTATCCTTAAACTCCCTGAACCCTTTTTATACGCAGGTTTGTAATTGTTTTTTTATTACAGTAAGGCATGATTCTGGTTTAATCATTGACCGGGATTCAGATGATATTCACACCATTTATTCTCAGAGATAAAGTGTTGTTACAGACCAATCTCCCGCCATAAACTTATATTAATAAGCCATAAATGTTTGTGCATACAAGTGTGCGTTTGATCTAAGATTACAAACCAGTATGCATGCGTGCGTGTGTGTGAGCAGGTATAATGCGAACACACTGATGATGTTTTAATTTCCCATTTTATTGCAGATGCAGTTGTAGGCACTCTGGATTAGCTGAGTGGACAGAAACAGCTCAGATACTGCGAAGCACTAAAAACAGTTACAACTCCTCTGTGACTCCAAACAATGAGGCCGTTAATATTAAACTTTAATGTCACTTCATGTTAGCTTTAATATCTGCACGAGAAGACAACTGAAGAAAACTGAAGCCGGAACAAAAACGGGATGCGGCACTGGTGCTGTTCCATGTCTAACCACCAGGGGGCAGCTTAATGAACGTAATGATCCTGGGCCGTTAGAATGAACTCATTTAAATATACACAATAAAAGATTGATTGATTGATTGATTTATGTTGTGATTTAGGTATAACAAGTAGTGCCAAAGAATGTCATTATGCCAGAGTGTAATTTATGTAGAAGTATTAACATACATGAAGAAGACGAAGACGAAGGTGTCAAAGAAGAAATAGATTTCACCAAAGTGCATAAAATACAAAACTATTCAGTCACAATGATTTCAGCAAAGCTTCTGACGGCTGCTTGTCTATGTGAGCACCGTGTCCTCAAAGTCACTTGCACTCTACACATGTGTGCGCGACCTTTGAACAGAGAGCTCCGTGCTCCATCACCCCCCTCCCGCCCCCCGCCCCCCTCCCCCGCTGTTCGGCGCTATAAAACAGCTCCACCTCCTTGAGCTCCACAGGTAAGCAGGTAAAGCCTCCTTAGCTCCGCATCGCCGCTAAAAGCTCCTGGGAAACAAGCGCTCCGCTGCAGGTGCGTATGCTGCCATCACGTTTGATTACTGTGGAAATACTTCAACCAGGCGCTTGTGATGTAGCGTTCCAATACATTGTAGCGGCTTAAAGATGTGAAGTTATGCAGAGCTGCCGAACAGCGAGCATTTGTTATTGATTTATCTTTGTTTTGAATAGTTTTCCTACTATTTGTGGGTCTGGAGATTTTATTTTCTATGTTCTGTCAGACTGAAAGAAATGTCCAGTAAGAAAGAGGAAGATTTAAGTTTTTTTAAGTTAGTTTAAGTATTTTACAGATAGTCTAGTTTTATTTTGAAAGGGTGTGCGCATTTCTATTTCAACACCAGCATATTTTGTCTGTAGCTCTGTCCCGTCTGAGTAAAGTGATCCAGTGTGTAACTCTGTGTGTTCTGCAGACACTCATGGCTCCTCGACCTGAAGTGGGGACGGATTCGTCTCCAGATCTCAGTACGTCTCTCCTCCAGGATCAGAGCTCACATCTCCTCTTTCCATTTCCTTCCTTCCTCCTCTTCTAACCCTTCTCCTCATCCCTCCATTAGAAGATGACGCCTCGTCTAAAGATGGAGCCATTCTGCCGGCCTATTCCACAGTGGACTTAGTGGATCAGGATCAGGGTGCAGACGATCCCTGGAATCTCCCGGCGCTGAAAGACACTGGGGTCAAGTGGTCAGGTGAGGCAGCGGCACAATGCAGTTAGAGCCTGAGATGAGTGTTTGACAGCTTCACGAAACCTGCCTCTGACTCAGCACGTTCCTATCTGAGCAGAGCTGGACACAAATGGGAAGATGAAGAGGGTGCTGACGGGGATCCTCAAGTTCCTGGCGCTGGTCGGGTTGCTCTACATGTTCATCTGCTCACTGGATGTTCTCAGCTCGGCTTTCCAGCTAGTTGGAGGTAAAATGTTCTTCCTCGAATTCACAAACTGGACTTTGATTTCATGGAGGCTTATCAGTGCCTATGCTCCATATTTAGTTAATTGCAGGTCCAACACCGGCACTTAATCTGGGCTGTGTTATGTACCAGCCTGTTTGTGACCTGTGTGTGTGTGTGTGTGTGTGTGTGCAGGTAAAGCTGCCGGTGACATCTTCCAGGACAGTGCTGTGTTGTCTAACCCTGTGGCTGGGCTGGTGATCGGAGTGTTAGTCACTGTGCTGGTGCAGAGCTCCAGCACCTCCTCCTCAATTGTGGTCAGCATGGTGTCCTCTGGCCGTGAGTCCATACAAGAACACACACACACACACACACACACAGACTCCTGCTGCACCTGTTTCAGTACGGGTTCCTGGTCTATCCCTCATTGTTCTGCTGCCACCTCCATGTTTCAGTGCTGAGTGTGGAGTCTGCAGTGCCGATCATCATGGGCGCCAACATAGGGACGTCTGTCACCAACACCATTGTGGCTATGATGCAAGCGGGAGACCGAAATGAGTTCCGCCGGTAAATCAAAGCACGTCACAATAACCAGCATATACATACACAGGAATGCATACCTCTGCCAAGGCTGCACAAGACAAAACAATATCTATCTACGAGCATAATACCTTTATAATATATGTACATTTTCAAGACAACTCTCCATAATTTTACATAATACGTCAGACAGTAGTTGCATCATCTTCATCATCATCCTCATCCTCAGGGCTTTTGCTGGAGCGACTGTCCACGACTTCTTCAACTGGCTGTCTGTGATCATTCTCCTCCCTCTGGAAGTGGCCACTGGAGTTCTGTACAAACTCACCAAACTCATCATAGATTCCTTTGACATCCAGGGTGGAGAAGACGCTCCGGACCTTCTGAACGTCATCACAGACCCGCTCACCGACTCTGTCATCCAGGTACCATCACGGATGTTTGACGCGTTCTTTAAAGACAACTCATCTGAGATTGGAGCATCAACTCTTTTGTCAGATTTAGAATAAAGTGCTTTATGTTTTTTTTAAATCAAGTTTCTCTTCCCTTAGCTCGACAAAAATGTTATCAGCCAAATTGCCACCGGCGACGCTGCAGCCAGAAACAAGAGTCTGATCAAAAGATGGTGTGAAACCGTCGACAACACGGTAAGAACACAACAAGAACTCAATCATCCTGTGTCACACCCTGAACGCAACATACAGATTTCCAATGTGGTTCCTGAAGGCCACGTTTGCGTTAATGATTGCTGTAGTGTTGTTGTTGTTGTGTTGTTGTATCCCAGCACACAGCACAGGTGAACTGCCTCTGCTGCTTTATGGAAAGATGGAATGTCACATGTGATCATTGGAGAGTTTACAGCCTGGATAAGACTCAGATCACAGATGGATTAAAGTCCTATCTGCTCTTCTTCACCGCTTTATCTTTTACCTTTGCATCGAACGTGTCCTCTTTGTCTTTCAGACTTTCTGGAATGAAACGTTGCAGAACTGCACCGGTCTCTCCTCTTGTTTGGTTGAGAAGAACAAGACCGATGTCATTGGTGTGGAACGATGTAAGCAGACCCCCGTCAGTGAAGAACGCAATTAGATTCACCTGATCCACCAAACACCCGGTGAAATAGGAGAGAAACTCTGCTCCTTCCTCCAGAGCGGCTGATGCAGGAACAAAGCCACCTTTGAGTCTTTAAAGTGACGGGGCTTATGTCCCCTCTTGCTCCTTCTACCTGCACAATGCTTCCTTTCATGCTGTTGTTGTTGAGGCATCTGAGGCCCTCTTGACCAATAAGACAGAAGTCCTACCCCAAATTAAAGCTAATACTTTTAAACCTGGCTGTAAAATGCAAATGAAGTTGTCCATACTGTTGTGTTCCAGCTGTGACATCTTTCAAGCCTACAGCCGCCGTTTCATCCTCACTCACTTCTTTGCAGGCCATCACATGTTCGCCTGGTCTAATCTGCCAGACTTGGCTGTGGGCCTGATTCTTCTGGTTCTGTCTCTACTGTTCCTCTGCTCCTGCCTCATCCTCATCGTCAAGTTGCTCAACTCCATGCTGAAGGGTCAGGTGGCTGTGGTCATCAAGAAAGTGCTCAACACAGGTACGTGTCAGAGCGCAGTACCGGCTCGGTCCAGCGGGGATCGGCCTGTTTGCTAGTCAGCACATCTCCACAGGTGCAGATGCTTGATGAGCAACACAGGTAAAGACTTCCTGTTGCTTTCACCTCCAGGTTTAGCTGTCCTGTTGTGTGACGGCCAAAGCTCAGGGACAAAAGCCTCCTTTGCGGTCACGTGATCGTAATGTGTGTGTTCTGGCCGTGTTCACCTCATCGGGTTTACTGCTCACCTCCTGTGTTTGTGTTTGTCCACAGACTTCCCTTTCCCCTTCAGTTGGGTAACTGGCTACATTGCTATCATGGTGGGAGCAGGAATGACCTTCATCGTCCAGAGCAGCTCCGTCTTCACCTCGGCCATAACGCCCCTTGTCGGTGTGTGAAGTTGTGTCATTCTTTCCCTCCTGATTTCGGATTTATCCAGAGTGTTCTCTTGTATTTACAGCTGGATGTGTTTCCTCTCTCAGGTATCGGTGTCATCAGTCTTGAGAGAGCTTATCCGCTCACACTGGGGTCAAATTTAGGCACAACAACCACGGCCATTCTTGCTGCCATGGCGAGTCCTGGAGAAACACTGGCCGAATCCTTACAGGTTAGAGGCGGTAGAAGCTTGTGTGCGTCCTCATGCTGTGTTTGCTGTGGACATTACCCACTTCTCTTTGTTCTTTCTAGATTGCACTTTGCCATTTCTTCTTTAACATCATGGGCATCTTACTGTGGTATCCCATCCCCTTCACGAGGATCCCCATCAGGTTGGCCCGAGGGCTGGGGAACAAAACAGCAAAGTACCGCTGGTTCGCCGGCGTCTACCTCATCCTTTGCTTCCTGGTTCTGCCTCTGTCCGTCTTCGGCCTGTCCGTCGCCGGCTGGCAGTACCTGGTTGGCGTCGGCGTGCCCATCATTTGTTTGGTGATCCTTGTGATCATTTTGAACTTGTTGCAGAATCACTGTCCCCGCTGTCTGCCAGCCGTTATGCGTACCTGGGACTTCCTGCCCCGGCCCATGCGCTCCCTTGGACCGTGGGATACTTTGGTGACTCTTCTCTTTAAATGCTGCGGCAAATTCTGCTGCTGCTGCTGCGGCAAGTGCTGCAAGTGCTGCAAGTGCTGCGAGGATAATGACGACCCCAAGAGTCTGGAAATGTACGATAACCCAGCCATGATTCAAGACGAGGAGCCAAAGGAGAAAGAGAAAGAGAGCATCAAAGCAACACAACTGTAGTATCATGACTCTGCCCGCTGTATATATTTGAAGTAATCTATGCAATAACCTCTTTGTAACACATTAGTAATTGTTTACCGTCTCTCAGGTTGCAGTACTTTGATGATTTCCCTGAATTTGATGACATGATGAGCATTATAGCAGCGTAACTCTGTCAAACACACTCTGCGGACATGCGGACATGGAGGGAACTGTTTGATCTTACATGATGAAGCTTTGAGTTTCCTCCTCTTCCTCACTGTAACACAGAGCTGTGGTTGGTTCAGTTCAGAATGTTATATATATATATATATATATTTGTACAATATGTGTAAGTGGCCTTTGCTCTATTTTAAACTTTAAATAATGAAACTTTAAATGTTTGTTATTCTTCAATATTTAAGCCAATGTAATATTTGTAAATAAAAAATTGCTATTTTTAAAGTGATGTAGGCCTATTGTTTGTTTTTCATCCTCGTGTTTCAGTATATAAGTACATGATTATGGTTAAAAGTCATAGATCTTTAAATGTGATGGATTCCTTTGAGCCTCAGCTCCCGCTCCAGTCATACGTGTCACATATCTATGTAGGTTACATGTGTGTGAGACATGATGGATCAGGAGATTGTCTGGTTTCTTGTAAAGATGCTAAAAGGTCGGTGACTTGTGAAAGTGGAGCGGTAGAATCCTGCAGGCGTATCTGATCGGAGCCTTTGATCCGAGCTTTGCGACTGAAGGACTTTGTCTGGTTTCCAGCGTTTAGCCAAAGTCTAAGTGAAACTACAGCATTCCTCTCATGACATGACTTTATAAACTACATCTGCTCACTCTGGACACATCTGACTGTAGAAATATAGTAAAGTGACATTTACAGCTCAGCTCAAAGATTGACTGCTTTATATTTTATGGCTATTCTTCATGACTCAGTCCATAGTTAGTGACATTGATGTGTCATTGTTCATTGCAGATGTTAACAGCATCCATGTGCACTGTGGACTGTGTGTGTGTGTGACACTTTGTGATCACTGACTCATTTAGCTTTGGGACAATTTTGTTTGTGGATGAAGAGGAAAACCTTAGCGTCACCGAGCTCAGACGAGGATCTGTGAGCGCTGAGACGTTTGGATTTAGCATTTGTCAGTCGTGGCCATTTGATTAATACTGGATGAACCAAGTCAGTAGAGGCGCGCGCGTGTGTGTGTGTGTGTGTGTGTGTGTGTGTGTGTGTGTGTGTGTGTGTGCAGGAGTTCATGTAAAGTGTAACCCAGTGTTATCACTTCTGACCTTATAGGATAATATTTATTCAGGTTATGAATTGTGGCATGTTTCAATATTTCTTCATCCTAACCTCAGACTCATTTCTCTCAGTTCCTCTCAGTACTCAGTCAGTCAGCAGCATTAGTAAACGTGATAAATGTAATAAGTATAAGCTCACTCACTCATATGGTTAGAGTTAAGTGATAATAGAAGTTTGTTTATAATTATTATGAAGGATCGCCATTGTGATGAGTAGTAGAGGAAGAGTATGTAAGAGAATTTAGTCATTGACAGACCAGAACACAGTTATAAATAGTGAGTAGTGAGATATATTTCCCTTATAAAGCTTTTATAGTTATCAGTGGCTAACTTGGGATCATCATCAGTAAAGTAGAACATTCCTCCATGTGTCCATCTTGTTTCCATGCCATCAAGGTCATAATCATAAAGTTTATCCAGAAAAGCAGGAAGAAATCTGGGTGTGTGTTGCAACTTCATCTCTTTATCTGGCTGAGCCATTTAGAACAGGAATGAATTGAATGGCTTCACTGGCAAACTTTGTCCAAGTACAGACGTGACCAAGCTGTCATTGTTTTCCACACACACACACACACACACACACACACACACACACACACACACACACAGGAGGTGAAATCTACCCGAGGCAACAAATGAGACATGCAGATATTGAAGATTGCTTCATTTTGGTTTCACAATGGCTCGTGTAAACAGTTGCCCATGACGCGTGTGAGGGCGAGAGGTGAGAGGTTCAGTTTGGTCGCGTAGCAATAAGTGAGCGTGTGAGATCGACTCTGGCCCTTTGAGTGCTGATGCTCTCTCCTACAAATGAACCACTCCTCTTCCTCATATGGAGCTGATACAGGTGTGTTCAGACCGACCCAGACAAATGAGAGCGACAGGGCAAACACACAGAGGATGATTCAGCACACGTAGGTGGGAGACAGTGGAGACGGAGGGAAGTCTAAGAGAAAAGACTCCGTTGCAGCTGAGTTTATTAACTGAAGTGTCGACATTATGTGCTTACAGAACTGTGTGAAAGTCTGGTGATGTTTTTGGTTTTGGTGTGTCAGTGTGTGAGCAGGAGGGATCACTACTTCGGCCCAACAACCCAACAACCCTCAGCTTCATATCCACAGGTTTGCATAGAATACTTTAAGTATTCTATGCATAGAATACTTAAAGTATTGTTCTGGGCAGTGAACCTGTTCTGTTAAAGAGCAATAAGAGCAATAAAGTGAAATGGGAGCAGGCAAGGTCATCGGTCAGCGGCAACTCATTATCAACCATCACATGGCAATTCAAGGGATCGGTCACACACAATAAAGTGATAAAGCGATAGCGCACACTTCAAATGAGAATCATGTTCTGTGTACCGAAACATGAACAGAGCAGATTGACATAAATGTGGTTTCATCTGTCAGTCAGCAGGGTTCCTCCACACCGACTGACTGGGATCAGACAGAAGGATTGAGTTTGTAAAGTGGCTGATGCTTTGAGCTCGTTGCCAGGAGTTACTGACTCATGTTTAATGCTGATCTATCAGATATGAGGTCATTAAAACGTCTTCTTCACCTCCACACTTGATTGCCGTTGATGTTGTGTGTGTGGTTTAGAGAGGAAAATGTCCAAATGTACTCAATGCAGTTTATTACAGTGAAGTTTATTAGATGTCAAACTGACTCCAGGTGATTTAAATTGGAGTGAGAACGCTGCTCAGGAGTGAGACATTAATGAGCTTCACTCTTCTTCTAGATTGAGATTTGCCACACTAACTGAGCACAGTAACACATTTTCTTCCTCAATCTGCTTTACTGTGCCGATTTGGCGTTTGGCACCAAAATGTCATTGTGCTCTGAGGTCCAAAATGTGCTCCTTTGATTTATAAAGCAAGGAGCACTCTTGATTTGCTTCAAAAATAATGACCCAAAAAAATGTTTATCTAAATTAAAAATATCACAAATTCATATCCGAGGGCCAAAACCAAGCGGGGGAAAGTGTTTAAGGCAATGTGAGCAATAATGTGATGCAGATGGATCAACTGTAAATGAAGAGATAGATGATGTCATAAAAGCCGCAGAGTGGTTTGTATAGTATGTCTACTTAATAGAGCTTAAAAGCTAAAATAATTCATTCAATTTATTTGGGAAGTCGGTCCGATCAGAGCGAGGGCCTTGGTGTTAGGAATCAAACTCTTACCTTTAATGTAATGTAATCCTCTTTTCTACATGCTTAAGTGAGCTACAGACAGCATCAGCACACTTCTCATGTTTACGCTGTGGGGTGAGGGTCAGTGAATGCAGCAGTAAGAGAGACATCTGTGTGTGTAACCCTGTGCTCACAATACTAATGCACAATATCCCACCAGTCCGTCAGAGGGCCCAGTTCATGTGACGGCTGGTTCTGATAGCAGCAGCAGGCCGAGCTCCACATCAGCACGCCAAAGTGACGTAGCCTGGTCTCCATTCTCAACTTCTCATGCAGTGTTAGTGCTACAGAGCTGAGTTTGATTATCCAAAGCCCAGAACAGCTGATCTCTTACACACACACACACACACACACACATATAGCCTAGCATAAATCTTGACCACAGTGGTTCTGTTCTGAAACCTCTGCAATAATTTAAAGTGCAATCCACACACTCATCCACTTCCCTTCTGCACCTTTCCTCCAGATGTATTCATTTGGCTCAGAGGCACAAACTGCAGATCCCAGCTTCATCACTAAAATGCATTTTTATAGAATTTCAGCCAAGAAAATGTTACAAGAGTTGGAATTCAGAGTGTTGACAATGGCCAAAAAGAAGGTAGATATTTAGATGACTCCCTCTCCTCTGACCCACAGCAGGGGGGCGACCTGCTGCATGCATACTTACATCACTGGGTGTTCACTTGTTATGAATGGCAGAGGAAGGAATTTTGATTCTATGACTTCCTCTGTTGTAATGGTTAGTGTGTGTTTATTTGAGCACGAATGAGGAAGAGTCTGATTCACCTTTTAGTTTAGCGATCATCAGCCCTGCACCTGCACGTCGCCTCATCTTTGGGTCAGCCGAGGTTAAAAGGCAAAGGTCTAACTGCCTCAACCAGCCCAGTGGAGCAGGGTTGACTGTGTAGACTGATCACTGCGACCTCAAACCCACTCGTCTACACATTTCTCCTTCCTGCCACTGTGCACGTTCAGTCGACGCACACACACGCGCGCTCAACTCTGGCGGAGTAGCACTGATTGGTTGCTGTACTATAATGAATATTGAGGGATTTTAATGAAATGTCAGCAGAGGTCCTTGATTTAATGGCGGGCAGTCATTCGGAAAGAAGTGAAATTAAATTAGTTGGTTACATATCATTGAGTTCTCTTCTGTACTAATCATGATAATGGTGAAGACAGAACACAGCTGTACTCTGTGAGGCCTTCAGGCACCGTCACAGGATCACATGATGCTGTGTTTGGGGACAAAGCTGGACTGCCATGGGATGCCACTTTGAGCCTTAGCTAATGAAATGTATCTTGGACATGAATGCAATAGAATACAGAAGGGTTTAAGTTTGAATTCCCCCCTGATGTTCAAACAGGCCGGAGCGCTCAGTGAGAGTTAGGGTTATCAGCAGTAAAGCTAGAGTTAATTTATGTGCAGAGTGAAAGCTGTAAATCAACATTCATTACGACAATTTATATAAATGTTTGGCAAATGTCCTATTAGTTATAAATTAAATAACAGTACAACAGGTCAAGGTTAGTGTCAATCAATGTGTTTTATCAATGTGTTGCACTCCATAAACAATACATCACACTTAAGTTACCAACCAAAAATGCTTTTATGACATAACAAAAACAGACATTCATTGGGATTTGATGAGATTTTGGTTGTGATCCATGTTTTACATTCCCTCATTAGAGTTAATAAGAATGAGATATGAGACAAACTAAAGCCTCAGCAGAGGAAAATGTACATTTCCTATTTGCATGTGTAGTCACATTCCTCTATCCCGCTCTGTGTCCTGGTATTCCCAGCTGCTCCCTAGAATCAAGTGAATCCAATTAATCACATGTCCAGAAAGTAATGGAGCAGGACTGAGGCTGGATCAGGACTGAGGCTGGATCAGGACTGAGGCTGGATCAGGACTGAGGCTGGTTCAGGACTGAGGCAGGATCAGGACTGAGGCTGGATCAGGACTGAGGCAGGATCAGGACTGAGGCTGGATCAGGACTGAGGCAGGATCAGGACTGAGGCAGGTTCAGGACTGAGGCAGGTTCAGGACTGGGTTAAAGAGCGGTTCAGCATTGATACTATGGAGCACATCATTAATAGTAAAAAGAGGCTGAATCACTGCAGGTTGTTGTCATGGTGATCTGTACCTTTAAGTGAGTAAGCGACAGACAGAGGACATAAAGGGCACAGACTGGGGTGAAGCAGATGATTATTCCATAGGGCATAATCACTCTGCACTGAAGGAGCTCCGTGTCTGTCAAGCTCCTTATTTAACTAATGACAGCCCCATGAACACTTGGCAACAACACACGCCGCTATAAACTGCACATCATCACAACACTCATCTACGGTTGTAAATAACACTTAGGAAATGAATAACAGGAGCTATTCCACAGATCTGCCTGTGCCCATAGAAACTAAATCCATCAAAGGTTAAAAGGTGTAGAATGAGCTTGATGCTAACAGAAACACAGACAAAACTAGATAGAATGACGATTTTACTAAATCAGCAAGGGGTCTAAAGGTGTTTTATGGGTGGTAGACGTTGCTATGGAAACCTAGCAAGTCAAAAAAGTTTGCTGTCGTCTCCCTTGGTGATGAGTAAGAGTGGATGGCATTGTGTCTTATCTCCCTTATTGATCCACACCTGCAGACCGAATTGATAACTTCTACATTCCGAACTCGCGGCCTTGGACAGAGCGGATTGAGGAGCCAGCCCTCGGTGCCGTTGTGTCCGGCCTCCTGTCAGACACTTATCATCAACGTGACCCTGATACGATACCAAGAACAAGTTTTAATAGCTGACCTATTAGAACACACAGCCTCCGACATCTTTCAATCCATCCATCAGCGTCGCCCTGACACATCCCCTTAAAGCCGTATTAGCCTCTGTACAATCACGCAGGTCATTCATTTCACTTCCATACAATAATTAACTTTTTTTTAATTAGCGCTTGAAATTATTTGGAGTGGACTTTGTCTTCATGACATCATGGAAACTTCCCCAGGACAATATCAATTGTGAGTCGGATTCACTATTAATTAAATGAACTGCGTGGTGAGAATCCTCCACAGGCAAAACAGGGAGAAAACGGTTACTATGGAAACCATTATCAACCGCCACCGATTAGGCAGCACACTCATTTCACCATCAGCCCTTATTTCTGTCTTACAACTTCAGAATGAGTCAGACGCCTCTTAAACACAATTGTGTCCCATGAGCAGAGCTGTAACTCATCTGCTAAATGTGCACGTATGTTCTCACACGTAGGTAGTGTCCCAGGCTTTACTGTGGCTAGTGGATCACTGTGCTGGGCCATTGTGTGTTATAAGAGGTGATAGAGCAGTGTGGTGCAGAACACACACAGACACACACCCGACAGAGTCACAACAAAATCACTGGTCTGCAGGAGCCGCCGCTCGCCATTCAGCACAGTAAGCCATAGAGTCTGTGCCACTCTGTAAGCACTTCCTGCGATGCCCTCTAGCATTCTGTTCCAGTTGACTCCAGCTCGGTCAACACCTGACGTCTCCGCTGCCGTCACACGGCGACTGGAGACTCTTCGCTCTGTGTTTATTGGAAGATGAAAATATATAATTAGATTACTATACAATAAAAAATCGTTTCCCGGATCGTAACTTCATACAAAGAACAAACATAAATAAATGGCCTTTTAATGTTGCATGCAGGGTTTAAGCAAGAAATTCAGACATATGAGGGGAAATGGCACCATCTAGTGGCGACAACACGCAAGTGAGTGCAGTGGAGAGGATCTGACTCACCGAGGCAGAGCTGGACTGGCAGAGCGACAATAAGGAAGAAGACAGAGAGAAGAGCTGCATACACCTAGAGAGAGATAACAAAGGGTGACATCAGGGATAATAACATGTTCCTGCAGATTGTAGTGTCTCTTAAGCTCCATATATGATTCAAGGCTACTTAGCAATGTCTTGAGTTAGAACTGAATAGGTGAAAGATGATTTAGGGCAGAATGAATCATCAAAGGAGGAGAAAACAGCAGTGCAGCTCGCGGTGTGTTTAATTTCTCTGTTGCTACAAATGAGATGATTGCCTACCAAGAGGAGCTGTGCAGCATTCTGAGTCATTTTCCTCAAGGCTCTCCCCATCTGGACTCTGAGCAGAGCTAAGACACAGGGTGTTACTGCCTCTTCATCCTCCGCCTCTATGCAACTTTAGAGGCAAAACAATAAAAGCTCTGTTACACACCAGGACAGCAGCATCACCGCTCCATATGGTTGCTAGAGCTTGGTGAGTACAGGGAGAACATCCATGGATCACTACAAATTATGTCATCAGAACAGTTATGGTAATATTCTTCATTTTATCCTTTAGTGAGGCACCTCAGCAGGATGTTCTCCACCAGCTTGTCCACGTCTTTATGATCCGACACATCGAACAGGTCTTGGGTGCCGGGTGGAAGAACGTATCCCTGTTCTGCCAAAAGGAGCAGGTTGTACATTCCCTGTGAGCCGGGAGGAAATACAATCCCCACAGTGGATTGATCGGTTAGTCGGCGTGAAAGTCTCCAAATAATAACATTGTATAATACTGTTGGTTGTTTTTATTGCACTGGGCTTGAGCTGGTGAAGTTTAATTAAGTTTATCATAGGGTGATGAGATTACAGACCAAGCAAATCTGTCACCTGAGGGCTGCCTGCTAGAGCTGCTCCGCTATACATCAATATAGCCCGGCCAACCAGGGATAATGAGTCTCCTTTCTGGCTGGAGGAGTCGAGGAAGTAGTCTCCCATTTTCAGCAGAGCTATAACAGAAGATAAATACTTGCTGTTTATCGACCGGATTGACAGACAGGGAGTTTAAGGCTAAATTAAATGATGGGAACTCACCAGACGGATGGGGATCATGGTGTAATATGGAGTGGTTATGATATCTCCACTGACAATCATCACTGAGATTCTGTTCCTGCGTTTGGGAGAAGGAGAGGCGATGAAGAAGGTTCTATCATCAACTGATGGTAATTTCCCTCCAGGCCTTCTTTCATACACGGAATCATGAACAATTGATTCATCAGCTGCTTTCAGAAGATCAATTATTTGACACTAACTTCAGCGTTAATGTGCTTAGAGTCAGACAACACAGTGCCAGATTCCTCCAAAGTCAGTCACTAAGAGTTCAATTTAAAGAAAGAAAAGCATCCCGTACCTCACACAGGTGAGCCAGGTTGCTCTGGGCCAAACCCAGACCTGTTTCAGCCGCTAAAGCATACTTGACAAGGGCTTCATGCCTGCAGCGTTCAATAAGAAAACACTTTTGAGGAGGAGGAAGAGAGAGAACAATGAAACGATTCAAAGGCGTGAAGGTGAAGTGATCATCCTCACCAGGAGCCATGCAGGTAGTCGTGCAGAGCCTCTCGGATCAGATAGCCAAGGTGTCCGTTCAGCTCACACACCATTGTTAACAGTCTAATGGAGGGGAAAGTGTTGGTTGTGTATTATGGGATGAGGAGTAACTAAACAAGCAAAACCCCTGCATTGAAAATAAAGCAAATTGAGCTAAAAACTCTTTCCTGTTTGTTAAGGTCATTCTAAAAAGCACCTAGAGCAGTGGAAGCTTCTCTAAATTCCCAGGATAGAGAAACACTGCTAAGCACAACAAAGCCGCGACAGTGGCACATAGTTTACAATATGCAAATACCAGGTTCTGACCTTGAATTGGTCACTGTCATTGAAATGTGATGCCACTGAGCTGCCGGCCTATAACAAAGCTTTTGTATAACCACCCGGCTAATGAAAGCCTCTTACAGCACAGCTTCCTCCAGGTCCTGAGGAACCCCGTCCAGGTTTCCCATTGCCAGGAACCGCGCCGCCTCCACCGACGCGCCTATGTGGCCGTGACTGGACGCATTCATAAAGAGTTGGAACGCGGCCATCTGCGGAGCACATAAAGACAAACAATAACAACTGGATGGTGCTGAATGATTGATAATGTAAAAGCTTCTGAGCGAGTGTGTGGCTCCCACCTCGTCCCTCCACGGACTGTCTGGGTCTTTCCCTGAGAGATAGTAAACTCCCAGGTTATACATCCCTTCTTCGTTGCCCTTCAGTGCAGCTTCTTTAAAGTATTTCATTGCAGTCCTGTGGTCCTTGCGTATAATCCCATGGTACCATCCTAACCCGTTCAAAGCGCTAATTGAGCCCTAAAGCGAGGAAACACACTCGGGCATTAGCTGTGAGGGGACATAATGTAAACAGGTTGATTTATTGGAACATAGTAATTATATACCATTGTTGCAGCTTTCTCTAGCAGCTGGAAACCAAGGGTGACGTTTCTTTTCACTCCCTGGCCCTGAGGAAAGGAAACTAATCAATAAGTGTCAAAACACACACAGACACACACACACACACACACACGTGCAAAAACACAATATTTCCAGCGTCGGTGTGATTTTAACTGTACCTTGATGAGGAGAATGGAGTAGTCATACATGGCTGAAGGGTCGCCCATGTGCATGGCACTCTTAGCAAACCACTTCATGGCACTTGTTGTGTCTTTGATGATCCCATTGTGTCCCCAGTAAAGCAGTGTTGCCAGCTGTCTCTAAAGACGACAGGATGTATAGATTTAGCCCGGCTCTGTCTAGTGAATACATCTTGGATATATTAGTTATTGAAGTTCAGATTCAGCCACACTGCTCTGATGTTACCTGAGCTTCTGCGTCTCCGCCTTCTGCTTGGTATTTCAGAAAGCGAAAGGCGTCGCCCGTCTCATCCGTCACGCTGTTTAAATCCTCCTTATTGCTTAGATAGATGTGCTCAGGAGAGTATTGCTTTAACGAAGACAAACAGAAACATTAACAGGACATTTCTACTGCGACTATTACTCCTACTAATGTGCTTGTTGTAACATAATTAATGTAAGCGTTAGTTTACGTGTCACTGACAAAACTGCTTGTAGCACCGCCGCTGTTTGTTGAAAGTCTAAGTTCTTCTGCTGCAGCTGTTTAAAAACTCAAGTCAACTACACTCAAGAAATTATTCATACAGTTTTCTTTCCGCCAGACGTATATCTAAGATTCTTCTGCTAGAGCTGTGATGAAAGGTAATAGGCTGGACCAAAACACAGCACTAATGGCCTCCATGCACCGGCTGCCTGTCCTTCATTTCTCTTTTAAATCTATTTGGCAGTATTTTCCCTACCCGACCTTGTCAGACCAGATGCCCTAATCCAGTCTGTATTCATTAGACGTGCCTTATTTTTCATATGCCATGAGTACACACACAGAAGCAGACAGATAAAGCGTGTTCTAATGTGCTGTGCTCACTTATTAACACTATATTATGGATTCAGTCTTTGTCTTGGTGGATTCCCTTATGTACCTCTCTCTGTTTGAACAACAGCTTAGGTATTTGTTTGTGTGTATCTGTGTAAGGTCTGTGCAGATAGAGTATCAATAAGTCTTCAATGTAAACTGCACATCTCCTACTCTCATCTATATTCTGGTGTCATTATAGATTCAAATGTTTTGATTGTTTTACTGCTTTGTTCCCAGATGTTTGCCTCATAAATAAACACTGATCTGTCTTCTAATACTGCCACTATTATCATTACTATACTAAACTACCACCACCTCTAATTCAAATCATAATTTATTCATATTCCCCCTTCCTTTCCCCGATGTAAACACACCGTATCTTCGTGTATCTTCAGGCCGTCAGCGATGCTCTGAGCTCCCACGTTGACGTAGTAGCTATAAGCCATGCCCAAGTCCTCCGGAAAGCCGTCAATTCCGTGTGTGTGCTTGTACCCTGCATGCATCAGGGCAAAGCGGTCGTCACCAGCTGCGCCGATCAAACTATAGATATGACCCTGCGACACAAAGAGGTCAACAATATCAGTCATCATTACAGGATTTCCATTAGGAGCCCAGGAACAACAGGGAGGTTTTATTGATCTAACCTTTTGTTGATCCACTGACTTCCCCAAGCCAGCGAGGTGGATAGTGGCCAGCAGGAGAGATGCTTGGTGATTTCCAAAACAGGACGATACTTGTAGCAGAGCAATGACTTCAGAAGTGATTGTAATATTTGGTTGATCCAAATTGAACATTCTACCGACAGCTTGGTGGAACAGGAGGCTGCTTCTTCTTCCCCGGGATCCTGCAGGAAACGCAGTTGTAGCTGTGAATGATTGTGTGAGTTCTATAATATCTCTCAGCACAATGTAATATAAACACAATATACACACACACACACACACACACTGTTTCACACCTGCTCTGAGCTGCTTTTCCTGTGTTGTTAAGAAATGGAAGAGTGTGCTGTGTCTGCGTTGTGTGTTCCAACTCCATGTCTGTCTGCACGTCCTCCGTCCAAACCGACCCCACAGTGTTAGGAAGGGAGGGACACACACTCCTAAAGGAGAGAAAATATAATAATACATTATATAATACATTATAATTAAAGATAAGAGATAGAATAGAGAGAGAGAGTGAGTGAGTGAGTGAGTGAGTGAGAAGAGAGAGGGGGGGAGTGAGGAGGGGAGAGAGAGAGAGAGAGAGAGAGAGAGAGAGAGAAGAGAGAGAGAAAGAAGAGAGAGTGAGAGAGTGATTGAGTGAGAAGAGAGAGCGGACAGACAGACAGACAGACAGACAGACAGACAGATAGATAGATAGATAGATAGATAGATAGATAGATAGATAGATAGATAGATAGATAGATAGATACCTTTCTTTGTGCCTTGGTGACTCTTTCTCACTTCCTGCAGATAAGCAGCAGTAAATCTCTTTATTTCCTGGCAGGCACAGTGTGTGTGATGTAGTTTCTTTAATGTGGCCTTTGGGTGAAGCTGATTCTCCACCTGTGACACAGTTATAAAAGTATGACACTCAGATTAACAGCAGGTGTATTAATGTGGATCAAACATCACAGTGAGATCATTGCTTCACCACTGTCGTCATGACAGCAACAGCTGTACCTGCTTGGTTCCAAGACGGTAATATTTAAAGTTGACATAATATCCATGAATGCCTTCAATGTACTTGCTTCCTCCAATCACAAAGAATCCGTCCAAGTCATCAAAATGGACGCTGTCTGGGAATCTGAAAGAGATCAAGCAGCACTCACACACAGCAGCTTGATTGTATTTTAACTCTAAATAACAGAATAAAGTGGAAAACATCTTACCTATATATATGTGAGCGAGTTTTATGACCCCAGGTTGTTCTCAGATGCATCTAAAAGCCAGACATAATAACGCATGAAGCCATGACATCATCCATAAACCTACTCAACTGTGAACAACTCCAAATTGCAGTGAACACCGCAGTCGCCTGGAGTTTCCCAGCTGGAAAGAAACCATCTTTCAGCATCGTACAGCTGTTCCAAAAGGAATCACACACGCACGCACACACACACACACACACACACACACACACACAGACACACACACACACACACACCCCTGAGGAGGGAGGACGACTGCAGGGCTTTGCCACCAGCAACATTTGAATGTTCAGTCTTTCTCCCCCGTCCCAGAGGCTCACACTCAGGCTCTGTACCTGTGTGTCCTTTATGTCACAGTCTAATCTGATCCATTTACGAAGGGGAAAGCCCACACTGACTTCAAAAGCTTCATCTTCTCCAGACCCCAAATGAGCCTGAATCCTGAGATCTCCTATAGGAGAGACATGAGAGCAAAGCTTTCATTATTATATTACAGGTTCTGCACCAAAGTGTCATAACACACACATTGATCCCAGTCATCTCCTCTCCTCCACCTCAATCTGATTCTGTTAAATGCTATCAGATAGATTGACCAGCTGCTGTGACCCACCTTTGTCTGTGAGCATCATCAGAATGGAGGCGTAACTGTTCTCCCTGTCTACATGATGGATGATCCCGCAGGTCTCCTTCTGACACCACTCCAGCAGGTAGAACCACACAGAGAACGCCACACTGGAGACAAGGAATGGAAGATGATCCAACAAAGCATCTCTCCTGAAACGCGTCTTTGAATTAAACTCGCTGCCTCGGACGCTGAGAATGACTGATTGTGACTCAGCATGTTTCACTGAGCATAAATAAAAAGCTTAAACAGCGGCGAAGCGGCTTCATGAAGCCTGTTAAGTTATTAAAAATGACAATGAAGTAAAAACAAAAGTGGAGTTTGCTCTGACAGCCAACACAAAGATAAATAGTTACTGAACTTTGACCCAGTTAGTCTGAGGCATCAAGCGGCTAAGGTTTAAAGTCGGGAACATCAGAAATGCTTCATAATTAGGAGGTAACAACAATAACAGCTACAATTCATACAGACAACAACAACCAAAGAAGTCTGTAACAGTGACAACACAGGATATACAGGTCTTCATCAGTCAAATACATCAGTCAATAGTCAATAAGGACGATATAGCAACATGTGGTGGTTTAGCGTGATGATTTAGTCTTAACGTCGTGTATTTGAGCTCTATAAACTCTATGAGACAGGGAGTGAGTGATGTTGAGGTCCAACCTGGGCTGAGCCACAGCGTGCAGCCGGGCTCTCTCCAGGTCTCTGTTGATAAAGGGCTTGAACCTGCGCACCACTCCAAACCGCTCACCGGTACTGGCCAGAGGAAACGGCAGCAGATTGATTTGGTCTGTGTCAAATAGAAAGGAGTGAATGTGAATAACTTTGTTTTCCTGTGATGCTGGTGGAACCTGGACTTTAAACAATCTGAGGACATGTGTGAGGTGATGCTGGAGGTCTGACCTGACTCCTGTGGACACTGATAGACTCTGTGTTTGGAGATGTGCCATATCAGCTCAGCGGGCCATGAAGGACACTCAGCTGGAGGCGTAGCTGGACGCTCAGACAGAGGTGTTATCTGCAGGACTTTAGAGATCTTCATCTTGGACGGACGGTGTGTGCTTGACGTGTTGCCGTCATTAAAATATCGTATCCAAGCGGAAAGTGTCACATTCTGGGTTTGCACAACATGTTGGTTGAAGAAGCTACGCCGATAAACCAAAGATGGAGGGAATCTGAGGAGCGCCTGATGAATTCTACGGACTTGATGGGATTTGTTGCTGCTCCATTTCCTCCTGAAGACGGGCGGCTCTGTCTCTTGTAATGTGGACTCCACCAGCTCCACGTCAAGGCGACAGGGCTGAGAGCACCGATACTGTACATGGGCCACTGAGCCGTGTGCCACTTTGTCAGGAACAGACTTAAACCTTAAGAAGTCGTCGTTGGAGCTCGTGCCGCGTTGGACTGAGGAAGTTGGCAACACACACTGTGCCTGTGGGGAACGAGGAGCATTTAAATTCTATTAAAATACGTCAATAAAGAAACAAATTTATTCACATCGAGGTCCCGACAGCGAGACAGAATCATTTCACCCAGGGAGAGTGGCGGTCAAGCGTGAAAATATACAAAGAACACACACGCTTAACATCAAAATCACATGAATGTTGTGCTGTAGTTTATGGAAGCGCAGTGTTGCAGTCAGTTGCGGTAAAGTCCAAAGGTTTCTCTTACCATTATTAAAGCAGCTGCCAGGGCACAGCCAAACAAATGTGAGGCAGTCATTTTGCAGCAGGTACTGTGTGTTATTCCACTGCTTTCTTTCAGGTGAAGACGCACAACAAAGTCAAAATGAGCACAGCGTCCTTTATGGCATATATAAATTAATCCATGAGAGGAAAATGTGAAATCATATTTCCCATTAAAAAGAGTTTCCAGTGGCTGAGACGAGACTCAGGAAGGTGCGAGCGCTGGTGTGTTCACCCTGTGTGTGTGCCTGTGTGTGTGTGTGTGTGTGTGTGTGTGCAGGACAGCAGGATATTCAAGTGTTACCAGTCTAGGAATTTGCATGACTGGCTCTAGGCCTGTGTGTTTCTGCTGGGTGTTTCTGCTGGGTGTATCTGATAGGCGTATCTGATAGGTGTACCTGGTTGGTGCACCTGGTTGGTCAACACTCACCTAAGGAAGAGTGTGTTTATGTTAGAATCATTGTTGTGTCTGATTGTCTTTGGGGATTTCCTTGGCAGTGTGATTGATCCGACAGAGAGAGAGAGAGGATGGGGTTGTGTGTGAATGTGGGGTTGTGTGTGAATGTGGGGTTGTGTGTGAATGTGGGGTTGTGTGGCTGCTGGCTTGTTTTGTTTTCCCCCCTGTCCCTCTCCACAGTCACACTGTCTTGTTGTTGCATCATACACTCTGTTGGCTGTGGCTGTTTGTCGTCTCTCTTCATTCACACGTCACACATTAAAGCTCTCTGCATTATTAACCTTCTCCTCTTTGTCTTGTGTCTCTTGTTTACTTACTCAAACGTCGTCCCTTAACTGCTTATTCACTCACTGTAATGCCAGGAGCTTTTTTTCAATAAAATATATTAAGAAAACTCATCAAATAAAACACATTTTGCACCAAGAAATAAAACTAAAAGCAGAGTGGTAACATCATCTGTCTGCCAAAGCTGCTTGGCCTTCACACTCCGTTCATTTTGACAACACACACGCGTCAAACTTTGAAGAAATAAGAGCTGCAAAACAATCTGATCTCACTGCCAAAATTAAATACCCAGAGTTCATGCTGGCCACATGAGTTGGATGAAGGAGGTCCTGCTGCCTTTATAAAGGGATTTGAGCTGGAATAGAAGTGATTATGATTAAAGCTGGAGTGGAAGTCTAGAGTTTGTAAATACTCTGAGGAGGCTCACAGGGGCTCAGGGGGACGAAAGGACAAACTCTTCCTCTCCTTGTTGTTTTGGATGTTAGAAACCATTCTACTCCATGGCTTTGCAGGATCTGCTCAATTTCCAGGACGAGCACTTAAACAGAATAACAGATCATGGCTCTGCGTCTCTTGAACAGAAGACTGGATGTCACTTTATGAGTGCTTTGTCCTTGAGCAACAGCACAAGTCTCTTTCATTTCTACATACCGTCTGCAGAGTACCTGGAGGAAAGTCCCATACAGTTTGGCCAAATGAAAGCAGTCCAGAGCTCCGGCGTCCTCTGGCCTCAGAGCTCAACCCTGCCGTCTCTCTCTTCCTCCCTGGGCCTTCCTCTTACTTCCTCTCAGACGGTGCCTCTGCCTTTCCCCATGTCTCATGGCACCACCACCCTGGCGTTCATGTTTCAGGGCGGCGTGCTGGCAGCAGCAGACACCCGGTCCAGTTGCTCGGGGCTGGTGGCCTGCCCTGCCTCTCAGAAGATCCTCCCCATCCACAGTCACCTGGTGGGTACCACTTCAGGGACTTCGGCCGACTGCGCCCTGTGGAAGCGAATCCTGTCTCGGGAGCTGCGGCTGTACCAGCTTCGCCACGGTCGACGTTTGTCCACAGGTGGAGCTGCCAAGCTGCTCTCTCACATGCTTCACCCATTTAAGGGGACGGAGCTGTGTGTAGCTGCCACATTGTGCGGGTGGGACGGAGGAGAGGCAAATGAAGGGCAGGACCACGGAGGTACACGCTCTGATGTCAAGGACCTCACAGAAACAGCAAAGAGTGGAGCGTTTGACCCGCAGACGTCTGTACACGACACTCTGGGGAAGGCAGAGACTCAGAGCTCCACTTCAATCACCGCTAAGCTGCAGCGCTCTGCCAGTGTGAGCCCGGCTCTCTCTGGGCCCAGCCTCTACTATGTGTGCAGTGACGGCACTCGCCTCCAGGGAACGCTCTTCTCTGTGGGCTCAGGGTCGCCCTACGCCTACTCCATTCTGGACCAAGGGGTGAGATGGGGACTGACAGTGGACGAGGCGGTTTCATTAGCCAGAGAGGCTGTGTACCGAGCCACACACAGAGACGCATACTCAGGGAACTGTGTGGACGTCTTTCACATCACACACCGAGGCTGGAGACGCAGAGACAGAGAGGACCTGAAGGAGGAATATTACAGGGAAAAGGAGAGAACAGTGACATCGTCTCTGTGAGGAAATGAAAGAAAACAAACAAAAACACAGGCAGGTGTTTGAAAGTACGCTTGAAAAACAAAATGGAATCTTAGAAGCAGACACAGAATTAATGAACAGGCCGAGCAGTCGCATCCCTCCGGCTATTTTGTCAAATAATTCCAGTTTGCATATCGGCCCCTCTAATAAACAGCTGATGTTATGTCTGCAGTTAAGATGCAATGTGTTAAATCAGGGCAGACAGCCAGGAAGTTTGATTCTGCTGTTGAAACGTCATTAATCATGTGAATGTTGTTAGATAATTACAATCTGCTCTCCTATGTGTTTGATATATTCAGAAAAAGAACTGAGGTGCACAGGAACACAAGGGAGGAAAGAGAAACACACCTGGAAGGAGTGTGTGTGTGTGTGTGTGTGTGTGTGTGTGTTAGAAAGAGGATTTGACTGCTGTCGGAAATTTGAAAACGAATTTGATGATGCAATAAATTGTCAATAAATGAACTTTTGCCAATCGCGCCTGTTCATTCTGTTTGATCAGTGTTGTAGTAAATTGAGCACAGCAGCAATTATTCAAGTGACAATGACTCTTTGGATGTTCGGGGGGGAAATGTATGGAGGTTTTAATTCTCCTACTGCTCCTGTTCTGTATTTCCTGTCTGTCATACTTCACTGCAGACAGGAAGAGTGGAGTGGTGAAAGGTTTCAAGGACAAGAAAACCCTTTAACATGTGAGGAAGAGGTCGTGGGAAATGGATTTAGCTGCCGCAACATAACAAAATGCCATTGGGATGTTGTAGCAGCTGAGATGCTTAAGGTGCCACATGCTGATACTGATACAGGGCTTTATTTTTAACACTTATATGCTAATGCTTCTCTGTCAAGTGTGTGTGTGTGTGTGTGTGTGTTTATCTGTGTGTAGCGTGCAGGCCTACATGTGAGCCACTGAATGATGACAACAGCTCTGATCTATCTACCATGAAACACCGGACAGATGTCTATAGTTAGAGCACATACCACCGCCAAGGCAGAACAAAGCCCAGACAAAGTTGGACCTGCTCTGATAATAGACTAGTAAACATTTGTTAAAACATCTGTATGTCAAAACATCTGTATGCTACTGAATTAGCTTCCTCTCCTCCACACTCAAGCCCAAAGTATGCATTGATTGTTATGATATATGATCTCTCGTGTGTGTGTGTGTGTGTGTGTGTGTGTGTGTGTGTGTGTGTGTGTGTGTGTGTGTGTGTGTGTGTTTAGGTTTGAGGGAGCAGTAGGGCTTTCCTTTACTTGCTATCTTCAAAGTTTTGTATGGATTTGTACACAAACTGAGAGCAGAAGTAAACCTGTGTGTTATACTGCATGTGTGTGTTCCTGTGTGATCCAGCAGCGTCTGCTTTTGTCACACAGAGTGGAACAGTGGAACACTTATCTGGCAGACAGACAGTTGCTGCAATTTTCCTGAGTGTCTCTCAGAATCACAGAGCACACAAAGTAGCCACATACAAAATCTAAGTTCTGCCTTCAAAACTCAGTCAGAATTTGTCTGAAATGTTGATTTTGATGTTGTTTTGTGTTCACTGAGTGCTTTTTAATTTAACTTCCATACCCAGGGCACTAATGAACACACACACAGGGACGCCATCTCATTCTGCACTCATATCACCAAATAAGTCTGTGACCACTTGCGTGTGAAGGCTCCTCTCTTAGTCTGGGGTCTCCAGAGTATTCACTCACTGTGCACACCAGGGCTGAACTCGCCATCATTCAATTACATTTCAGAGTACAAATATGACATCACAGTGATACAGGGAGGGGAGAGGAGGGAGGGAGAGAGGGGGCAATAGGGCGGTGTGTGTGAGAGAGAGAGAGTCACAGAGAGGGGGAGAGAGATAGATAGAGAGAGGGAGAGAATGAGAGGAAGAGAGAGAGAGAGCAGTCAGAGAGAGGGAGACAGAGAGAGGGGAGCAATAGAGAGAGAGTGAGGAGGGGAGAGAGAGAGAGAGAGAGAGAGAGAGAGAGAGAGAGAGCAGTCAGAGAGAGGGAGACAGAGAGAGGGGAGCAATAGAGAGAGAGTGAGGAGGGGAGAGAGAGAGAGAGAGAGAGAGAGAGAGAGAGCAGTCAGAGAGAGGGGAGCAATAGAGAGAGAGAGAGAGAGAGAGAGAGAGCAGTCAGAGAGAGGGGAGCAATAGAGAGAGAGTGAGGAGGGGAGAGAGAGAGAGAGAGAGAGAGAGAGAGAGAGAGAGAGAGAGAGAGAGAGAGAGAGAGAGAGGGGAAGAGAGAGAGAGCAGTCAGAGAGAGAGGGAGACAGAGAGAGGGGAGAAATAGAGATAGAGTGAGGAGGGGAGAGAGAGAGAGAGAGAGAGAGAGCAGTCAGAGAGAGGGGAGCAATAGAGAGAGAGTGAGGAGGGGAGAGAGAGAGAGAGAGAGAGAGAGAGAGAGAGAGAGAGAGAGAGAGAGAGAGGCTGCTTTAAGTGGTCAGACCTCCTCGCTGAGCACAGATGAACCTCAGCCTCCTCTCTCTCATTCATCCCCGGTGTAGCATCATCATCATCATCATCCTCGTGTTGAACCAGAGAGCCGTCAGCCCGGTAAGGTCGAAGCTTTTATACTACACCACATATTTCATCCATGAGTGACTGAGTGACTGACTGAGTGAGTGAGTGAGAGTTAAACAAGCCGCTCTACACGGTTTACAGTTTGCGCGCTGCACTTCACGCATGTGTCGTTTAATGTTTCAGCGTTTCAGGCGGAGAGAGAGAGAGAGTGAGAGAGAGAGTGAGAGAGTGAGGTTGCTTCCAACTATTTCAGCGTCACATTTGTGGCAGAGTGCGTCGGTAAATAAGCCGCGGCTTTGTTGTTTTTCCTCGTCACTGACACAAACAAACGTTACAGATGTTTAACTGCTGCATTTTGAGCTGAACTAAGAGAGAAAAAAGGTTTGGAAACGGAAACAAACAAACCGTGTTGTGGAAGACTGAGTGGCTGACATGACAGATGGTCCTGACAGCGCGCGCGGCCAGGAGCTCTACCTGTGTGTGTGTGTGTGTGTGCGTTCGTGCGTGTGCGTGCGTGCGTGTGCGTGCGCCCATGTGCGCGAGCCCGAGTGTCTCCATCCGTGTGTGCGTACTCACCTGCCGCGTGCACTCTGGCTAAAATGATGATGCGTTCACGGACCTTGGTTAATAGCCGACAGCGGTGTTTTTTTTGAGACGTTGCATTAATTATATTAGTTAGCCCAAGTGTGTAAATCACATTAACACGCGTCATGTAGGTCATTTTTTTCTGGCTTCCTCCAACAAGACAAGGTTATGCTCCAGGCTGTTTAGTGTATCTGTACTAGATATTCTAATGAGCAGCCCTGATGTGACCGTGCGTGTGTGCGTGTGTGATAGAGGGAGAGAGAGATGGAGGCCACGAAGAGAAGCATGATGAGCCGTCATATGCTGTGATAAATGTTAATGCCCTGTGTTTACCACTTAAGATAATGTCAGAGAAGACGTTAGCAGCTACTATCACTTTGCTCTTGGTCTCTCTCTCTCTCTCTGTTTCTCTCATCCCTTCATGCAGGCATACACAGTCTACTTTGTAACCACACACACCCATATTATAATGACAAATAAAAACATTAGCGGGCACAGTGCCTCTGCTGCTCTATCTGTGTGTCAGAGGCAGACATTGATGAGGTGAGCGGTGTGCTGGGACCGGTGGACCTCTCACTGGGAACTGGAACAGCTTCAGAGAGTTCTGCACGAGTGAGAAAGAGACAGTGAGAATAGATGAGGAAGCCTATGAGCATGAAGACAAATGGCAGAAGGAGAGAACACATGAGATGCTTGAATAGAACACAATCTTTCCATATTCCTCTCTGTCTGTGGCAGCCAGGCTGTCCCATTCCCAATGCACTGCAGGCTCTCCACTCCCCTCCTCCCCCATTTCCCATTTTCCCTATGTTAAGGCCTGACATGCACAGGCTATTTTTAATAAAATGAAATCACCCTGTTGCAGTGAAGCGACTCCACACAGAGTGAAGTGAGACTGAAACAGCGATTTGCAATTTAGAGCCATGTCACCACTCACGGTGCCATCCGGAGACAGCAACAGCAACTCGTCCTCCGCCTTTCATCCCCCATTCCTCTGTTATATTTCATCCGTATCTACACGCTCCTATTCCAAAGACTTCAAACAACACTCAGCAACGTTCTGCTGCAATATGTATTTGTAGCTAAGCTACAGAGGAGAAATGTAAGCCATGGACGTTATAGATGCTAATACACAAAAGAGAAAACCAGGGTTTATAAGGTGTTTCTCTGTGTTTACATGTTCAAGATGGGGAAACAGAGGCATTGGTTCACAATTACTACACATTAATATGGATGAGATTATATAATGGGTCTGCAAAATGAGAAGAAAACATTTTCAAGGGTATTTTGTCTTTTTAGAGGAACATATATGAAGTAAATATAATTAACTTAACAATCTGATAAAAAGCTCAGATTCACTCTGTTCTCAGGCCAGCTCTCTAGAATATAGGTTGGTTTTATGTTTATGCTTTCTACTTTGAAGATTTAGCTGTTTTTCATGTATATTTTGAGGCCATAAAGGATGAAACATCAGTAAATGTGATCTTCATCCTCCTGCCAAGATCACAAGTGTCTCACCACCCTGGGCTCATTTGGGTTTAGATCAATCAAAGGTGCAATGCACATTTAGTTTAGCTGTGCCTCCATTTATCCAGAACACAGAGGCGGAGTGAGTGTAATCAGTCTGTATCCATGGTGATGATCCTGTGCATATCAGACCGTTTGATCATTTCTTTAGTTTTGTAGCGTTTCCTTTTCTTGGAACTCATGAAACTTCATTTACATTATGTATCTATGAGTAATGCTCTGCTGCTCTGTGAGTGTGTGTGTGTGCGTCCATGTGTGCGTCCATGTGTGTGTGTGTATGTGTGCGTCCATGTGTGTGTGTGTGTGTGTGTGAGAGAGAGAGACTGGGTGATGACACGTGTCTATTAAAGGCTTGTTAAGCCCTTGACAGCTTTGGTACATCCAGTTTGAAAGATCAATGTGTGGGATCTGACTCTAATACTAACCAAACTCCTGATCATTAAACTTTTGGGAAATGAGGACAGTCATTGATTCCATTATTTATGAGTCTAATTAATCTTTTAAGGGGAACTTCTTTCACGAGTGGGCATTGAGACGCGGGGAGTCTGTCTTTAGGAATGACATCAATCACCTGATGGTCAGGCGGTCGTGTCTGACAGAGGACAATAAAGAGGCTGTGATCTTTCTCAATGCTCTCCCCTCAGGATGGGAATTAATTGAAATTTTTAAGACCACACTTAACTCACTGAGAATACCTTTAAGGGCCGTTAAACCAGCCTGGACCCGGGCAGCGTTCACACACAACAGCAAGAGCTCCATAAATGAGACTGATCAGTAATCAGTGGTGGCGTCTGTGTCCTTCATAGGTGACATCAGATGATAATAAGCTTTATTTCTTTGTAATTGCAGTGTTTTTTTATAGTAACGGTTTGGAAGCTTGGCTGTCGTACAACAAATAGTAATTTAAAAAAGCTCTCTTCACACATTTGCCTCTTTACACATCAAACTTTCTATTTATAAGCTAATGAGGGACATGTCAACTCCTCTGTTTGTCTTCTCTTAAGCACCTCCGAGCACTTTTGTTTCAATTTAATGAAGACAGTAGAGATTACACTAATTATGTCTTCTCCCAGGTAATCCTGCTCCGACCGTGGGATCGTCTGTGCTCTGCATGGGAAAATGTGAAGAAAGACAGCAAAATGAAGACGGGCCCTGAGGGGAGGAAAGGAAATTTAGAAGCAGAAGAAGGGAAATGTGCCTCTGTGAAATTCTGCCTGTGATCAGCCGCTGCTCAGCCCTTAGTTGAAACACATTCTCTGCCTCAGCCATGGCAGCACACACTGTTCTTCTTGTTCTGTTATTCTGCGTAGGGGAAAGGCTAAGAAACAGCAACTCCATGGCCGCCGGCCTATCAAAGGAGGATGTTTTGCAAGATGCGTCCAACAAAAGTCAAGAAGACTTCCATTATCCAGGATCCTCTGATCCGCTTGTTCTTTTCAAAGAGCTGGAAGGTCAAATTCACAGTGGAGCGGACCAAATGAGAAGCCTGACTGATGTGACTGTGAAGAGGAACAACAGGGGACCAGAGGAGGGTTTGGATCTGGTAAAGAATGCTCTAATGAGACAAACACTGCATCCACAACCCACACAATCCAAATCCCAGAAACCTGAGCGGCCCCTTCAGCTGCGCCTGTGGCCTGGAGAGAGGAGCAGCTTTACTGAGTCTGACACTGAAGCTGAGGATGGAACTGACAGGCTCAGTCTGAGGCCTGAGCTCTACATGGAGCCAGGCGTCCGGGTTCAGCCCGACCCGGCTCGTGGACGCTCTGAGCCGGTGACATCACCTGAAGTCTTCGGTTCCCAGCCGTCCCTGCCCCGCCCTCGCCACAGGCGGAGCTGGCTCTGGAACCAGTTCTTCGTCATTGAAGAGTACAGAGGACCTGAGCCTGTGCTTATCGGGCGGGTAAGCCATTACACACACACACACACACACACACACACACACATATCAGTCACCTCTATCTGTACGCAGGCACCCCCAACATCACACACACACACAGCAGGGCTCAGAGCTTAGTGAAGGTTCCTCTGTCGCCACACCAGCAAACATCTGACTGCTGTTGGTGTCACAGCGTGAGAAGCGAGGGTTCATCCTCAGCGCACCTGAAGCGTTCAGATCCCAGGGGGTTACATGAGCGGGCGGCTAATGCAGCTGCTGGCAGTCGCACTCAGAGACGGAGGATTAGATCAGCTGTAACACTAACAGGGACGACTGCCAGCCACTCTAGCTAGCAATATACTTTATAGTGACAGCGTAGATTGGATTCTTACCAGTGCTGTATACACCTCATAAATGTTTAATCTTCCTCACTGGTTGTTATTGATATGGTCAGGGAGGGATGTTAAAGCAATCAGCACACACACATACACACACACAGAAGGCAGCTCACTTTCCTCCAAACCCAATCTCCGTGATCATCCTGGTGTAATAAAGCGTCACAGCGTTATGAAGCAGGTTGAAGCTCGTTCTTCCTCTGTTTTTATTTTCTAAATTAGAGATCGCAGTGTCAGACTAAATGCCGGTGCAAGAATGGAGATGTTCGCCTGTGAGGAGTTCAGATTAGGAGGTGAGAAAGGTAAGAATGTGGAGCAAAGCAGAGAGACGGAGGGAGCGATGTGCTGCAGGAGAGCAAGGAGGGGAAATTGAGATAAGAGAGTGGGAGAGAAAGTGACAAAGGAATGGAAAGAGACTATTTTCCGCTTTGTTTTTATGGGCAGGATACATTTCTCTCCCACTGTAAGTGTGCCGGAGCGTGCCGACGGAATCACAGCAGGATTGAGCCGGCAATTAAGACGCTGAGGAGAGAGGCTGGGAAGAAAGGGGATGGAGTGGGAAAGCAAGGAGAGGGAGACACACGCACTCTAACAAAGATGTCTTGTGGTGAAGTGTGGGATCAAAACTGAAGCTGGCTGCGAGGAAGGAGCAGAGTGGGAGCAGAGTGGGGGAGGAGGAGGAGGAGGAGGAGGAGGAGGGGGAGGTGGGCGTAGGAATGAAGGGAAAAAGCCTGAGCCCCATCTCCAGCAATTTGTTGGGTATGCCATCACCCGTTTCTATAATCCTTAACTTTATCCTCCCGTGTTCATACACACACTCACACTCACACACACAGACACACACACACACACACACACACTCACACACACAGAGTGGGTCTGGTTTCATGCCTATGTGCAGTATGTTAATGTGAGCATGCGGCATGTATGTAAGAGTGTATGAACACCTTGAGGCAGAACAAACTGACATGAATCCTTTCCCCTTAAGCACTTTGACACATTCACACTAACAAATGGAACCCTTTAATGAAGTGAATCTGCTCCCAAGTGTCAACTCCCAATGTGGGCGGCTTCATCGCCACAAGATGTAGGTTTCTAGTTTGCATGAGAATCTGAGGTCGGCAGCAGAGTGTGTGTGAGTGTGTGAGTGTGTGTGAGTGTGTGAGTGTGAGTGTGTGTGAGTGTGGTGAGTGTGTGAGCGAGCTTTGTGGATTATGAACATGTGCAGATGTGCCTTAAGGGCAGAGAGATGTGAGGGTTCTTGGTCAGAAAGCTCAATGTGATGAAGGCTGAGTAATCTCTTTAGCTTTCTATTTCTGTGTGTCTGGACTTTCACCTATCAAACTCACACTGATGTCCTCTGGGCCCTGAAATACTGAACACGGATTCTGCATCACAGGGGGAAGCACCTCGCCAAAGAGGGGGGGGGGGGGGGGGGGGGGGGAAGAGAGAGAGTGAGAGGGGAAGAGGGAGAGAGGGGGGGGGAAGAGGGAGAGGGGGGAAGAGGGAGAGAGAGAGGAGAAGAGAGAGAGAAAGAGAGAGGGGGGAGAGAGAGAGACAGAGAGGTGAAGAGAGAGAGAGGGGGGAGAGAGAGGGTGAGTGTGAGAGAGCGAGAGCGAGAGACAGAGAGGGGGGGCAGTGAGAGAGAGAGAGAGAAATGTGAGCAGATGGACATTCCGTGTAAGTGAGGTAAATTGATAATAAGCATAAACATAAGAAATGGAAGAGGGGGGGCTGTGATAGAGGCAGGAGGACATCAGGGGGACGGATCTAGAAGAAGATGAGCACAGATGGAGAGAGGAGACCCAAAAGGTACAGCTGGAGGTTCTGGCAGCCTTTAGTGTCCTGATCTCTGAGCACATACATGTAGGACGCTCGCAGGGCGGCGGTCCACACTCATGTGTTCTTTGCCCCTTGTTCAATCCCCCGGTGGCGTTCTCTGGTCCAGTGAGTTAATGAGCTGCATGCATCAGTAACCAGCCCGGTCCATTCCTGTCCTGCACACCTGCTCCCATTCACTTCAGAGTCAATGAGCACATCTCGACTTTACATAAATCATCCAGTTCACACGCTCATATTTGCTCTCTGCCAGGTAAATAGATGAAGATTAGCGAGGTAGAGGAGAGGAGGAGGAGTGATTCTGTCCTCTGCTCTGTTCCTCCTCACAGCTCCACACAGATATGGACAAAGGTGACGGCCGCACTAAGTATTTACTGGAGGGAGAGGGCGTCGGCTCTGTGTTTGTGATTGACAGCAACACGGGGAACATCCATGTGACCAAGTCCCTGGACCGGGAGGAGAAGGACCAGTACCGCCTCATCGCCACGGCTACGGACCGCCAGACGGGCCGCGCCCTGGAACCCTCGTCTGAGTTCATCATCCGAGTGCAGGACATCAACGACAACCCGCCCGTCTTCTCCACTCAGCCTTATGTTGCCACGGTGCCGGAGATGGCCAACATAGGTACGGCACAAAGCGGCCACCTGCTGCCTCTGGCGGTGCGTTCAGGGGTCGTTCAGGGGTTTGTAAAATCTGCTGCCTCCTCTCTTTCACAGGCACGTCCATAATCCAAGTCACAGCCAGAGATGCTGATGATCCAACATATGGTAACAGTGCCCGGCTGGTGTACGCCATCACTCAGGGCCAGGACTATTTCTCTGTGGATCCTCAAACAGGTCAGCTCACATCCACACACACACACACAGACACACACAGACACACACACACATCCCTGTAAAGCTGTTTAGCATAATATTCCTCTCCGAGTAAATCCTGGTTGGATATCATATGTTGTATCTGTGGCGCCGTGTGCCTGGTGTCGCTAAGAGCGTTTCATATGATAAATAATCCTCTGCAGACACACACACACACACACACACACACACACACACACAGCCTGTGGTTATGTGTTTTAATGCTCTAATTCCAAAGTGGATGTTTCTCTCTCCGCCCTGTTTGTCCTCTCCACAGGCATCCTGCGCACAGCCGTACCTGACATGGACAGAGAGACACAGGAGGAATATCTGGTTGTCCTGCAGGCCAAAGACATGGGGGGACACCTGGGGGGACTGTCAGGGACGACCACGGTCACAGTCAAGCTGTCGGACGTCAACGACAACCCCCCTCATTTCAGAAGGAGTAGGCGCCGCCATTATCAACGCTTAATTATCGGCAGCTCTCCGTCTCAATAATGGGAGGATGTGTGTGTGTGTGTGTGTGTGTGTGTGTGAGTGTGTGTGAAAGATAAAACTGATGAAACGCTGTGTAATGGCATTTGTGACAGCAGTCTGATATTTCCTGCCTCCTCTGGGGCTCGTCTCAGCGGGGGTAAGATAAGATATACAGTAAGCTTTGAAGCAGCTCAAGTTAAACTGTTTGACACTTCAGAGTCCCTTTTTCCATTTAAGACTTCTTTCTAATCGTTTGTCTGAGACGCCTTTGTCAAGTTGATTGGCGTAAACATCTGCACGCACACTTCCCAGAGGTTCAGGCGGTCAAACGCGTCCTGGTGAGACCGGAGTGTCTTGAGGAGTGAAAGATCATGTCGGCTCTTTCTCAGCCCAGCTCTTCCACGTTCCACGCTATTAATATTTCATCTTAAAGTTCAGTGCTTTCTGCTTCAATAGACAGTAAAATCACTGCAGAATGCGTCTGAGCCATGCTGCTTTAGTCTCGCTATCTCTCCTCTGTTCACACACTCGCCCCTCTTCCACACACACACACACACACACACACTCTCTCATGCTGCCATTCATCTTAATGTTTAAAGCTCCCCCTCCTCATGTTGATGTTTCAGTCTGCAATCATGCTTTATAGAAGCAATTTGATCTTTCCAAACGCCAACAGTGTCTTATTTATTTATAGATCTCTTTACTCTCTCTCTCCGCCCCCCAGGTCTTTGCTTCAGGTCGTTACTTTCACTTTGACACTGAGCCACAATTTAAACAAACAGCTCATTTGGGATGCACTTCAGATATGAGAGGTGTGTCTCTACAATCCAGAGGCAATTAGCATCAAATGAGATGTGATGCTGAATCTGCAGCTTGTTACGGTGTTGATCATGTAGAAGCCACAGATCTGTGCCTGTGTCATGTCATCACACTGTGATAGAAGAGGAACAAGATGATGAAATACTGTTAATGAACTAAGAGGATTTATAATGGAAACTAAATCCTAAACCAATGAGCTTCAGTCTGAGAAATGAAACCTACAGAAATTCTTATTCTATGGTTCAGAAAATATTATTATGAAATGTTTAATTCAAGTTTATGTATTGTATTATTTTAATTCAGAAGTGTTTAAGGCTGTGTTGTGTCTTGTTGGTGAGCCGAGGCTTTGATTGATGATTTAAGAATATAAACGGTGTAAAGATAAATACCTTTTGCATGTGAAATAGAACTAAAGTGGTACAATTAGATACAGATACATTTTTCACGCCACTTGAGAAGTATAAATAAGAGAGAGTGACACATGGGTGCAGCCTGTGATGCTGCCAACAGAGACACACAACCTGCTCCTGTGTCTGCACACACAAAAGACATGCAGGCGCCGTTTCTCCTCATGGAGCTGAATCAATATTCAGGTGCAGTGCTCACAGTCATTACAGTGTTCATTATGTCCTCCTCTCTGATCGCTGCAGGTGCCTGGTCCTTCTCTGTGTCTGAGCTGGCAGCTCCAGGTGTGGAGGTGGGCCGACTCACCGCCTCAGACCCCGACCTGGGTGAGAACGCACAGCTGGAGTTCACCGTCCTCGACACGGAGGAGAGCCACATATTCAATATCACAGGGAAGGAACAAGAGGCTATCATCGTGCTCAACAAGGTGAGCAAGGAAACACGGAGAGCAGCATCAATCCGGACCAGCAGAATGAGTGGGGATGCTCAGGATAGAAGCATAATGTGCCTGTTTCAAGATGTCACCATTATCTGGTCAGAGTTCAAACAGAGTGATGGGGATCTGATCCTAAAGCTCCGTGTCTGAGGGAGAGCAGAGCAGGATCCTATGGCAACAGGAGCTCAGGAGAACACCGGAGCACATCTGGCTTTTTTCACTCTAAAGTTTCTGCCCTGTATTTGTCTTCATCAGAGTCCCAACAGTGTAGATCCGCCTCGCAGGCATGAGTTCAGGATGGGGAGGGGAGGGAGGGGGGGCTTTCATTAAGGAGCTACAACACTTCAAGTAGCTCCCTAACCAATGAGCCGGGTCTAAACTGGGCTCCAGAGGCTTCTGTTCAGATCAATATGTTCGATCAGCTTCATTCAGGGCCGCTGATACATTACAGCAAACGACCCAGACGTCAATACCAAACACATTCAGACCCTGGACCGACACAAGCAGCCACAGAATCTGGAGAAGTGAGGAAATCTTTACACTTCGACACTTTTATTACATTTTACTTTTGCACCGGTGTCGCAAATTACTGAGTCATTTAAACATTTTAGTGCAGCACTCAAACTCCTCTGACAGGATCGGGACCTCAAGGCTCTACAGGCAGAATTAATGAACTACACAATCAACTGATGAGCAGCTGATGGGAAATTGCTGCTGATTTGAAGGAGCAGAGATGTTTGTCTCTGCACCTGAGAGTTAAAAGTCTGAGTTGCATTCCTCTTTACTGCAAACTTAGAAGGAAATGTAAGAAAATGAGTGAAATAGAAAGATTAAAGACAGAGGAAGGTGAGGGTTATAGAGGAAGATACATCCTCTATGAATGATTCACTGTTATTAAAGTATTAACTGTGTATCTGAACATGAAGCATGAAAGAGTTTAAATGAAGCGTGGCCTTCACACTAAGTAAGAGTGCGTTGTGTTTTACCCGTCAGCTGCTGGATTATGAGAGCCGCAGCTCGTACTCCTTCTCTGTGGAGGTCTCCAACCCCGTGGTGGACGCCCGGTACCTGAGGAAGGGCCCCTTTAAGGACAAGGCCACGGTCCGGGTCCTGGTCCTCAATGCTGACGAGCCTCCGCGCTTCTCCAGGGCCCGGTACCATCTGGACGTGTCTGAGAACTGTCCGCCCGTCTGCTCCGTGGGCCAGGTCAGCGCCGTGGACCCCGACACGGGACAGGGCGCCAACATCAGGTGCTGATTACGCGCTCACTCACTCACTCCCTCACTCCCTCACTCCTCTTTCCTCTGTCTGGCTCCTCTGGGTTCATTATCAGGCTCGTTTCTGTGCTCAGGTACTCCATCGATCCCCAGTCGGACCCTGAGGCTCTGTTCCGCATCGCCTCTGACACGGGCTTCATCAGCACGGTGATGGAGCTGGACCGGGAGCAGGAGCAGTGGCATAATATCACTGTCATCGCCACACAGAGGGGTACGTCTGCCCCCCCCCCCCCCCCCCCTGGCCCCAGGGCACGCAGGCAGCCCGGCTCAGTGGAGTCATCTTTCACTCAGAGCCTGGAACAGGAAGTGTGGAGCAGACAAGTTAGAGAGTCAGGGATCATTTCAACACGAGTGTCATTCTGCTTCTTTTTTTTTTCGCAGACAATCCCAATCTTGTATCAAGGGTGGTGGTTGCCATAGAGACAATAGATCAGAATGACAATGCACCGGAGTTGGACAGGCAGTACAGCACGTCTGTGTGTGACTCCAGCGCCCCCGGCCAGGTCGGTCTCTCTCTCTCTCTCTCTCTCTCTCTCTCTCTCTCTCATGGTTCAGTTCACCGCAAATTGTTTTCAGGTTGGGATCTGTTTATGACTTTCTCTTCTCTTTTTTAATTGATTTTATATCTGAACCTTATTATTAAAATATTGTGATGAGAGAGGAGGAAGGCAAACACATCCCATAATGATTTGAATTTGAATTGAACAGTATTTAGTCTTCCATATCATATAAATGTAAATGTCCTCATGTCGGTGCTGAGTGCAGGAATATGAATCAAACTGTTTGTTATTCAGGTTGTGCTCATTCATAGTTTCATTTTATTTGTTATATATTTGATTGATGGTGTAATTAACAAAGATAGGATTTCTTTAATGACAACTAACAGTTCTCTTTTATCAGACAACCTTCAAATGTAGCATAGTCTGTAGATTCAGTTCTTTCTTGAGTTCAGACGGAGCTTCTCTTCTCTCACTCTCTCTCTCTCTCTTCTCTTCTCTCTCTCTTCTCTCTCTCTTCTCTTTCTCTCTCTCTCTCTCTCTCTCTCTCTCAGGTGGTCCAGGTCCTGCGAGCTGTGGATAAGGACCAAGCAGGTCTGGAGACCCCGGTCCACTTCAGCATCGCTCCAGAGTCCAGCTCTGCTCTCAACCTCAGCATCAGAGAGAGTGGAGGTAGAACCGGTTTGCTCCGCTTTTTTCCATTTGACACAAAATCAACATTGTGACAGGAGCCAGAGTCGCTGTGTGTGTGTGTGCGTGTGCAGCGAGTGTGTGTGTGTGTGATGTGCAGCATGTTGTTTACTCCATTATCAGGTGTAACCGCCAGCTTGGTCCTCCAGTCTGCCTTGGATCCTCTCCCTGGCTTCTCCTCCTCCTCTCTGCTCACTCTCTACGTGCCAGTGGTTCTGCGTGACGGAGCGTCGGGTCTGACCAACACCGGCACCGTCACCGTGACCATTTGTCCGTGTGTGAGCGGAGGCATGCAGACGGAGGACAGGGGGAGGCAGAGAGACAGGAGATGGGAGAGACACCTGGTGTGTCTGCCCGTCCCCTCCACCTCTCCCTCTCTCATCTTCAGTCTGGTCACTCTGCTCGGCATGCTGGCCTGTGTCACCACACTGCTGGGTGAGTCTGGGCCAAATGTCTGCTTTGTGACATTTCAGGAGATTCTGAACACTTGTGTCAGCTCGACTCTGAGTCTGTGTGTGTGTGTGTGTGTGTGTGTGTGTGTCACTTTGTTACCCTTTAGTGGTGTGTGCACTCTCCCTGTCTCTGCGCCACAAAAAGCGAGACTCCCACTCCCCCTTGGAGGAGGACGATGTGAGGGAGAACATCATCTCCTATGATGACGAGGGAGGAGGGGAGGCGGACACGGCGGCGTTTGACATCACAGCTCTGAAGAGTCTGCACAGAATACAGCACATGCACAACAGAAACATGTGAGCCTCGTCCTTAACATGTTGTCCTCAGCTTGAGTGGACGTGTGTGACTCTCTGTGACTCCGTCCTCTCGCCTCTCCACACAGATGGTACACGCAGCAGAATCAGCCCAGGGCCAGAACATACAGCTGGGGTCGTAACCTTCACCCCAGCCTGGAACCTCAGCGGCCCGGCTCAGCTCCGCTCTACGGACGCCTCTGCTACGGCATCCGCACTCTGCCTGTTCTCAGAGATTACCCAGAGGGGGGGCCTCTGGAGGCGGGTGTGCAGCTGACTCAGCTGACCCACGGGCTGACTGAAGGTCACCATGCTAGCTCCCTGGTCACCCAGACGCAGCAGAGCACCTTTGAGCCTCTGCAGCGCCCCCCTGAGATGAGCTTTGGTAGCTATGTGGCAGAACACCTGCTGGCAAAGAGCAAACCTGCAGACACAAACAACGCAGGCCGAGCAAACGCTGACACCAAACAGAATCAGGACCAGACTAAGGTCAGACTGTAACACTGTGACTGTTAACAGATGAGATGATGTCAACCTTCCTGAACTCTTTCCTTATTGTTTCCCTTTATAGACAAACCCTGCAGAAACAGAGAGAACTCTGCCAGGCAACGCTGCAAACCCAACTTACTGTGATCCCATAGAGTCCTCCTGTCAGAGTCACACTAGCTCTTCATCAAACCATGAAGGGAGACCGGAATCGTCCCAGACCAGCACCGGAGCCACCAGCTTCACAGTGGAGGACATGGATACGGACACTTCAATGCCCTCCGTGTCAGAGAGACACTTCTCAAATACGAGTCTAATGAGTTCAGTCAACGTTCCCGTCTACCTGAAAGGAGACACGTACAGCATCGTGGGCTCGCTGAACCCAGGTAACGGCGGCTCGTGCATGAAGGAGGCTGTGAGCGGTGGGCTGCTGTACCCGGGGGGGGTCCACCCTCAGGCCCTGACCTTACCTGGGGGCTTGGTTGCTGTGAAGGGCTGGGCCTCTGAGACAGCAGAGGGGAACAAACCTCTGCACCTCAAGATGGAAGATCTCCTGAATTTCCGCCTGGACCAGGTGACCTTTGACCAGTCGCAGCCCCCCTACGACTCACTGCAGACTTACGAGTTTGAGGGTCGTGACTCCAGGGCCGAGTCGCTGAGTTCACTGGAGAGCAACGGAGACAAGGAGGAGGGCAGAGCGGAGGGAGGCATGGAGGAGTTAAACCTGAAGTTTCAAAGACTGGTGGAGATCATTAAAGAGAGGGAGAGGGAGAAGGAGAAGGAGCATGAAGGAGAGTCAGAGACAGAGGGAGGGACATCAGCGGCTGAGCGAGGCGAGGATACGGAGGCTTCTGTCAGTGAGACACATAAACAAACTGAGGAGCAAGACAAAGAGCTGCAGAGATGGGAATTCTAGTGTTTCTACACAGGAATGAAAGAGAAGATGGAGAACTCTCCTGACAGTGATGGAATTTAAACACACAGAGGTGACAGGATGCACAGCTTCTGACACCAACGTTCCCGTCTCACCCTCAGCGGGAGGATCCAGGAGGCTGACAGACAGACAGACAGACAGTATAGTCACAGTACACTTCCACCTCCACTGTGTTTATAGAATGCATATGGAAGCTGTCACTTTCACACCGCTCCTGTAACTGAGATGAATAATGCACTTAGGCTTTCAAAGCTAAAGTTATGAAAAATTCACTTTTTGAAATATTGATTCTGAGCCCTGAAAGCTGCATTGTTAGAAAATAGGCCTCATGAAATATTGAGCAGGATTGTGATATTTAATATTGATAGTTTAATAGGGGCACAGTCACTAGAGAGAGAGCCGCGTGGTGTGAATGCATCATTTGCATCATTTGGAACGGGCGCCGGGATTTATTTTAGAGCCTCTAAAGTATACATTATACATTATACATTATGCACACTATACCACCACACCCGTCCACAGAGAGCCTATCCAGTGAACACAACTGCACCCATAGCTCTGAATACCTTCACACCCTGCAGCCCTGCAGAGTGAGAACCTGAGCTCTTAGACAGTTAGCGAGTAGAGCCGTCGTTGTGGTAGAAGCTCAACCTGCTCACTATGCAATCAGACACACAGCATCATAGCTTCAGCACTGTCAGACTGTTGTGTACAGTTTGTGAGAGTCCAGTAGGTGATGATGTCATTGCGTGAATACACTGACCTCAGCTTCAGTGGTGGTTGTTGTTGTTGTTGTTGTTCTCGTCCGGACACACACACACACACACACACACACACTCACAGGGAAGGATCTGGTGTTCAGTGATTAAACTGTTAATGTGAACGTACATCTCTGTTTATTGATTCCCAATTTGCGTAACACTCATTTACTCACAATTCACTTTTGCGTATCTAATGTTATCACCTTGGCAACGCTATCTCCCAGCCTTTCAAAAGAGGAAATGGAGTAAACAGTATAATATTAATGCAGTAAACAGTAAGTCTTCTTCTAATAGGACCTGAATACTGAAGCAAAGGCAAAAGGATCATTGACTTTGAAAACATGGAGTGTTTTAGTGGCAAACTGTCATTTCACAAAGAGTCGCTTCTGTTGTTATTTAAGAGCTGATTTATTATTCTAAAGGAATCAGACGGAGGTGTTAAAACAACAACAGTGTGATTGTCACAACAGTATGATAAACAGCTTCTGACGTGAGAGCATTATTTGCTCTCTCTGCTCTTCTGTGTACCGCAGAGGGAAATTAAGTCTTACTCACACACACTTGTGTAATGAGAAAGCAGTGTTTCCAAAGCAATACTGACAGGAAATCTTTGGAAGCAAAGATAAGAAAAATGAGCTGTAAGGAGCGAACTCCTCAGGCAGCTGCATGGAACAGAGGACAGATGTGGATTATTACAATCATAACAAATGAAAAAGAACGCAACGTAACTGCACACTGTCAATTTAAAGTGTTTGATGTAAAACTACTGAGATTTCCCTGACAGATCACAGAATCGGGTTTAAACTCTCAAAGAATTTAAACCCAAGTGGAAAATATTTCAGAATTTCTGTAAAAAAACGTTTTAAAACCTTTTAAAATGTGTTTTAAATACAAAAGATGTATTTGAAGAACATGTAAACTGAAATGTAGTCTCGACCCTGTGCCCAAGCAGCGATTGGCAGTATAACAGCCCCCCCTAGAGGAGAGTAGGTGTGTTGCATATGTGCGAGTACAGAGTGACATCACAGGGTTAAATACTGGCACTCAAAGCTGTTTAAATATAAAAATAAAGACAATCAATGTGCTGCAAACAAAAGACTGCAACCACATCCGGTCTTCATGTCAGGCTTTTGGAGGAGAAGCGGTTGAGCTCTTCTTTGACTAGTTTCATGGTGACTCCATCACTGACGAGAACACACTGCACACCTGTAGAGACAGAGATACAGGTTCAGCTCCCGTGTTTAACAGCTTAGATGTCTGCTTTACATGTATGTGGGTCACTGTGAGATCCTGCTTCATCTTCATCTTCATCACTACTTAACAGGACTGAGAAGGGAGAAATAGAACAAACACAAATCCAATAGAAATTAAGGAAACTATCATAGAATCCTGTCTGTGATGGTTTGATCCAGATCATTGTGGTTCAATGGTGACATGAATGAGAGATGGAGGGCAGAAACATAACAACAGCACTGCCACAGCCTCAGCAGCATCTCTCATTCATTCACAACTCCACCTGCTCCTATAGGAGTGCAGTGTGACTCTAATGACCTCCATATGACCTCCATGTGACCCCTGAGTGAGCCACGCTGTCACTCAAAGTGTAAACCCCTCTCAGAGGATAAACGCTTACAAAATGTCTTAGAACGGAAGAAGAAGTCACTTGGAAGTCTCAGTTACCTTGAAATACGACTGCTAAGCCTCCTTTGTTCCTATTATGGAACACACACACGCTACACACTTCAACCTAAGGAGACGAACTAAGAAGTGGAACAATACATTCTGCTTTCTCTACATATTAACACTTATATTATGATTTATATCTCTGTGTGTGTGTGTGTGTGTGTGTGTGTGTGTGTGTGTGTGTGTGTGTGTGTGTGTGCACTACATGGGGATTTGTGTTTTTCTGATCCGCGTCAACGTGTCGGACAGCTCAGCCATCATGATAATGAGTTCTACCATAGCTAATTTAAATAATAATTGCATTTTTTAGCAACATGCTTGGTAATAAATCTCACCAGGGACACACGGCCACAACGCAACTCAACCGATTGCTGATTAAGGCTGTTTTTGGAGCGACCGGCCTAATATATGAAGCGGTTGCCAACGAGAGTCTCTCTAATGAGATCAGGGATTTCAATGAAGCCATTGGGATGCATGATGAGTGAAGTGACGTGTGTGCGTGTGTGTGTGTGTGTGTGTGTGTAGCAGGGTGTCTGGGGTCTTTACAACACAAGGTTTAAGAGTGTGAATAAGTGGTTTGCAGTAGAAAGCTGGTAAACAGGAATAAGGAACATGACAAGCATCGGATAGGAAAGCTCAAGTGGAAGCGGTTTGACCTTCAGAATCACAAGCCGCCGATTAGAAAGACTTCAGATCCCACAGCAGTAAACATGAGAAACCACACAGAGATCAAAGATACCTAGTCGCCCGACAGTCGTGATGTTCCATGGCTCATCGTCAAAGAAAATCATCTCACTGTACTCAAGTCCACTGTCGGCCTTTAGTCTGGAGGGAAACACAACAAAGTGACTGTGACACTTCTGAAATCCTTCCATGTTTAATCGGATCGCAACCAAACATTTGCCAACTTCTCTATGACACTCAAGTAAACACTCAGGCAGAGGCAGGAGGAGCGCTGAGCCTGCACAAATCCATTCAGACTCACTTTTCAAAGTGTGTCGCCTTTGAGCCAGAGTAGATTTCTTTAAAGGAGATGTACTGGTCCAGATTGAAGAGTGTCAACAGCTGATCAGCTCCAGGTTTCTCCGTCGTGCTGAAACGTAGAACAGTGTGATTACAGAAGGGAAGAAAGGTTTATGTGAATGTGTGAGTACGGTTAGAAGCTCACCGTGAGGCGATGCCGATCTGAATGCCCTGCTCATGGAGAGACTTCAGGATGTCAGGCGTGTCTCTGTAGAGACGGACCCTCTGTCCAGCTGCATCCACCACCTTTCCCCTACAAAGGAAACAATAGACTCACATTAACAACCAAAAGGTGCCACACTTCAGTGATTAAGCTTATGGTCTCCATGATCACCACAGTTCTACACAGTTAATTCAAATTTTACTGTGTAACAAGTCACTCCTACTTATTTAATGCGCTCCTAAACACTTTCTGGAGGAACTTTGGTTTCTCGGCCCGGACACTTGCTGACATTTTGCTGTTGTTTTTGTATTGGAGTGTACGGGAGCACCCTGAAGGAAGTGAGATAAAGAGTCCAAACCAACTCACCTAACATTCTGGGGGCCAATAACAGCACTGTGCCAAGTTTCAGACCTCTAGTTCAAGCTCTTTTAAACAGCACAGCACTCTCAGCCATCATAACAGAAACAGCAGCAGGGCTCAGCTGTCAGAAGAATGCTGCTGATCCACTACAGTTCCACACACAAACTAGGTCAAGTCCCCGTGAGACAAAGACACTTTATGTTGCTTTGTCCCTGAGTCACCCACCTGTACATAACCACATACAGGGAACCATGCACAGGTGACGTCATGGCCACCGTGCATAAGTTATTAGCCACGCCCCCTCCTCAACAAACCCCCTTAGGTTGTTGATGTGCTTCAATCTGCTTCACTAAACTTCTAAAGCAACATTTCCAGGCCTCTTTAAACGCGGCATACTGTCTGTCCTCTAGAGGGCGCTGCTGCGTCAGGAAACGTAACGACATCAGAAATGAATGAAATGAAATGAATGATGACAAGAGGGAGAAAATAAACTGTAACATACAATTTACCACGAAATTAAATATTAACTATAATTTTAAATAGGAATAACATTTAGAGACGATTATTTCATTGTAATTGCAAAAATCTTTACTGCGGCACTCTAATACACACTAACAACAACAACAACAACAACAACAACATGGCAGAGAACAACAGTGGTGAACATTGTGTGTGTGTGTGTCGTACCGCTTATCTTTACGAAAAGGTGGAACAACATGAGTGTCCACATAAAAGGGCCAGAGAGTGTAATCTGAAACCAAAACACAAAGCGACTTACAGGCAGAGTTCCTTTACAAATCAGAAACTACTAGAGTCAAAGCCTTCACACTTACCGAGGTCGAACACGACCATCTTCGGTTTGTTCATCGTCATTTCTCTCTTTTACCGTTAAAGGAGCGAATCTTCCGTCTAGAGATCTCTTGTGAGTGTGTTTGCCGTCGCAGCTCAGATCTTCTTCACCTCCGCTCCTCCTTCAGCTCAGTAATGTCGCGTTTGTCGTCACACTCATTACAGTAAGTTACATCAGATAGAGAAGTGAACACAAGGACCACGAGTCATAAACATCGTCTTCATCTTATACTGGATTTCCGGGTAGTGGTGCGCTGCGTCACACGCACACAAGCATACACGCCTTGTGTGTGTGTGTGTGTGTGTGTGTGTGCGTGAAGTCGTAAGGATCGGGAGAGCAGGACGCAGATAACGTAGAATAGATTTCGCAACAAGTTGATCGTTCAATCCAAAAGTTAACAAAGTCTAACAGGAAAATGAAGAAATCCACGCCTGTCATGAACGTAAGCAGCATCTGTGTCTCCTCCATTCCAATCTTGTCGGTAACTTAATTGCCTGTAATTCCCGGACGTCCTGGCGCCATCATGATCCTCCTCGTGACCCATAAGTGTCAATCACTCTGCGGTCAAGCCCGTCACTCTATTCTATTATGTAATAATAATAATAATAATAATAATAATAATGATATTAATATGTCATATATAATATATATAAGAATATGCAGACTCCTTGTTGGATCCGAAAGTTAGACACAAATAAACATAATCTATACATTTCCATATATTTGCTCAGTTTTCCCCTCTTCCACCTGAGCTGTCTGAACTCCAGACGTCAGATGCGTCATTGCTTCTCCTCTCCTACAGGTGGCGCCATCCCTTAAGAGATATTTCCGTGTTAAAGTTTCTCGTAACAACAACAATACTTCCGGCTTCATTTCAAAATAAAAGCAATTCCGCGGAGTTTCCGGTTGTTGCTAGAATTAGAAACTTTTCACACAGGTAAGCTACGTGTGGAATTTGTTTGGCAAATGTTGTGACTCAAACGTTGAAATGCACGTATTTTCCACTTAATTACACAAAAATTATATTTTTTTATATATTTTTATTATTATATTTTCTCTGTCACACACACAAGTATGACTGACGCAGTTTTACGTCATCACGCAATGAGGTCACTATTTTGGTCCTGCCTTTAGTTAATTGTTTCATATTTGTGTTAACATCTCTGACTCTTCTTCAGTATCAGCCGACATCATAAACCAACACAGGCATGGAGGTTAATGGTTCACTTCATTGGATTCCTGGCATATTTGTTACGCAAACCAGTGAAACAATACAGCAATGTAATGTAGATGAAGAAACCACATTGGTGTGTATTAACTCAGCTATTTGTTTAAACTCTATACATCTAATTAAATGTAATGTATGTAATGTATGTGTGTATATATGGGCGGTATACTTGCCTTGAGTTTTTGCATTATACGTAGTTATGTCTTCACACACATTCCCACTCAACACAGATCTTTAATATCTGAGCTGTACACTTCCAGCTTTACATCTTTCCTCAACATAGTTTATGTACATTAATTTAGAATGAACGTTCTGGCAGTGCTTGTGTACTTAAGGCAGCAAACTGTTCAGCAAAAGTCTCCAAAGAAAAACAGAAACATGTTCATTATTCGGGCATTTGAGATAGGAACAAGCAAATAAACAACTAAAGATGATGTTAGTTGTGAACATACAGTGCAGTGCAGCAGAACGATGTCATGGATGAGTTTCTGCCGTCACATCTGTGTGAATCGGTCATCATCGAATGCTTTGTTGTTGATGCCGTCCATGTCCTCACATCCTCCTCTGTGGTTCAACTCTTTCACCTGGATCCCCTCTTCATCGCCTTCATCCTCTGCGTCTTCCTCCTTTTTGCTGCACAGGCAGAGGAAGAACAAAGTCAGTAACCAGGTGGATATTTACAGAATGATACATGAAAGGCATTGAAGACGATCTGCTCACCGTCTCCTCTGGCGCATAGTGGAGACGAGCAGAAAAACGATGCCGGCGCCGACCAGACCTATGACCACGCCGAACACGATGAGCCATGGAGGGACGTCGGGGTTAACGGGTGGAGCTAATGTAGGCAGGATGCCAAGGAACTCCAGAGTTTGATCTGTCAGCAGGAAGGCACTGTTGATGCGATGCCTGGATAACCTGCCAATCAAAGACAAGAATACACAACACAATGTTACACAATGGATTGTTATTTTTGTATTGATTTTTAAAATGCAGTGGTTTTTAATGTTCGTTGTTACATTTTTCTGTCTTTTGATATCTACATGTGTATATGTTGTGTGTGTGTGTGTGTGTATAAACTGTAAGTAGATACCTCTGTGTGCGTGTGTATGTGTGTGTGAGCCATTCAGACACACACACACACTCTGGACCTCTGTACATGTGACTTTGTTTTAAGTGCACTTGTAAAAGCACTGGAGTGAAAACGTTCTTTTATTATAGCTCTATAAACTCACACAACCTGTACGGGTGGAGAAACGCTGCATTTTGTAGATTCCTTTAAGGCTAAAGGTGAAATGTGATATCATAAAAAGTTACCAACTGTAGCTTCAATGCACTTGGCAACTGTGGTGCACTGTTATCTTTAGAGAGAACTAGTAGTGATTACAGTTGTTGGTCAGGAGAAATATTAAATGCTGAATTGCTTTGTTCTGGTTGACACTCAGGCTTAAATCAGTGTTTGTTTGAACAAAGCATTCAGTTAGTAGCTGCTGTGGTTCTATTGTGGAGCTGATCACAATCTCTGACCTCCGCCAACAACGAGCCAAAGAACTGAGCCGTCCTGACTGTCAGACCTCTTCAGCGTGTTCTTACCTGATGGCTTGCTCCACTTCTGCCTTATCCACCAGCGTAGTGTTATCAGGCGACATCACCACAAACCAGAAGGACACTCTGGGAGTCTCATCACACACATGGATGTCGGCCACACTGGTGGAATTCCACAAAGCGGGGAAACACAAACACAAGTGGACGTGGATGAAGAATGAGACGATGATGTTTGTATTGTGGTTAGAATGAGACTAAAGTGAAATAAATACGTAAAGTAGCATTCTTACTCATAATCCTGTCCTTTGTTGAACGTCCTCATGGCAAAAGCCAGAGTTGCTCGGAAAAGGAACATTTCATTTTCATCCCAGTCATACTGCAACAAAAGTGAAGAATGGATCTGATTAACTGATCACTTAACTGATCAATTAACTGATCACCAGCTGGACCTGCATGAAGGCCATTAAGCAGCATGATGTCATGGAGTTCCATAAATGACAGTATTGAACATAGCAAGGATGATGAGAATGATTTAAAAAGCTGTTTATCATATGTAACATGTTTGAAGCTGCAGGAATGTAAAGTGATATACATACAGCTTGGTCTCCCAAAGCAGTTTTGATGCTGAGTCGGACCTTGTAGCCATCTAAAGCATCTATAAAGATAAAACATGACTGAATGTCCCAGAAATCACAAGACTTGATGCGTGATTTCAGGTAGAGAATAACAGGCACATGAATGTTTGACTTATTGTGCAAAGACTTTGACCTGTGGTTACATGACGTGGTCAGAGGGAAAATGAATCAATTAAAAGGAAAACTCCATCCAGTGTGAGTGGACTTGGACTTCATCATGGAGCTTTGTTCTGTTATGACCTCACCGGCTCTGCCACATATCTGACAAAAGCCCAGGGAACGAGGTGAACGTTTGAGTCGAATTATGTGGCAAATCCGAAACAGTAGCAGTTAAGAAGGTAGCTGTTGCATTCCACACTGGTTAATTATCTTAAAACACTTTGACCCTGTGTGTGAAATATACAAAGAGAGTTGATTTGCCTTGGTTTTCCTCTAAAGATGATCACAGTCATTTTATATCAGCAACAACACAATGGAGGAAACAATGTAAACATGATGAAGAGCTTTTCCCCTCACTCACCTTTTTCACAGGGCTGTTCTGCCAGGCCAGACGCCAAACAAAGCAGGAATAAAATCTTCTCCAACATCACCATGGTGGACACAAAGAGCAATAACAAAATGGATGAGCTGTGGTCAGAGTGAGCGTCAGTGGAGGAGGCTGGATGATTCAGGTCTGTGTTTAATGGTTAAACCAGAACACACCTGAACTGAGCCGTCCTCTTCCAAAAGGCTCCGTCCCACTTCTTGGGCGCTGTATTGTGGCAGGTAGGGTTGTTTGATCAAGCCTTGAAGGAGCCAGATAGGTTTGCTGTAGCAGAGAGGCCAGCTTTCAGGAATAACCTTCTGTTTACTCAGCACAGGCTGACTGAGCCATTTGGCACACACACACACACACACACACACACTTTAAGCACCATTGTTTGGCCTGTTTTGTTTCAGTGTTCATAACTCAATCTAAACTGGATCAGTTGTAGAAATGTCCTCTGGTTTTTAGTTTGGTAGAATTTGTTTTAGAATCAAGTGGAAAATAAAGAACCAATCATGCATTACTCAGATAAGATCTCCCCTAACACATTTTTATCAGTTTGACCTAGAATCAGTGTGTCAGACGTTTCTCTCAGGCTGTTTTGCTTTGTGGTTTTAAGTTTAATTGCATATAAACAAAAGGTTTTGATCCACTTACTTAATCGTATCTTCATCCTTCTATTTCTTCTGCTTCTCTTGTATATCCTGACCCCACATTGTTGCTGCTCTCAGTTTGGCTCCGGTCCATTTCCTGTACTGTGCCATGTTGTGCTTTTCATGGCAAAGTACTGTACTTACTGTCTGAACAGGCTTATCAGGTACGACTCACTGTGCTGCTCTGTAACAGGACGTCATGTCAACAATCACAGGCTGAAGGAAGTCAAGTCAAACAATGTGTTAACGTCTCATTAGTGTCTATGTCAGCATGTGTGTTTTTAGCTTTGTGATATTATGGTAAAAATGGTCACGATAATACTGGAACCTTTGTGTGAAGGTAACACGCCTCAACTGGAACTAAACGTGAACTGGATGTTAATCATCCATTCTGCCCTCACAGGATTCTTCCAAATGGAGTTAATTTTCCACTTCTACGATCGAATTCTGCTTACACAATCATTTCTGATAGGACACACAAGGCAAAGTCTGGGCTCAGCCTGAGTTTAATTGTCTCTCATCCTGACATAAAGTCACTCAGGCACATTCACTGAGCCTAAATGATCTTTTGCTCCCATAAAACCTCAGAAATGTTTTCCATTAAACCGACACACCCACAATGAAAACACATGGAAATGTTTCTGTCACATTGACACATAAGCAGTTGGTTTCTACTGATTTGATTTCCTGTAGACTTTAGACAGTGAAGCGTCTTTATACAGTTTAGGCACATATTAACCCTTTGGAGTTTTTAGAAACAATATTAAACGATGAGAACATGTGAGAGCTGTCAGGAGTCATACAGAGATCACCCCCCCTCTGTATGCCCCCCCCCCCCCCCCCCCCCCCACAGTGTATAATTTTATGGTGTAAAAAAAAAAAGAAAAAAAATTTGGGCCCACTGTTAATCTTCATTGGACTTTTTTTTTTCACACACAGAGTTTATCAGTGTGACGCACAATCAGTGTGTTCCTGCAAATAAACAAAGAGGTTTGGCAAAAATGTCAACAAGTCTAAATAGTTCTTTCTGTCTGATAAACTCTTTGTTTGGGTGACACGTTGATAAGATGTGATACTTTGTTTATAATTGAATTAGAAATAACTTTGCTCTCCATAATACAAAGAAATCTGATGATGTTGACACACAGATCTAAAAGTGGAGCATGTTCCTCAACTTTCAGTGTTATTTTCCCCAGGATATCTCACTCTTTCCTCTATTTCTCTTTGACCAGCAGCTTCTGACTCCAGCTTCCCTCCACTGACCAGTGGGTGGCAGCAGAGGCATTATGGGACGTGGAGGCTTTGGGTGTGACAGAGCAGCACTGCAGGATCTTTATGTGGCTCAGCTCTGATACCTGGGGGTCATGAGAACCCAGGCTGTTGTTGTTTATACAAAGGGATCAATAGCTAGAATGGCGAACATAGAATGCACTGTGCTGTAGTCCTGTTGAGTGTTTCTGTTTGGGTGTGCGTTGCTCTCTGTCGTCTGTTTCTGTAGAGTAAAGGGTTAAAGTCAACTCTATTTAAGTATGGACAGCTTGATGGATTGTAGATATGCTGAATGATGGACTGGCATTACAGATGCATTACAGATGTTTTCCTGAGTGAACTCTCTCGCCTCAGCTCATGCCAGGCGCACGCACACACACACACACACACACACACACACACACACACACGCACCACATATGTCATTCCCTCCCATGCTACAGGTCCATGTGATACATGCAGGGTAAAGTACTGCACCTACAGTATTTGCACGTAACCAATGTCCTTGATTGATCTTTTGTTAGGTAGCCTTCACCACTGAAGGCAGCATTAGAGCCAAGGTGCTGTGGTTTCTAGATGTGAACCAGAGCAGAGAAGGAGAGAGAGAGGTGGGCAGGAGGTCCAGCTCAGACATTTGTAATATTATGATGCAGAGCACATCGTGGCTCTCTGAAGCTTCTCATGGTTCTGAATAAAGTGGTGTCATGGCTTCGTTCTCTGCTGTAGGTCCACAGCAACACAGCACAATGATACAGCGGCATTATGTTCCCAACCAAGACCCTCCTATGGAATAATCATTATTAGAAGAATGGGCAAAAAAATATTTACTTATTTTCCATGATGTTTATGCACTTGGACCTTCATCATTGTGTTTATTTATATGGATTTATATGGATTTAACAATGATGTTGATGTTGTTCCCTCCACATTCTACCTGTCTCGCTCTTATCAGTTTGATCATGCGTTCCCTTAAAGAACCAATAACCAATTACTCACTTAAAATATACAACTTAGCTGACCTGATCTGTCCCTGTTAAGTGTTCAATCGCCCCATAAACACACCACTAAAGCATATCTCCAAGTCAGAGGTGAGAGGTTTAATCAGCCCTCATTTCCTCTCCCTCTGCTTTGGCGCCCCCTCAAGGCGCGGGGCGGTAAGTGCTACGATCAGCCATACTAGCAGCCAGTCAGTAGTATTAGATGAGCCGAGCAGGCAGGGATCTCAGGGAGGTGTTGTCGCTCTTGTCGGAGGTGATCTGGTCCTGCCTCCGGCTGCCAAATCATCCGGACTGTAACATGAGGCGTTGTTTGCGGCGGAATGTAGCGATCTGCCGGTGCTAGTGGTTTTCCACCGGGGAGTCCTGCGTCAGCGCAGGAATGGATCAGGAATCCGGTGTGGCGTCTGCAGGGAGTTTCATCTCCCTGAATGAGCAGGAGCAGAGGTATTACTCAGGTCTCCACAGTCTGTGCCAAGCTGACACCTCGGCTCAGCTGTCGTCCGGTAAAGTAGCAGAGCTCTTCAAGGCGTCTCAGCTGCCGCCTGAGTCCCTGCATAAAGTGAGTATATGTGTGTGTGTTTGTGTGTGTGTCTGCGTGTGTGTGTGTGTCTGCATCAAATGTGGCAAGTGTGAGTGAACGCGTGACAACTGCGGCTGCTCCACCAAACCTCAGTGATCCGCAGGAAGCCGCGGGGTTCACAGCTCAGAGCTCCATGTCTTCTTCATGTGTGTGTGTCTGATGGTGTGTGGACATGTTGTGTCTCCACTCATCAGGCGTGTATGCTTGTGTCCCCACTAAGACACCACAGAGCAGCTTCCTCTGTCTCATCCTTGGAGGGATCATGTACCAGGGCTGATTGATCACTTCTGAGCCTAGCATAGAAAGCTCTGACAAAGTTACAATGTTTGTCATTTAAATCATGGAGGTGATGATGAGATGCAGAAATGCCCAAGGTGTGTGTGTGTGTGTGTGTGTGTGTGTGTGTGTGTGTGTGTGTGTGTGTGTGTGTGTGTGTGTGTGTGTGTGTGTGTGTGTGTGTGAGAGGCTCAGAATTTATCAATCAATCAGCCCTCCAACATCATGCAAGTAGTTTTTCTAGTTTGCAAATGTGAACACTGGTATGATTGGACTGAAACTATACACACAGTCACACACAACAGAGCAGGAGGCAGGTAGAGGATCTGATCTGATCTGATCTGGTCTGATCTGGTCTAGTCTGATCTGATCTGATCTGTAATCTCATCTCAAGTGAATGCAGTTGATGTGGAAGAGCCCCTTTGGAATTCTACAGTCGTTTCAAGCTCTGAACCTCCATCGGCCTTTACAGAGATATACAAGGTTAAACTTTAGGATATAGAAATGAAGAATGATGATGATGGTCACAGGATCCTTCTCCACTCATCCACATTCTAACTGAACTTGTTTACTATGCAGGGCAGTGGGCAGAGTGTTTGTGTGTCTGTGTTGTGTTATTGTTGTCCCTGTCATCCTCAGTGTCCCTCCTCATCCTCTCTTCACTATAGAAATAGAACTCAAAGCTGCCAATATGTTTTCTTACACTGTCTAAAGAAAGTAATTACTCTCTTTGCATCCCATCATTTATCTTTATGGGCCATTAGCAGACATGATGGGCAGTGACTCATTGTTTTTGTTATAGAAGGATCAGAGCAGAGTCCAGCTTTAGGACTGCTGACACATCACAAAGACAAACGTCTCTTTTTCCAGCCCAAACAAACGCAGCAGGTAGCAGCTCCAGTCCCAGCACTCACAGTCCGGAGGGGTCGGCTCCCAGCGTTTGCAGCCTATTGTGTCACTGTGTGCCGTCAGGAAGTTTGGCACGGAGCTCCACTTCCTTCCTGTCCGGCCTGGAGCGCGGCCACCACCACATGGGGGTGATTGACACGGAGCCCGGCTGCAGGAAGCCTGCACCGTCACTCCTGGGCGCTCTGATCACGTCTAGGTCATCGTGTCAAACAGTGACAGAAGCTGATAAATAGTGATTTTCCCCTCTGGCTTTGATGAGGAGCTGTGATGTTTCCAGGCCTCTGCTCCAGTCTGAGGTCAGCTCAGAAGGCTGTTTGGATACAGGGGAGATTATGTTGCTCAAAAGTGTTAAATAGCTGGTCAGCTGCTTCTGCACACTATGTCCTGCTCTGTGTGTGTTGTAACCTGAGTCAATTGCTTGTTATTCATTCATTCACTCTGTTTTATAAAGCTTTGATGAAACCTTCAGTCACATCACAACACAGTGATGTTTGAGGCTTTTAAAGGAACTAATGATCAAGATGACAAATATCAGATTATAGACAGAAGAGAGCTGGACATGGTGGTCACTGTGAGCTGGTAGTGTGTCCATATCCTCCCCGTGTGTGTGTGTGTGTGTGTGGGGATCCCTATGGGTGCGGTTTCCTCCCACTGTCCAAACACAAGCACCTAAACTAAATGTCCCCATAGGTGTGAATATGAGTGTGAATGATCCGGCCTCCCTGGTGCTGCACAGGACAGATGGATGGATCTCTGCATGTCCAGTGTGTGTCTGTGTTTGTGTATTTATTTACACCCTGCTGTCACTGCACTCTGTGAAGCCAATCGTCTCCCAGGGAACAGCAGCTTTCCCCACATCATCCTGCAGGGAAATCAATTGTTACACTGATTACATGGACTTAGAGCGCACAGACACTGGGTCAAGCTGATACTGACTCAGGTTAGGTTTCTTGCCAAATAAGCACATTTTCTCTATAACTTTAGGATCAGAGCCATAACATCCATTTAGAAAGCTCAATGTTTGCTGAACGCCTCAGCAGTATGGAGTGTTTCCTGTTAAACTCCCCATTTGAGACGATTCCACAGGTAGAAGTGAGGGTTTTTGGTGTTTGTGTGTTTGTGCTGCTGTCACTTTAACAGCTGTGACGCGTTCAGGTGCATTATGAGTTGTGAGACGTAGCAGTGGAACCTGTCTTGCTGAGTAAGGTGTGGCCCTGCAGATGGATCACACTCCTGAGCTCTCTGAGGTCACGGCCACGTCGGGAAGTGTCACGTGTTGTTGGAGCTGTTGGAGTTGTTTAAAGGCTCAGTTTAACATCTTTGCTCATCTTTGGCACATGATTTTAACTGTGTGTCATGTCAAAGCTGTAAAGGCACATTTAACCCAGATGTGACTGATATATAATGTGTAATAATGCTTGTTCTTATTTTGTATGTGCTTAAGATAGATACTAATATTTTTGCGATATTGTCGATTGTTTGTTTTTTTAAAGTAACATGACATTTTAAAATGATTTCTAAGCGTTGCGAGGCGATTTGTTGCTGGTTTCATTGAGTGAAATCCACCCAGCGTCTCTGCGGGGGAATTATATTTATTCTCTATCAATAGATGCAATTTGATCTGAATCTGCATACTGTGGGCTAAAGTAAACGCTTGGTTCAATAATGATGCTTCAGCAACACAGACAGTCAAGAAAATATGATGTTATCATAGCTGCTTATTTCTCTTGAGGCCAGTAAATAATATAGAACATAGATTTAGTATTGGCTTGTTTGTCTTTGTGGCTGTGATGATGTCGTTGCATTGTGATCTGCATACATAAGTCATATTAGTGTTGATGTATGCAGTGAGGTGCTTCTGCCTCCTCCAGGCCACAGACCGGTCGGTCCAGTTTGTCCAGAGCTTTACTGTTTTTCCCAAAATATTCCCAGTCATGTTCCTCTGCTGACCTCAGTCGCACTCAGCAGTTGTGTAGACGTGATCTTGTGCGTCTCCTGCCTCACTGGCCAGCCGGTGTTTGGCCTCTCATGCATCTGTGAAAGCTGCCCAGTGAATACAATGCAGGTCAGGCAGACATAATGTCTCATAAGGCGATACGACCCAGACCCCCCCCCCCCCCTCCCCCCCTCACTGCACCTCCTCTCTAACTCATTAGACAGTGAGTATTAACAACACTGCTGCCAAACTGAGCCACACTCAACACACAACAGCAACTATCCATCTGTCTGTCTGTCTGTCTGTCTGTCTGTCTGTCTGTCTGTCTGTCTGTCTGTCTGTCTGTCTGTGATACATGCTTCTCATTGTTGTTACTAATTGTGTAACATTGATAGGCCCAGGTCCTGTAATTGGTTGAAAGCTTCCTTTTTGATTGGTCCTTTAGATCGATGGCGTGATGACATCATCATGTCATTCACCCCAGCATTCTGCCATCTGCTCTGTCACAGCTGCTCAATCAAAAGCCTTCTGGGAAGAAACTCTAAAGAGACTGAACCTAAAATAGTTTGTTTTCACTCAGTGCAGAGTGGATGGGTTGGTTTGTTGGCACATTAAAGCATCAGCAAAGGTTTCTAAACAGACTTCAACATTAGAAATGAGGACATTAGGGACAAAACAGTGTAGTGGACATTGTAATCATGAGTTTGTGTGATGTCGCCCCTCAGCTCCATGGAGGCTGGTTGTGATGTTGAGGCCTCCTACTTGAACTGAACTGTTAGCTTTGTGTGATCGTTGGCTTTTGTTCGCTGTTACTTTAAGACAAATGTGTTTTTCATCACCAGCAGTGTGTTTGATGATGAAACGGTTCCAGTGAGTGTTGAGACTTCAGCCTGATCTTTATTGTGGCTCTAATGGGGCTCAGTCGTTGTGGTATTATGTTTTGTGTGGCGTTAACACTTCAGAAACAAAGAGGGATGACAGAGACCCAGGGTCTCTTAGTTACAGGGGAAGTCCTCCCTCTATCAGTGATGTGATTGATGCTGTAATTGATCGTACATTTGAACAGAAATAGATCCAGGTCCAGGATGCAGAGCCACTTTTCTTCCCCATCATAATCTAATATACATTTTTCTCCCAAAGATGTCATTGTATGTTTAATCTAAGAGTCCTGCTTCTGTACAAATAAGCAACATGCAAATGCACCCTGGGTCACCTTGGCTCACCCTGGGTCACCCTGGGGTGCATTTGCATGTTTCGTTACAATCATAGTCTTTATCCTAAGATTGAAGTTGTTTGTGTTTCCAGATCACTGATGTGTGTGGAGCGAAGCGTCTGGGTTACTTTGGTACCGCTCAGTTCTACGTGGCTCTCAAACTGATCGCGGCGGTCCAGAGCGGTCTGCCCGTCCGCCTGGAGAGTATAACAGCTAGTAAGTCTGTCGCTCACACAGGAAGGCAACTTGCAGGAGTGATGTTGGGATCAGGAGATTAGCCTAACATGCCTGGATCAGGTCTAATCTGGATGAAGGGGGGGTGGCATGTAAAGGGTTAAGTGGGTTTACAGTCACCCCCGCCGGGTCCAAGCGGCACATGACAGCTTGGGTGGATTGGGTTTGGAAAGTTCTACATCCACCATGGAATGTTTAAGTGGTGACTGACCTCCACCAAACAAGAGTTAAGACTTAGCCTGATTAACCCCCTCAGAGGTCCAGGCTCATATCAGAGGGCATCATGCTAACAGCTAATCATGACACAACAGCTGTGTGTGTGTGTGTGTGTGTGTGTGTGTGTGTGTGTGTTGGTCACATTTGTGTAAAATAAAGGAAAGTGCTGTTGGCATGGTGATAGCTTATCCATACTGTCTTGGGCTCCTCCCGTAGATCTACCTCCACCCAGATTTGTTGAGTTGAAGAATGAAGCAGACCCCCGTTACTCAGACGGTCAGGGGGCTTCTGTCTCCTGGACGCCAGCGGACAGAAGTTCCTTCAGACACCTGGAGGCGGCCGTAGAGAAGAAGGTGAGCATGGAGGGACATGTGTGAGTAAAAGAGTGAATACTGTAAATGCTGAGAGAATATAAACCATCACTCAGTCATTAGAGCTGCTTTTGTAATCATGCACACATCTCAACATATACAAACACTGAGGCAAACAGGAACCGTGACTCAAGCACACGGATGAGGCGGTGCAGCTCGGTTACATTAAACATTAGGATGACACAGGTGTGTTATTTGTGTGAGTGTGATGGATGGGGGCAGAGGCAGCCTCAGGATCATTACAGAGCTCCAGTTTACCAAGAATGCTGCAGCAAGCGGAGAAATTACAGCCCGATGAAAGATCAGAGGGGGAGGACAACGCCAGGCCGGCCACAAATATGCTAACTGCACTGCACAGAAGGGCATCTGAGAACACCAAGCCTTAAAGTGGATGAGCCGCAGAGGCTGACAGGAGAGTTAACGTCACAAACAAGAAGCTACAGAGGGCACTACAGTGGAAAAATACCTCCTTTTACCCAGCACACGTCTGTTGTCCTTGATTACAGGGTCACTATTTGGCATGAATGTATGAAGGATTCCCATAGGAACCTCTGTAGTTCTGAACATTCCATCTACATTCTTACACAAAACTCTACCTCACCTCATCCGCTTCTAATCCGCAACTATACATTGTCTTCCTTCAGTCCCTGTCCAGTCTCAGGTTGATGTTCTATCATAAAACCCCAAAGCCCCCTTAACCTGGCACTCAGCAACATTGAAAATGAACTTCCCCAGGTTCTCACTCTGCATTTGAACCTTTCTTTAATGTAGGGCAGGGTTGCTGAAGACAAATCCTCCACATCCACACTGCTGCACACACTCACACCTGGAAGCTGCCCAAAGGAGGGGCGAGTGCTGCTGTATCTCTCCGCTCCTTCAGATTGAGCTTGTTGATCATGACACTATCCTGCTTCATGACAGGCTCACATGCAGTCATCCCAGTTTCAGATAAAGTACACACTTCCAGTAACACACCTGAGCATGAAGCCCCCATGAACAGAACAGCTCAACAGATCTTAATGCTACAGAGCGTTGTTGGAATGATGTGGAACAGGAAGTGTGCGTCAATCAGCTGCACAATCTTGACAGTGACTGATCCTCAAAGAGTTCAGACTTTCTCTGATGGCACAGAAGTAGTAACTAATCAACCAGGCGGAAAGCTTTTAGAGTTCCCCTCCTTTCAGTGCACACAGGCTACAACAATAAAGTGTTGTTGTGTCAATAGGAAAGTTGGTCTCCACCTCGATCGCCGTGCGGCTCACCTCCTCACTCTCCATCCGCCTACCGCAGCTACGCCTACGCCAAGCAGAGAAATGGAGCCGATTCACAAATGGGTAAGACACACTGTTTCACTATCAGAGGAATGGGGAAGTCGCTCCTTCAGACTAACTTTGTCAGCTTCCTCTGTGTGGTTAAATGTTCAACTTAATGATTTTCAACCCATTTGCACCCATTTGACCTTTTTGATGAAGCAGGGGACTCAGTCTGTCTTTACAGTCATGTGGTATGAACTTGGAAGCGATTGACTGAAGGGAGCTTTTAATGTTCTGGTTCTCTCATCGTCTCTTTTCTATAAATTTCTTTCTGAATCACATTTCAAACAGCACCACTGTGAGTAAATCTCTCTGTGTTCGCTCTTCCTCCTCACCAAAGCTGCGTGTCTCTCTTCTGTCAGCCTATGAAAGCAAACATTCCGCTCGGCCTGAGCTGGAGCAGCACTCATCGCCCAGCAACTATCGAACCAAACCCACTGTGGAGCAGCCTGCTCTTCCTCGGGTACACACACACTTTCTATAGCTGTGTTATTGTGTTGATTCCTTCCTGTGTCATTGATTACGTGTTGTTTACTTGTTTAGATTATTGATGGAACATCCTTTCAGAGTGATTTCTAAACTTTCTCCCGTCTTGTATGTGACAGAGTTATTCTCACTCTTTTGTTGATGTCTGTCCTCCCAGATCTCCTCAGCAGAAAGGTTGGATCAGCAGGGGGTGGTGGATTATTCTGATGATGACCCCTGGAGGATCACAGAGGAACAGCTGGAGTACTACACACACCAGTTCAAAAGCCTGCAGCCTGACCTGGGCTCCCTCATCTTGGGTATGGATCCACCTTACAGTAACAAACACAATCCTACTTGGTCATCCTTACATTCATGCCTAGTTGAGAATATATTGCCATTTTTTGTACTTTCCATTGTTTTTACTAGGAACTGATGCAAAGAACTTCTTCACAAAGTCCAAGCTTCCAATACCTGAACTCTCCCATATATGGTGAGTGTCTGATCCTCTCTGATCCTCTCTGAGGCCATTGGGTCTTAATCAGCAAATCACTTCAAAGTAATAAAGTTTCACATTTGAGCTTGAACTATACAACACTGTTATACTGAAGTGTGTGATTTAACACACAATGTTGATAAAGAAGCATGTCATGAAGAATGCTCATACAGTAATGATACACATGTTCTAATTTTTTTTAACCAATTTAAAACAATTTCCCTGTCCAGGCAGATTTAGTCACTTTTTCAACAAATCAACATTTTGACTCAGTAACAGACTGAGGGACTTGATGTTTGTTGTGTTAATAATAATCAGGGTTATTGTTATTGTCATCATATTCTTCATCTTTCCCTCTCATTCTGAAGGGAGCTGAGTGATGTGGACAGAGACGGAGCTCTCACCTTCTCTGAGTTCTGCACAGCCTTTCACTTGATTGTGGCACGCAAGAATGGATACCCTCTGCCAGAAAGCCTTCCTCACACCCTGCGCTCAGGCTTCTTTCAGCAGGATGAGGAGGAGGAGGAGGAGGAGGACATACCTGATACTCCTGAAGTAAGAGAACCACAGCATCAATACAGCATCAACATGCATTTACTGAAGTGGCCTCTAGCTTCTGTGAGTAATATCTGTCTACTTAAACTGTTTTATTTTCCAGAGTGCAGAGCCTCTTATTGTCTTTGAAGAGGCTCAACCCAGATCCAATCAGCTGGTACGCCACATCCCTAGATCCTCTGATGTCTGTTATACATTAGGGACTGTAGGGGGCAGCAGCAGGCTGATTAATGTCTGCTCCGGCTTAGTTCAGTGCATTTGAGGCATAATGAATTGGGCTGTGTCCTTCTCTGCTCACATAGATGTTTATCAACATATACATATGTATATAGTGTGTGTGCATGTATGTAAATAAAAGCTAATCATTGATCCCCTTGTTCCCTAGGACAGAGGTATTGTCGAGAGGCTTCAGCCTGGTCTCTCCAGCACTGTAAAAGATGTGAAAGAGGAATCTCCTCAACAAGGTAAAGTGAGATCCACTCCATCTAAAACAATGCAACACATTCTATTCTTTCTACATGAATATTATACAGCCGTCTCTCCTCCCTGTAGCTTTCTAGGGATCAAATCATTTCCCCATCATGTATGCAGTGCTGATGTCTTTGTTGTTTGTGTTTACAGATCAAAGTGTGAAGAGGATCGCAGCAGCTTTGGAGAAGAAGACTTTACATTTTGGTGCTTTTCCTCAGAGGCCAGGTGATTCGAAGATAAACACACATATTGTTTTAAATGTGAGGTGTGACACACATATAACATGTCTTAAAGTAAGTGAAATCCAACAAAAATCATATGAAATGGGACGCTTTCATCTTCTTTGTGTCCCTTTTAATGTTGTATAGTAGAAAAGTCAGAATGTCAGAATCATGTCGGCTAGTGGCTTGAGTGTCTAATTCAACAAGGAAGTACCCGAGTTAGATTTACTGCAACCAAAAGTGAAAGAGGAAACATGATGAGACTGATGTTTGTTCTGCACAGAGCCGCCTCAGGACCTGGACCCACAGCTGAAGACTAAAACTAGGCCCAGGTAAAGACCAGAGCCTCATTATACACAGTGATGTCTTAACTACAATGACCTCATACTGTATTATCTTTGTTTGTTCCACTCATTCAATCTAAACCTGCAGGTCCTACTCCAGCACTTCCATAGAAGATGCGATGAAGAAGAACGAAGAGCCTCCCACACCTCCACCTCGGCCCCAGAAGACCCACTCCAGGGCCTCGTCTCTGGACCTGAACAAGCTCTTCCAGCCGGGAGCTCCAGGTACAACCTGACCTTAACTCGCACTCTTTCACTTCTAACAGACTCCCAGGACATGATAGTGGCTGCGGTGAGTTTTATAACCTAGCTTTAGTGTTTTGTCTATGATAGTTCTCCTTTCATGGCCTAACAAAAGGGGAAGTGGAGTTAGGTGGAGCTTTATTGTTGGATTCTGGAAGGTGAGAGGTTCACTTTGGGATCGTTGTGCGAGTGTGTTTCTGTTTATGAACATATAGATGTTTTATTTGTGTTCTAGGCATCTTTATTTAGTTCTAACTCGTTGAAATGATATCTGTACTCAGGGGTAAAGAGTGGATGGTTGCCTCATCCTCCTGCTCTTCCACCCAGACCTTCAGCTGCACAGGTAGGTTTGCTTTGATCCCACTTATGTGACTTCTCTGCTCTGATATCAAGTCTTTGTTGTACTCTAAACACCATGCAGATGTTTCATATATGAATAATGAATGGCTTGTCTACTAACATCAGCGTTTCTGTGTGGCGCTCAGGTTTCTCACTTCATCAGCACCCCAGAGAAAACTCCCCAGAAAGCAGTGAAGCAGCCAAACTTTGCAGACTTCAGCCACTTTAGAGAAGAGGTGAGCACAGAATCTCAGATGTTTCCACTCTCGCGTGTTTACTTTGGATCAGTAGTCACTTTACATTCATTTGTGTCAGAATTTACAGTTGTGCAGATATAGAATATGAAGATGGAAAGTGAGATTGATTCTGCATAAGGAAACAAAACCATGAAGAGCCTTCAAATTCCTTCCAAATTGGGATTTTCCACTCTCTATTTTCCTTCCATCTCAGGTGTTGGGACATAAACGTGTCACTGAGGTCACGTTTGTCATATTTATGCTTCTGTATTCTGAGCTCACTGTCTGTGACCGTCTGCTGCTCTGTTTTCAAACCTTCTTCCTCTTTGTTCTCTCTATCCTCCATCTGCCTCCCTTTCATATAACTATTTCATGTGTGTGTATTCTGCATTTATACAAATGGATAATCACATTCAAAGGTCAATTTTAAGATTTTAAAATAAGTATTTGGTAGTAGTACTGCTTAACCAACACGTTTGTCCCTCAGTGTGCACAGTGGCGCTGCAACAAGGGCCAAATTAGGTTAGTTGGGTTTTTTGCACAATGAAGCATTGCCAATGTTTCAGTCGATCATAAATGAAGCTTTCACCCTGCTGCATTCCTGGGACCTGGTTGGATCTTTGACACAAATCAGATGTAGTGAATTGTAAGATCAAAGGTCACTTCAGCTTGTAATCTTATTCAAACACACTGGCTCAATCCTGCCTCTTTCCTCATAGATGTCATCTAAACCTGCCTCCTTTACTAAGTCATGTAAACCACAAACTGCCTTTTATAATCGCTCATATCTTCGTTAAATCCACTTTGACCTGCGCTCTCTCTGATCTGCTGCTGGATCTCTGACTCCTTCCCACCACTGCTGCCTGAGCAGGATCACCATCTTTGTCTTTTCCCACAGGAAAGTCTTAATCAAAACCAAGCAGACTAAAGATCACAAGGTGGCGACACCTTGTGTTTATATTTTTAACTGAGTAAGACGAGCAGAACCTGATAGCAGCCCAAACCCCAGAGAGCAACTCTCTCTGTGGATGTGTGAACTGTTACTGTAAGCTAATATTAGCTTCCTGACATGGAGTGTTGATGAATATCTGATACCAGTATTACATGAACCTGTAGGGAACAGCTGAGTTACATGGTGATGATACATTTAGCTCTGTTTGATATGGATGTGTTGACAATGCCACAACATGGGGAAGGAGAGTCAGAGAGTCTCTTAGGCTAAAAACAAAGTAAGAGCTACATTTGGTCAACATGAAGGCTTTAAGCTTGAAGACGCTGATGTTCCTTTAAGCTTGAAGACGCTGATGTTCCCATGACCACTGTGGATTATCAAGAAGTGTAAGGACCACATCACATGGTCACTGAAGAGAAATGTTCACAAAGAGCTGAGGGAAACTTCCAAATGGATCCAAGCTGACCTTAGACCTCATGGTGCAACAGCATCAATCCATCTATCAATACTGTCTGAGAGAAAACGGTAAACACTGGAGTTTGCCCCGACACATGTAAACAAACATTTGGCAACTCTGTGCGGCTTTGTGATCTTCTGGCTGCGTGACATTGTGACGATCTATGTATAGATGTCAAGTCAAACAAAATGTGCAGCCCAGTGAAACCTCAGTCTCTCACACACACACACACTGTCTCACACACACTCTCAGTCACAGGTCAGGGCTCCTCCAATAGGACGATGACACAAATCATGCTTCAAGAAGCAGGAGAATGGATGAGGAGCAAACATGTGCCTGTCCTGCAGTAACCTGCTGTGACTCCTGCTCAGTGTGTGAGTGTGAATCTGTGCAAAGAGCTGAAAGTGCCACTTTATAGAAAACAAACCAGAGAGAAGTGGATCAGTTTACTGGTGAAGGAGCAGAGTGGGTCAATCTGCCAGGGGGAAAGTGGAGCAACTTCAGAGCTTCAGAAAATGTTTGTCTACAGTTATTCTGACTGAAGCATGTGATGTATAAGTTACATGTGAAGAGGAGATGATGCCAGAGCCCACAGTGCAGAGGGAGAAGGAGCAGGAGCCCACAGATCAGAGGGAGAAGGAGCAGGAGCCCACAGAGTAGAGGGAGAAGGAGCAGGAGCCCACAGATCAGAGGGAGAAGGAGCAGGAGCCCACAGAGTAGAGGGAGAAGGAGCAGGAGCCCACAGATCAGAGGGAGAAGGAGCAGGAGCCCACAGAGCAGGGGGAGAAGGAGCAGGAGCCCACAGAGCAGCTGGTGAGGCGCTGGCAGGCAGCCAGAGGTTCTGTGGCTGCAGCCGTGACCCACATGCCGTATCTCTGTGTTTTTGTCAAGCACAGCAGAAGTAAAAAGCTTGTCTGACCCAACTACTATCCAAGTCTCACCACAGCCCAGCGTCTCCTCAGAGCAGGGAGCCACTGTGCGTGTTAACCCACTGAGGGACAGGAGTGAGGTCAGGGTCTCCTCTTCTTCCTCATTAAAGCACTTTGGCTTCATCATCAGCCTGGGCATCAGTGTGGACAAGTATTACTTCACTTCACCAGATTTTCCTTCCACATTTGAATAAAGAGAGCCCACTTGTATCACTTGTAACAAAGTGTGTGACAGTTAAGGTCTGACCCCTGACCTATGACGGATCGACCACATACAGTTCTAATGGTGCTCCTGTGGTTTCCTGCCCGTGTGTTTCCATGCTGTGGTTGTGTATCCCCCCGCGGTGCAGTCAAAGCTCAGACATGTGTCCCTGTGCTTTCTCAGCAACTGGACTGATCAGCAAAATAGATTTGGGGGTTTTGCCGGTCCAATTTACAGCCTGGGCCTGTTGGAGCAATCAGGAAAGCCCCAGCATTGTGATTGCCACCGCAGTGGAGACGGGCAGGACTTGAAATTGAATGGATCATATTCAGTATAGCATTAACAGATGGGAGGCGTGGCAGTGATCACAAATCTCTGCAAAAGGTGCTGCCTGAATCAAAATACCTCTCAATGTCTTCTATTTTTGGTTTCCTGACTCAAATACTGGCTTCATTTCCCAAACACATCAATCTGGCTCTGTGCTAAAGTTTGGAAGTTGACCCTCATGTGTAGGACCTTCCACACAGACCTCAGGCAGTGTGAGGTATTGGGGTTAGAGCCTCTTTGGTGAATGAAAGCAGGTGGTGATATATTAGACGTTGTCTCAAGGAGAGAAAAATGGATGAAATACAGCGAGGAGATGCAATAAAAAAAAGCCGGTTAATCCGTCATAGCTGCCAGGGAAAGAGGCAGGACGCCATAGCTGGAGAGCAGTAGATCACCGGCCCTGCAGGGTGGGTGCTGATTTATCCAGCGTTAGGGGAGATGCATTTCATCCTGGCACTTCAGCAGATCCGTCATGTCGACACTGCAGCAAGCAACATGCGTCATTCAACAACAACATAGTCTGTCCTTTGTTATGTGGAGAATTCTCCTTTGTTGCATATACAGTTTAAGATTATGTGGACAATAGTGTAGCTATTTATCTCTTTATGTTATAATGAGACTCCTGGATTTCCTTTGGTGTGTGTTGCAGGAGGAGATCAGCGTCAAACCTGAAGAACCGGGTCCACCGGGTCGATTCGGGCCGAGCGCAGAAGACTCAATGAACGCTTCAAAACAGGTCCAGAGAGTGTGTGTGTGTGTGTGTGTGTGTGTGTGTGTGTCTGTGTTTGGCTCGGGGGCACAATCCTTATTCTCTCTTCTCTCTTCTCTCTTCTCTCAGGATATGATTGCGGTCTCACTCGCTCCTCAGAAGCCAGTCCGTAGAAAATACCACACAGAGAGTCAGAACCTGGAGTCCACATCTTCTCCCGCCATGCAGTTTCCTCCTGCCGCTAACAAACCTGCTCAAAAGTCAGTTCTCTTCATCGTGAAGTATGAACATGTTGGCTTGGATGTGGACCCAAACTGAATAGAATCTTGTTATTGTTGTGTGATGAGAGCCTTGATAGAAACGTTCAGAGTGATTGTTAACCACTGAAATCCATCCAGGAGAGGAATTCAACCTCTCGCACTCTCATTCTGCTGCCTAGTCTCCATTTAAGCAAACTCACTCCTGCTGTAATGGCTCTAACAGCTGTCTCCTTATTGTCAGTCACTCTACGAGAAGGTGAGCGTCCATGACAGTGGCGAGTGAATAATGGCTGCTTGATTGATGTGAAGCTCCAGTATGTTGGCCTGATCTTGGAGAAGCTTCTGTGGCGGTGTTCACTGTCTACAAGTGCAGCCGTCTATTGATCTCCACAATGTTTGCTTTGGCAAGAATGTCTTTCAAGACAAAGCACTTAATCCACTCGTCATACGGTGCTTAGACATGGAATAACAGAATGCTTGACATTGTTGAGGGATTTAGGTTAAAGTTCATTTGTATAATCCTGAAGGTGATTTTCTCCAGAGCCTAAATAAAACTGCAGCTTTTACTGTATGTGCTATCAGACTGGTGAACTTCTTATCTTCCAGGCTGCTTTCCAGACAGAAGAAGGAGATCCAGACGGCGATCCGTAAGAACAAGGAGACCAACGCCGTCCTGAAACGCCTCAACAGTGAACTCCAACAACAACTGAAGGTCAGGCCATTCAAACCCTCTAACTCGAATGGGACTGAGACTACAAATACATTTAAACCAAACATCATGTAAACACCATCATCATGTTGAAATCAGCATTTGTGTGTTCAGATCACAGACTCAGGTGACTTCTTACTTATTTAATGCTACTTAGGAAACAAATCCTATAATCCTGTCCATGTACATCACTTCCTCTTCATTGTTGCCTGGACCATTGTACAGAATAAAGTGCCGTATGGTGGAATGTGGACGACATTAGTGATTAACGTGAGTGACTGAGTGGCCTCTGAGTCTGGCAGGTCGCTGTGAAATGGAAAACACATTGAAGGGGGGCACACACTCCACACACTCCTCCACACACTGGATCCAGAGCTAAAGAGCCCAGACACGTTGCCTCTGCTGCATGTTATTGACATCAAGTCTGTATATTTATTACCACAGCTGAGCTGACAGAGCGCATGTACACATAATTGCTACATGCTGGTGTTTGACTGAGAGCAGCGTTACCAATGTCAATTTACAAAGTGCAGCTCTGACTCTGACAGTGTAAACAAAGCACTTTATAGGCTCCATCCTCACCACAAGCATGAGAGCATAGTGGTGCTCATGTTAACACCGTTTACAAAGTTCTCAGTTGTGTGTCAGGAGTCCAAATGGACCCATTCTCAGCTGAGTGTGACAACAAATGCTCCCTCCCTCCCTCCCTCCCTCCCTCCCTCCCTCCTGTGCAAAGCCCCACTTCAATTGTCCCACCCACCCCCCCTCTTCCCCGGCCCATCATTCATAGTCGAATTAATGGCACGGACATGGCTGTTTGCATTAGGGATCTGCATGTGACACACACCCTCACATTTGGAACACATGCCGCATGCCTGTCATTCTCCCTGTAAATGATCCAGCAGTGAAACCTTCATGCTGACATGCTGTGTTCTTATGAGACAGAGCAGCGATCCAGGAACACACACACACGCACGGATCATTCCAAGACTTTCTCAGATAGACTGCGGGCCAAGTGGGATATGATTTTCCTGACTTTAAGGCTTTAGAGTCGCATTCTAATGAGATTACCTGGACTGTTGTGTGTTTGCTGTAATTCTGCTGGTTCATGTGAGCATTTGTGGAATGTGCAGAGAAAGGCATGTGTCTTTATATAGACTCAGGCCTCGCTCAAATGCCTAACAGCCACTGGCATTCACAACTGTCCTCTTCAAAATAGAGCACAGGCCAGTCACGCTTCCATCCACAGGGTGTGTGAGAGGAGGGAGGAGAGAGGAGGGGGGGGAGGAAGAGGAAGAATGTCAGGGAATGCTTTTCATTTGGTTCATTCAGTTTGCTCTTGGACAACTCTTCATTCTCAGCATGTCAGCTTTTCCAGGTGTCACCTAATGAACCGATGAACTCTGCTGCTTTATGCTCCCGAGAGGTTCAACCACACATTCAAAACAACCCAGTGCCCCACCAGTGGTAAAGCTTTGAGAGCACCAGAATCCTTGAAGAGGTGTTTGACATATCTTGGAGCTTGGGGGTTGAGGTTGAATATCAGACGGAGTAGCGTGTGTGTGTGTGTGTGTGTGTAACCTGACAGCCCAAACAGATACATACATGTAATCCCACTTTAGCCTACATGTGCATGTTCATGAATCATGTTCCCGGTGTTCATCTGTTCATATTGTAGAGTGTAATGAACGTTGTAGCCTTTAGAGGCCGCTAACACAGTTTTAGACTTTTAATGTTGTTACTTACTATCATTGATTCATCAGCATGGCAAAGCTATCCGGTGTGTGGTGATGGTTGGTTGTTCTGTTTTGTTGGCTGCAGGTGGTTCACCAGGAGAGGGTCACCTTGGAGTCCCAGCTGGAGATCCTCCGGCCCGTGACCTTGACGTGACTGAGCCTGCGGCCCTGTGAACCCTGTCTCACTCCCAGTCAGTCACACAGAGTATCATCACTACATCAGTGTCTCCATGAAACAAGAACCCAAACACAGACAGGTGTGATGAAAACAGAGTCATGCTGATGGATGCATTCTACACTAGGATGTGATTCTTGCTTATTTTTGTGACAAACACTTTCACATGTTCCTCATCCACATGATTCTTTATGACTTTTACAATGTTTTGCGGGATTGAACCAAGCTTTGACTGTGACATGCACATGCAAAGAGCCCTGTCTAAACAATGTCTCTCTTCTGTGTTACTCAGTTGCTCCCATATTTAAAACCTATTGAGCCAATTGTGCAGATGTAACCTTGACTCTGACACACACTCACGTCTTCATTCATGAATGGAACTCTTTAAGTGCAGCGTCTAAAGTATTGTGAGTTTTTCACTGTGCAAGAATAAAGAACATTGTGTGGTCTACAGCATGAAACGGTGCTACAGATTAGTTTGGAAATCAAAAAATCACTTGTGTTTTTAGAAAAAGAAGTGTATTTAAAGATTGTATTTGGTGCTTGCAGATTTAAGTTGAATTACATTTAATGAGGCATTTTCTGCATGTATGCAAGACTTGATGTTCTGGTGACAGACAGTAGCATCGACACATTGGGAGGACACGGAAGAATGTTACACATTTAGACGATGTGTATGAAATCCTGTATCTGTATGTACATTTGAGTTTTTTGTTCTTTCGTTTAGACTTTGCAAAAACATTGTATCCATATGATTTTATTGGTCATGTTCATGTTTATAAGGAAAATGTGGTAATGGTTGAAAGAAATGGGCACAATATCTTTTTCCTGTTTTGCAAGATAGATTTCACAAAGCCAATATCCATACAAAGAGAGTTGGTTATGACTTTATCTATGCAAAAATGTAGTGCTAGTTAAGCTCCGTTGAGGTTTGCTGGTAAATGAGGTTGAATGAAGAGACAGAATGCTTGCTACTGCATGTTTGTTTGAAAAAAAAGATGAAAATGAAAAGATCACCGTCTCCAACAAACATCCTCCAACGCACAACTGAGCTCTGGGCTGAAGATGGTTATCAAACTGATCAATAAAGTTGCCTATTTTTAATTATTGCAGTCAGTTTTTTGCATTTTGTACACTGCATTAAAAATACACTAAAACGAGGGAAAAATAATCAATATAAGTCAAATCTATAGAAATTATTTTATTCTGGCAATTCACACATACACATTCATACATTGTTTATGTTTATTATTCTGTTTTAATGAGTAATCAGTGTTGGTGGGCCGTTTGTGGGCCGTTGCCTCAGTCAGCTTTATACTGGAGTCCCCATAGCTTTGTGTATTTTCACTCCCAACCCTTTAAAGTGGTTGAAAATGGGGTCGGTATAAACATTTTAAAGCTTGAGTCTATGTGAAGTCGTCATCACGTTGTTGCTGACAGAGCAAACAGAGATGAAGCAGACTGCAGTCATATTTAACCCCTTCCGCTGACCCTCTCAGCTCTTGCAAGGCAGCTGCGCTTTCTCTGACAGACACAACATCCAAAGGCCAATCAGATCACTACTGATGGCTGTATTCCCAGACCCTCAGACACCGCCGTCCAAAAATAACCTCCGACACACTTGGCTTCCATTTAGACACTCTATGAACTGATGGGTTATTCTCATTCATTCATGTTACATTAAAGCTTTCCACTCATTTAATACCTTTGGTTCATCGACAGCCTACTTATGTTTAGTTCTGCTAGTTAATCTAACATTTGTTACTCATTACCAGGGTTTATTATCTTCTTTTTATTCACTACAGCTAACATTTGTACCAGGAATATCAGTGTTTAACTCATATATCAGGATATCAGTTAGTTTAACAGGCTGAGCGATGCAGAACCACAGATTAGATTAGTCTGACTGAATGGACTGAATTGATGATTGGAATCACAGAGCATCTTTTCTAAATCCAACTCGTAAATCCAAGGAAAACAGTTGCTCAGTATTTGATCCAGTGTTAAGGAATTCTGGATAAAATGTTGATCCCACATCTGACAAACTGAAGAGAGAAAATGAATGAGCTGAATGAAAGTGTTCAGTCTGGGAGACAGACTCAAGGTGCCAGACGGCACCAGGAACCATAATCCCTTTTTCCATAACCAATATTTGGCCGAGTCCTTCATGGAAGTACCTGCTGTCTGACTTATTACCTCCATCACAACCACTTATACATGTAGACGCCTGTCTCTCTCCAATCTGTACATTTCACATTGTGTCAGTTGTACCTCCGAGTCGTGTATGGGTTCATTAACTTGACAGCCTTTGCTTAACAGGGATCCATTCTCATTGAACTATAAATATCACTTAAAACTGTTTGCTTTGCATTTCAGGATGGCAGCTGCTTGTGATTAGGAAACTATATGTGTCAGCCATGTGTTGTCTCTAAGTATATGCTGGATGGTATAATTGCCATCTAGCTCTCATACAAAGTAAGCTTATGATTATCCACATGGCTATTACTATTAAATTATTACTGCAGCTCCAGACGCATTGACAGAAAGAACTGTAAGATAGAGATATAGCCACATTTTAGTGGCAGAATCAGGCCACTGTAGGCTTCCACTTAAAGCTATTGCACATACACTGAGGAATCTGCAGTGGAATGACCAAATATGCATTGGATTAAAGCTGAAACCCAGCTGTCTACTGAGATAACCACAAGAGGAAATCAAATATAAGTGTGGATGGTCCATGAGAGTCTCTTACATCAATACAGGGAGTGTGTGCTTCCTTCCTCCCATTTAAATGCAAATGTACTGTAAATGTATAAACCCATATCACCCCAGAGGCTAAATGTCAAATCTGAACGTTCTTGCAACAAAGATGTCCAGCTTTTGTCTGTTCAAGTTAGGCCTTTGTAGCTGCACCATTACTCAAAGATGACGACATACACCAGCTCTCTCATCTCTCTTTTGTCCCCCGTCAAGCTTTGCAAAGGTTGCATTTCTGGTGTGGACATTAGTTAGTCCACAGGAAGGGCTTAGGCTGTCAACTCTTCTGATTCTGGCCCTGTCAGCTGGGATTTAGATAAACACTCATTCAGCAAATGTGAATGAAGCCCGGTGCAGCCCGTCATGTCCGCATGCAGAGGTGAAAGCAAAGATTAACCTCTGAGGGCGTATCGAAGCCTCACATTTACATTAGGAGTGAAAGATGTTTATGATGTATTTGGAGCCAGCAGCTTATTATACATTTATGTTATTGCACTGTATTAAACATCTGTATGTTCTCCATCGATAGCAGAGCAGCCTCAGCTCAACATCAGAAAAAGATTGAATTTAACAGGATATTGTATCATATTTTAACATTTAGACCACATCTAACCTTTATGGGACCCACAGGCAGCCCACACTGGCTTGCCACATGGGCCCCATTTTATTAAACCCATATGGGATCCAAGCAATTTGCACAGTTCAAGCATTTGCCTACTTGGTACCCATGTAGAACCCACTTCATCAAAGTGGAACCCGCAAGGAAATGACGAAGATATACAGTGTGTATTTGGAATGATGAAGACGGTTATTCATCATTATTAAGACTCTAAATGAATCTTGAATCAAAATACAGATGGAGGGAAACATATCCTGTCTAGGTGAAGATGGATTTTGTAATACACAAAATAATTCAAATGTATGTTTACAGTAATTGGACACAGTACAATGCTATATAATTTGATACACCAGGATCATTTATAAAGCAAATAAAGTTTTATTTGTCTTGGCCTCTGGCATCATCTTCTCTAAAATCCTCCATAGATGAGCCTGTAATGTATTTGTTGGTGCTATTTGTCGTACTCTCTGGTATTTCCCTGGTATTTTCTCTTTCTCTTTGAACGGATCAGCTTAGCATACCTAAAGGATTTACTGTTGTGTGTGTGTGTAAACAGAACCCTTCCTTCCTAAAAGCAATGTTGGATTATTATGTCATTTTTCCTGAGGGCTGTGAAGCCAACACGGCAGCTTCGGTTTGGAACGCGAGGATTCAGTCCGGATCCAAGGACTTTGACTCTGCTCCGGGTTTTCTTTCCGTCTTTTTTTAAAAACCACCTCTAGTTTGGAGCGTGAAAACCCGGCAGAGCTCACAGAGCGAAAGAGAGAGAGAGGGAGAGAGAGGGAGAGAGAGAGAGAGAGAGAGAGAGAGAGAGAGAGGACCGGCACGGCACCACGGAGCACAACAGACCCGCTAACCCGAGAGAGATAGACAGGCAGAGAGAGCGAGAGCCGGAGGATGGGGGGCAGCAGCAGTTGAAACTCTAAGAACCGGATCCGGGTCCGGTGGAGATAACTTCTTTCTGCTCACTCTTGAGTCACTTTTGTTGGATTTACTCCTCGGTTCATGTCAACATGCCATTTGCCAAACGAGTCGTGGAGCCTCAGTTACTCTGCAGGCTTCAGGTCCCGGACGCGGACGCGGTACTCTGTGACGACCTGAGCTCCATCAGTAACGTCGCCCTGTCTCGGACCTTGCGGCAGCTGTCGGACTTGGCCAAACATGCCTGCTCCATATTCCAGGATCTGGAAGGCGACCTCACCTCCACCAGCCAGCGGATCAGGGGGCTGCAAAATAAGATCAACCGACTCCAGCAGAGCAACTCCGAACTGGACCCGAAGCAGGAGGCAGTGCGTGAGTACTTTCCCCCACTTCTGAGCACTCATCAGCCGGCTGCTCACAATGAAAACACACGCTATTCTTACTTTCCAGCGTTATAATGAGTATGAAGTAACAGGACTTCACGTTAAAAACTCTTTTGGAGGAATAAAACCGCTTTGAATCACAGATAGAGTCCCTGTAACTCTAGCAACACCGCAAGAATATGAGCGAACCAAGCGACTTTAGCGTAAAACTAGCTTAGTGTGCGCTGTCTGCCGCTACGCACTTTGATTTCTCTGTTTCTGTGCTCAGTTTAGATGTGAAACCTCTCCCGCAGCTTTGGTAACAAGTTGTGTGTTGTTGTGAGTTCCTAAGTGCAGACTTGAGCTGTAGTTTTCCTCCTTTTGAACCACGCTGAGGGTGTGTGTGTGTGTGTGTGTGTGTGACAGCTCTGTTTTAACGCTGCTATTACTCTCTAAGGCAGTGACGTTGAATAAGAAACATGGAGTTAAGAAGTAAACTAAGTGTCTCTCTCAGTTTGACGACACGTTGCTCCCCCCCTCAGTTTGCCACAGCCTGTATTTGAATGTAATGATATGTATGAGGTGTGTGTGTATGAGGGCAGAGCTGTGTGTGTATGAGGCTTTTAGAGGTCAGACATGATGCTGTGCTCTCCTCGGCTCTTCTGCTTGATGTGATGAACTTTGTTTGGCCTGCAGTAAGAATTCATTACCCTGATAACACAGCATGGGGTCTCTGCATGGCTCTGTGAATCTGGGCCCCCCCTCAGGGAACTGGGGGTGATGTCTGACATAGGTGTGTGTGTGTGTGTGTGTGTGTGTGTGTGTGTGTGTGTGTGCGTGTGCGTGTGTGTGTCTCTCTCTCTCTCTCTTAAGGAAGTTCTTTCAAAATATGTGTTTCCTTCTCTACCTCCCCCTCCCTCCCTCCCTCCCTCCCGGAATTGTCCACCCCGGAAAAGTCCCTTCAGCTCGGTCATACCCCAGTGGATTTGCCCAGCTTGGGTTTTAGGCCCTGCAAGCCCTTGCTTGTCCTCCGTCTCTCCTTCCTGTGGTCTGTGAATGGGCTAGTTAGCCTCAGGGTACGGCCACAACCCAAACACAGACCCCAAGTCCCTCTTCAACCTGATTGAAGCCTTGAGTTATCTGCTTCCATGTTCCTCAGCAGTTGTTGTTCTTGCTGTGGGCAGCAGTGCCTCTCTTCCTCTGCTGCCCTGTGTGGCCTCATGTTGAGTGCAATTAGAATAAAGTCTAAGTCTCAGTCATCCTGATCCTAGGATATGCAGAAGTATAAAACCAAAGCACCTAGATGAGCAGTTTGTGCTTGATGGTGGTTCACCGACCATCCAAGCTGCCTCACTAGTTATTATTTGCAGATTTGCATCATGGTTGTTTTTGTAACACTGTATTTAGATTGTCATGAGAACCTCCAGCTCTCTGAATCCTAGCAACTCTTCTATTTGAATTCATTTAGATTGAACTGATTGGAGCCCATATGTTTCTAATTTGCTTTGCTGTATCATTTGCCTCGCTTGCTGACAGCAAAGGCGTTTAATTAAAATGATTTACCATCAGAATGTATTCTTGTAGTGAGATAAATATGATGAGATGCCAGAGCAGATAGAATGTGAGATCCTCATGTTAGGGAGATTTTGTGTGCTGGATTAACATATTGCCTGGAAACGCCTAATTACTCTTAATTGTGTTTTTCATATTAATGGTGTCAGGGGCAGCCTTAGACAACAGAACACACCCTCATCTGAATGACAATTAGTGTAAATGGGGGCAGTAGAAGGCCCAGAGAGCACAGTGGGTGGGGGTGGGTGGGTGTTTATGATGGGGCTGATCCACTGATGACTTCTGAAGGACCAAGTTGAGGCTTCACTGTATTGGATGATGCTAAATCAGATATGGGCCCATGTGAAGGTATCACAAGCACATCCACATGTTATCCACCTTTTGTTTGTAAGGATATGTCTGTTTGTTTATGGGACAGACACTGTTTGCATTGTGTGTGAAGCTGTAACTGCTTATTCTCTGTGTGCCAACGTTTCTGTGCGGGCTCCTGACACATTGAGGTCATGAACCTGGTTTGGTAGAGAGCTTTCTACTCTCTATCAACTCTACACACACTTTGGTGATGCTGCTATAAGACTGATAGGGGTAGATGTTCAGTCAGTGTGATCCTGTGGAGAGGGAGGTCCTTTAAACAAACAACACATGAGCTCAAAGTTGTAATAAAGAGGAAAAATAACCGGAAAGTCACAACTTTTTTGATCCAAATCAACAAACAGACTGCAAAAACACAATTTCTTCTGTTTTTCTTTGTTTTCCAGTCTCTTTTATAGTCCTACTCTCTCTCTCACACACACACACACACGCACACAGACGCAAACACACCAGGCGCCTGGCATGGATCCCTCACCCCTGTGTTTGGACAGCTATCCTGTGACACCCCATCAATGTCTGCGCTGGACTACCATCAGACCTACTCAGCCAGCGGAGGCACTAGATAATGTGTAGTCCTATGTTAGAGCACTCTGGTGGGTTTTAAATTACACTGGCTGCACGTGGAGGGGGGGTGGGGGGGAGCTGTACAAGGCTTGTGGCGGCAAGTGGCCCTCTGGCTTTCTGGTCCAAGAGCACATGGCTGGCAGTCCGTCCACATTCCTTATGCAGATTGTGCCAGATTCTGTCTCATAGTATCCAATCCAAAAACGCTTTCAAAGGCCAAAACACTGCAACACAGCAGAAGCTCTACCTGAACTTTCCTCCACAGTGATGTAGAACATGTGCTCGCTCTCCTGAGTGAAGATCTGAAGCATTGATGTAGTAGTAGCACATGTGACTCTGTTTGATATCTGATCAGATGATGCAAAGAGGCAACCAGAGAATATTTTTCAGTCATTCCAGAATTGAATGTGGGACGTCTGCAGAGTTGCCTCGGCAAGTTGTGTTTGAATTATCTCCCGTTTCCATCTGTTCTCCAGATCATTGAGCAATGTTGTTTACATTCAATGTGTGGGATCGTGCAGCAGGGATGACAAGTTAAGATAAGTATCTTTTCTTATAGGGAAGTACACTACATGGACATCTTGGTAGTGTCGGACAAAACAGAGAAACAACATTCACAGTTTGATTAGTAAGTGCTAAAGTGCTAAAAAGGAGATACATCTTAGACTTATAAGTCTACTGTGCACTGTAACAGTTTAGACTGAAGTCTTTACTCTTTACTTGAGGCTTTCCTTGGATACTTTTAACATTTTCTGCTTGCTTGAACCCCTGGAGTGAGATACATATTCCTCACATAACTGATTTATGTATGATTAACTCATTCTTGCTACACAACTGTCCAATCGTAAATATCTGATCCATCCAGTCCAAGTCATTTAACAAACTCTGAACCCCAGCAGCAGGTGTGCTTGATTTACTGGTCACAGTAAAAAAGAAAAGAACATGACGCAACTTCCTACATCCTTTAGTAGCTTTAGTTTCCACCTTCTTCAAATTCAAATTCTATTTTTTTCCATTTTAAGTGTGATTTATGCCACTACAAATCTTTTTCTTTTCTTTTAACAGTCACAAGCCGAGAAGAAGTGCGAGATCAAGCGATTGTATTTCCTTTTTCTCTTTCATTATCCCAACTGTAGGCATATTTCTGCAGGTCTCGACAACCTGCCGTCGATATAGTACCCCTGCTAATTATAGAGCACATTTCAAAGACTTGCTCACTCATTCCTGCTCCATCCCCCCTTGTCCCAGACAAACACAGAGAGAGAGAGAGAGAGAGAGAGAGAGAGAGAGAGAGAGAGAGAGAGAGAGAGACGTTAGACAGCCTCGATGCTGCAGCTTCTCGTTTTCATCCAACTGTCTTAGACCTGATGTCATCCATTCTATTTGTGAAGTCTTTTACTTCCTGTCTGCAGGTCAATGTGGTCCCCAATTTGTATTCAGTGTGAAGACTTTGCAGTTTTGGAAAGAACAATTATGCCTGCTCACTATTCTACATAAAGTCTTCATCCTCTTGTATAAAGGCTATATTGAGTACATTTATAGTATATCAGAGTGATTAGACAATCAATTAAAAGTGTGGTTTGGATCTAAGACATCCAGTGATTCTAAGGGTTAGCTCAGTAGACTGTGGGCTACCTCAGCTCTGCCTGCGTTAAAGCACCTCAGCACCTCAGCACCTCAGCCCAGGATGGAGCGCCCGGCTTACCATTGAAGTGGTTTCTGGTGAACTGTTCTGTCAAGTCAAACATTCCAAAAAGCCAGTGACCAGGAAACCACAGTGCTTGCTTGCACTTCTGAGACCTTGCGCCCCACACATGCTCCCTAAATTGGCTCGGGCCGGCTGGTGTGATTAGGCTGGGGTGAGACGGGGAGAGGTGAGACGGGGAGAGGTGAGCCTGGAGTTTGGCCTCAGGCTGTTTGTTTATTAAAGGATATGTTTTGTTAAAAGCGAAGGTTAAGTTTTTCTTGCTTTGCCTGAGGGAATGTGTGAGTGATTATGCTCACACATTCCTGTGGTGGGACCCTCCAGAAGAACAAGTGTTTCTGAGTCTGGAGCTCTGTGTGTCTGCTACTTAACTCCTTCTGCTGCTCCTCTGTGTGTTCTCAGCTTTACAGGCCAACACTCGTGTTGTGAAACAGATTATTATATAACAGATAGATTGTAAAAAATAACCAAACTTCTCCTTTGGAATGTATGAATGAGAAGAAACTCAGAATCTATTTATTGTTTGTGAGTGGTGATTGTTTATACTGCAGTAATACAGCAGAAGTCAGGGGTCATGATAAGCTATCTTATTCCTCTGTCTGTGGGGGTCTACACACACACACACACACACACACACACACACACATAATAATAACATTCCCCAGCCGTCATTACTCTTTATGGAGTTCTGTGGGGCACAAGGCACCGGAGGACAATTCAAGCCTGTCCTGAAGTGGAGGTGGGGGCAAAGTCATTTACCCCTGACCTTTAGAAGCCTGCTGACCTCTCCGCCCCCAGCCTGCCCCTTCAAAACACAAAAGAGCAAACACAGCCACCTCCATCTCGCTTATCACTCCGTCTCTAAAGAGTTGACCGGCCAATTAGAGTGGATTTAACGTTTGACATTACACCGAATACCCACAGGTCAGTGGACCGACAAACTCCAGTCCAGGACATAATGAGGCCCTCAGAGTCTAGTCTGAAGAACTGAAGCAGCTCTTCCGCCCAGGTTGTCACGCTTCACCAAAGAAGAACTGAGCCGTGAACAACCGAGGAGCTGCTTTGTTTTTGTCCATGGCTTCCTGCGTTTGTAGCAAGTCTAATTAGGTTTGAATGTATTTTAGATTTAGATGTCAGACTCCTAAAACACTGCAGAGAACTTCTACACCTACTGATGAAGTGTGGGCCATACTTTATGATAATCAGGACCTGTTAGCGTTTCTACTCTTTGGCCTTCAACCAAAACCCAACTCATGCCTGTAGGTCATAGAATAAAGCTTTCTATGATCTCAGCCTTTCTTATTCAACGTTCCCGTCTCTCTGTTCTTGGCTCTGCCTCGTCTGTGTCAGCCTTCTCTCAAACTCCACACTCTGCTGTTATTGTTAATCCTGTAACCAAGACGCCAAGGTGCTGCCCAAAGTCAAATAAACACACGTCTGACCTGAAGTTAAACCATCTTTGATTCTTACTGCAGCGTGTCCTTTACAACATCTCGCCACATTCATTTCCGTGGCAACCTGGAGAAATAGTGACTGCTCAGGGTTATAAAACTATTGTGGGCTTCTTCTTCTTTGTCTTGCTGCTACAAGCCAGCAGCACTCCAGGCCACCTGCCCGGGTTTCCTCTCCCAACTCACTGATATGATCTCCCACCTTGCCTTTGTGCTCCTCCACAGTCTTCCTCCAACACCGCCACTGTCACAAAGACAGACTTAACTATTATACAATGGACTTCTTCTTCTTTTTCTTTTACGTGACGCCAAACAAGAGGATGAATAGAGAAATAAGATCCTTGGGAACTCTCCCGTTAATATGACTTATTGCAGAGAAAGAATAGGAGATGGTCGGAGATAGGAAGAGTGTTGTATAATGGAAATGTAATGTAAAAGCTTCCATATGTTTAAAAAAATGTGAATGCGAATGTTAAGATACAGGAAAAGTTAGACAACAAAGGAAAAGTGTACTACGCCACTTTAATAAGACATTCTCGTGTGTGTGTGTGTGTGTGTGTGTGTGTGTGTGTGTGTGTGTCTGGTGGAAAATTGCCCTGGTGTGTTAACAGGAAGGCAGCACATGTGATCTGGTGGTCTCTGTGCCGTGCAGGTGTTTAGACTGGGATTTGGGAGGAATGTGAACTCTCTTCACCTCTCCTCAGCAGAAGGCCTCTGGATGAGCCAGGTCCAGGTCTTTAAAGTTCAAAGAGCCTTTTCTTCATTCACACAAGCGTAGAAGGAAAGCACCTGTGTGTGTGTGTGTGGACACGAGTGTGTGAGTGTGTACAACATCAGTTTAGGGTAAATCAGTGTACTAACTAGAACACGCTGCTTATGTAGAGGAAGCCCACAAAGTGCTTCAGTCAATCAACTCACAACTACTAATAAAGTAGATCTATAGAGTGAGGGAGTCATTTGAGTGCAGCCTGCCTCTTCTTCCCCTGCTGTTCTTCCTGCTGTGGCTGTGTCCTCCTCTGAGCTCACTCTTGTCACACTGATTTACGCAGTGCAAATAATTGAACTTAGCCTGTAGTTGACAGAAAAGTGGAGTGTTGGTGAGCAAGCATGGCTGACCTGGATGCAGAGTTGTTGGTGTTCTGCTTCGTGTCCTTTCAACGCCTCTTCTTGATGAATAGCGTCACTTTCAGCACAGACCCCGCCCCCACAGACTGAGTCCATATCTCTCGGACTCTTAGCTTAAATATCCTGAGCAGCTCTGCTTTACGTAAACCCAGTTAAAGGACTTACCATCACATAGGGAATAGGAAACTATACCAAGTCTAATCTGCTTTCCTGGCTCCTTTGTAGACGCAGATGTGCATAACTTAAATGCTGTAGGTACTGACTGAATGAGTTGAATGAGCAGAGAGAGGCTGAGGCCTTCAGAGAGCTTTGCTGGACGGGTCAGCTTGATCCTCAGACTGAGTTCCTCCCGGCTTGTTGGACTCTGACGGGCTCGCGGTTCCTCCCTCCTGCTCTGGCTTTTGTTACTTCCTCCTTTCACCCTCCTGCAGGATCTGCCTCTGCTGTCCAGCTTCATCTTTTATTCCGTCCACTCGTTTCTGTGCCGGCTTGTGGCCTCAGGCGTTTTAGAGACTTTGTTCTTCTCTTCAGACTGCATGCAATCTCTGAGATTCAGTCAGTCTCTGCTTCTACCCCCCCCCCCCTCTCTCTCTCTCTCTCTGTCTCTCTCTGTCTCTCTCTCTGTCTCTGTCTATGTCTCTGTCTATGTCTCTCTCTCTCTCTCTCTCTCTCTCTCTCTCTCTCTCTCTCTCTCTCTCTCTCTCTCTCTCTCGCTCACTTCACTTCAGTTGACAATTTTCCACATCAAATGTTCTGAAACCTCTCCAATCAAAGAAGCCTGAATGCTGTGTTGAACTCGATCTGTGTGAGTTCATATTCAGTAGCTGCTCTGTATAATAACCTCTGACTGCATGTACACACACACACACACACACACACACACACACACACACAGACACTGCACCTCTTGCATAATGCACTGGTGATCTTTGCTGCAGTCAAATGAGAAGTCAAATCCCTCATGACTGCCTCAAACACCCAACGCTGTTTAGTTGATTTATCCAATAAATCCCTTTGATTCCATGGAGCCCATTATTACTGAACTCCTATCAGCTGTATAGAGACTCACTTTAACAGAGACACTGGGTATACTCTGATATTTAATTATAAAGAATGGGAAATGAATCAAACCTGCTTCTAAGAGTTCACCGGTCCTATTAAAGGAGGAGTCCATTATGAAATCTAAAGTGTGTGCTCACAGAGCTCCCACGGGACGGAGCGACGGAGGGACGGAGACTTGGAGGGGACTTCCACTGACATCTGAGTCCTGAGTACATGTATTGAGTCATTGAATGTGCTGTTGTTCCTTCATACCACAGCCAAGGTGCAGAAAGAGTTTATAGATTTGATCTTGACCCAATGTGTTTATTTCCTGTTGTGTGTCAGTGAACAGCTTGTGTCACCTTTAGTTTGTGATCACTGTGTGTGCTGTCCTTACACACACACAGCATTTACATGGAGAGCGCAGGTTATAAATATGCTGGTTTTCCTGCTTTTGGTTGGTTACTTCCTGCTTAGTGACAGACTGGGTGAACAGGGAGCAGAGTTGGGGGCTGATTCATCTTCTGCGTCCTCTCTGCTGTGCTCTGCCCTTTGCTCTTTCATCTCAATGCTCTTTTCCTGTCAATACTAAGCAAGATAATATAAAAGTGATGGCACCATAAGGAGCTGTCTTTAGTAACATAGAGATGAATAGAAGTCAGTGAGTGGACATGTTGCAGCCTTTTCTCCTGTGTTATTTCTGTAGAGATATAAATACCTCAGGCAGCAGAGAGGATCAGGGTCCTACAGTAGATTCTGGGGTCAAAAGCTTAATAAGAACAAACGTGGCTTCAAACAGGTTTTGGTATTTGAATCGTCCTTTGATGATGCTGGCAGACGTGTGTAACAAAGATCAGCTGGCCCGGCGCTCAAGCTTTGGCTTCCATGTGAAACCTGACCCTGCTTCTCCTCATGCATGTGTTAGTGAGACTGGTTGGAGGGATTTCACACAGGCGAGATCTACATTTCTACAATTAATGTGCTGGTAGTCTGTAATGGTTTGTTTTCATTATCAGACCTTGGAGAAATGGTTCCTGGAACAGAGTTCTTATGAGTCATTTATGGGAAATGCAGGGTTGATGAGGAGTTGGAGCAGTGGGCTAACGGAGGGCGAGCCTGATGCCGACTCTTTCACATGGCTGCATTCCTGTGGTCGGGCTGTATCTGAAATGAAAGTTGGACGCGTTGCACGAGGGAAAAGTACCTCAGGTTGCTGGGTTGTTACCGGCTGGCGTCTGTGTGCTGAGAAGCTCCATCTGTTGGCGGCGTGCCTGGAGAGCGTAGTGCTGGGGAAGGTGTCTTTCATTAGCGGCACGCCTTCGTCCAAACTCTCTCTTCTTCCCTGGAATCCTGTGAGCTGTACTCCTGCGGAAGAAGACATTGTTGTGTGTTTGTTTTCTGTAACATTTTCCTTTAACTGTGTGGGAAGCTGAGAGTTTTCATGAAATGCATTTTCTTTCCAACTCCTCTGTTATTGTTTGGCCCAACATCACCAAATAACTCTGGGTTTTTTACAAGACTAACTTTATACATCTCGGATTTACAATTTTGAGTTTCATATCCTGCCTTGTAACCAAAAACACCTCTGTTGGTTATAAATACACCCAGTGTGATTCTGAACAGCTCAGCAGGTCCATGTAGACTCACTGGTGCTAGATTACAGTCAGTAGTTTGCTTTCCGTCACACCTGTATGACCACTAATGACCTCAGATGGGTTCTAGCACTCATTCTGAAGTCTTCCCTTGCTCAGCAGCTTGAGCAGCCAGCACAGACAGAGAAGCATGTCTGACTGGGACCCAGACATTAAAGTACTTGTGTAAATAAAATGAAAAGCCAAAAACAGACTTGAGTTTGGCCTGAACACCTACCAGAGATCTCTTTATGCATGACAGAGGCGTGCCAGCTGGCCGGCTGCTGGGAGGTTTTGTGTTTAGTCATTACGTCTCCATTGAGGGACACAATGATGGGGCACACTGACTGATCAGAGCTCAGAGTCTCTCAGCCTCCTGCCTTCACCTAAGCTCAAGGCCAAGGTCAGCGCTACCATGCTGGGATGCTGTTTGGCAGCTTCATCATTCAGCAGCCAATCACAGACAGAGCTCAGGGTTATAGGACCTCCCTGAATGAGCCTGTCAGTTGAAAGTCTCCATTCACAATGTCCTGACAGTTACCTTGGCAGCAGTGTGTCTAAAGTAAGAAATGTCCCAGTTGAACTCTGGTGCAGGACACATTTATGACTCTTGATTTGTGTGCAGGATTCCCTCACTACATGTGTTTGATTGCCCCACTGTTTGTTCATTCTCAGACTAAAAGCCTCGGTGGCACCGGCTCACATCATAAATATACCATTTATCATCTCAATGACATTAATTAATGCCTCATTTGTTTTGTTGTTAAATCAATCCTTCTTGTAAGTTTGAACAGAGGAGACACAGTTCTGTTCTCTGTGTTTGTAGATGTTTGAGCTAAGAGGTGTGGATAAAGGTGGATCAGAGAGGACTTGGGTCTGACGGAGCAGAATAACACGGTTTAATCAAGAGCAGATGGAGCAAGTCTGCAGGAATCCAGGTTGTAGAGGGAGAGAAATGATAAAGGCTCAGATCTGCTGTGAAAAATGCCTCTGGTGTTTTTCTGGGCCTCCAAAAAATAATAAGAATCCCTCAACATACCTGGCAAGATTGTGATGACTTGTTGAAACTAAAAACAATTTCTGTGTTGTGCTGCACTCCCAGGGCGTGGCTGTAAAGAATACGACTGAGCATTGTCCCGTTAATAAACACATCATATCAGGTTAGCCCTACAGATGAAGGAGGGGAACCTGTGAGGTGCTGCAGGGACCAGCTGGGCCTCTGCAGATGGTCCGGCCTGCTAAACTGGGCCATGATGGGACCTTATCGTCTACCCAGGATGGGACAATGGAGATTACGGGGTCTGATCTCTTGGTTTAACACACAGACTGCAGGCCATGGGGGGGAGGGGGGTCTTTGAATCACACCACTGCTGCTTTATCCAGATGCTTACATACACTCTCTTGCTTTGCTGCTGGGGTTTCACGAACGCATCCCCTACCTTGTTGCTGTGACTGAATTAGACCTGGTGGGTGAAGGTCTAAAGATGTGTTTCTTCTGTCCTTTCCTCCTTGTTTAATGATCAATATTCAGGAAGCACTGGTGTTGTTCCCATGAAGCACACATTCCCACGCCCTATTTGGTGTTCCTTGTTTCTTGATTGTTGTTGATGTTGGTTCTCCGCCAAAGACCGATCCGTTGCACCCAACCTGTAGGGCTGCCAGAGTGAAGCGCAGGAGGCGGGCATGAGGAGTTTGCTATGGCTGGCGGGGTTCTGTTGCCACGGGAAGGAAGGAAGGAATACACTTTAACATTTGTTTCTATATTGCTCTAGTTTGGTGATTTCTGGTACTAGCTTCCTTCTGCGCTGTACTCTAACTGTTGCACAGTCATTTCCTTCGGGATAATAAACTTTCATCTAATCTTATCTTATCTTATTTCAGTTAATATAAAACACATCTCTTATCTATTCAGCATAGGAGGAAATAGGGGTCAAGTGCAACGCTGAGTGTCATCCTGATAGTGTTGAGTGAGTGTTGTGTTTAATTTACCATCAGATGACCGAGCCGGGGCTCCTCCCTCTCTTATCAGGGTCTAAAAGTTAAGAAGCGCCAAACCTAACCTCATTAATAAAGTGTAGATCAAGTTTAAATATGAAACTTGTGAAACAGCAGAAGCACTCAGCCTCCTGGCTCCTGGCTCCTTGATTTATCAGGCACAGCTGAACTCTGCTGATTTATTATGCTCTAATGAATGCATGAGTCTCTGATAAGGACCACTCCTCTCATTTCATAGTGTTAATCATTGAGGCTGCTCTGGTTCTCTGGTCCTGTTTGGTTGGTTTGTGTGTGTGTGTGTGTTGGGCTCACACTGAATGTTTAGTTATTGCACAACAATCACTTGACTGGTTCCTCTTCCCACAGCTTTGTTTTCATGACCTCATGACCGTGACAATAGATAAGAAATCTGAGATGTTGGGAAAGATCTGAGGTCTGAGGTTAGAAAGAGTGATTTATTTCTGTTCAGGTAACTCCAGTGATCCGTGCAATACCGTCTAGTCCCTGTGAGGAGGGGGGGGGGGGGACTGGCTCAGGCTATGGGGGGAGGTTAGAATCCACATGATAGAGGCTACAGAGTCATTTAAAAGACTCCAATATGTCACATTACCTATATTACTAATCCTCAGCTTTTACTGTATGACTTCAGTTTAATGCCACAGACTCTATAAAGTGTAACTGCATATAACCCTCAGCTGTACAGACTTCAATCACCCCATTGTCGTTCCTGATTGATGTTTCCGTGCCAAGAACAAGACGATCATAATAACAGTTTATGTCAGTGTCAGGAAACTGAACCAGATGAATGAATGAATGAATGAAAGCTGTAAATTATGAGCAGATATAATTCCTTCAAGCTGCTGTGAAGTGACTTTAATGGCTTATTCACAGATTCAATGCCTTTGATCGTATCACATTGCACTCCAAAGCAATACCACATCAGATTCCATGCAGAACAGTTGCAACAATGAAAGTCTGGACTCTTGAGAGCCACCAACATTAAACGTCATGGTTTATTCCATCATACATGTTTCTTTCATCAGTCTCAGTGCTTCTGTTATGTAGAAGTCTTGGGGCGTTACACTTATCTCAGCAGACAGCAATGTACTCGCAATGGCAATACATAAGAAGAGTGCATGCCTTTCTGGTGATGTCACACACAGCCATAAGTGAAGACTGTGCTGAGCTTCAGCTCTCAAAGGAAGAAGCAGCTGCCGCCCCGCTTTCCATCTGTGAGTGTGTATGTGAACACAGGCGCAAGTGTCTGCTCCTTTGTTGCTTAATGGCAATCAGGCTGACCTGGGGTCACGGGTTTGAATCCCACTGTGACTGCCCATTTGAAAGAAATGTCATTTGGACCAGGTGTCATCACGACGGCGTTATGAAGGAAACAGCATTATCAAGCAGGTTGGGCAAGGGGAAATCAAGTCAGAGCTCCATGGGAAAACAAAATCAAGAGATCATCAACAAAGCCGTCTGTGTAGTCAGAGTCTGAGCTGAGTCTCTGCCTTCATACTGGTTGATCTTATCCTTCCAGGACTTAATTTCTCTGCACTCCTCACTGTTGAGTCAGCTTGATCATAATGTTATAATGACTTGAACACGTCAGCTTCTCATGTATTAAGCATGTTTGTACTGTTAGTGTAGTCAGATTAAGTGTGTTTGTTCAGTAAGGTTAATATTACCTTTGGCTGCCTCAGAGACCTGCAGCATGGCCTCAGCACACCTCAGCAGGTTCAACATGTGGGAAATATATTTGATGTTATTTTGGCTTATTAGAAAAGAGCTTGATCTGGAAGTGAGGAAAAATGTTTTTATTAAAGTAAACTACTACAAAAGAGTTGATAAATACATGGTGTGTCATTATAGCAAGATGTGTCCTCCACTATTGCTTGGTATGAAAGTTTACAGCAGTTTGTGTAAAATTTGTGTTGGATTATGTGAATCCATTGATTGTCCTTGGTCACACAGACACTCATGGTTGCTGAGGCTGGAGCTTGCTGGCTGACTGAGGGATTGTAATGAGTTTAAAGCCCTCACATGCTGTATCAGGATGTGCAGAAACATCCACTTTTAAAGGTTGAATTATAACCATTCTGTTTGGTTGATTTAGGCTGTCAAAGTAAACATCTGTTAACATTTGTTCACATTGTTTACATGAACACTTACGGACCGCCTGTGTCGATAGCAAATGAAGACACGTTACACGGTTATTACTGATTGGTCTTGGAGTATTTTGGGGGATTTAATTAGCGAGTGTTGACAGTGTGGGTAGTTGGACAGTGTGGGTTGATGGACAGTGTGGGTCGTTGCTGCTTGGTGTAGAAGTCGTGTTATGATTGCAAATGGACTTTGACATGGACGTCTTTCTGTGGGCGGAACATGGATGTGCCCTGAAGACTGATAGGTTTAGTGTTGACACAATGGCTCCTTTCACCAGGCATGGAGAGACAGAAGGTTTATGATAAGACTGAAAGGGGGGGGCGGGGGGGGGAGTCCTGAGTCACTGGAATTTCACAAATAACTTCAAAAATGAAAGGGAAGACTCCTCTCATCTCTGTTTAAGGCAATTCCTCCAAAGAAAGTGATGTTTTGGTAGAATTACTGGGCAATTATAATTTGAGTCTCAGCAGTGAATGTGCTTGTTCCACTAATCCCCCCTGGATTATAATCTTTGATTATAATCTCATGTGACGCTCTGGGGTTCCTCCAGTAAATATCTTCAGGGCTGGGAGCGTTTTTCTGTGTCTTTTTAGTCTAATCTCCAAAATTGTTTTGGATTAGTCCCTGGTCCACATTGTCCTTGTCATGCCACATGGCTGGTGTTTGTCACGGTCATCAATGAGAGTGGAGAGGATGAGAGCAGGGAGAAGGGAGAAGGGAGAGTAACCTCACAACGCCGTGCTTCCCTCAGTCGTCCGGCTGGAGGAATACAGGGGCGACAGAGGGAGGACGGCAGCCCTGACACCGAGAAGAGCAATGTGCATTCCTCAGGGCAGATGTGAGCCAGACATCTGGACGTTACTCTGAGAGGGGTCACGAGCTGACGAGCGTGTCTAGATAGTGTAACATGGAGAATCAGAGGTGTGATCCCGACATGTTTCCTGTCAGATATCCAACCGCAAATATGCTGTTTCCTCACCAAAGATAATAACAAGGCTAAGCTTCAATCCACTGAGTCCTCACTTCCCTCCACAAACAAATCCTGTGCAAATCCTCATCTGGGACAAGTCTAGACCCTCGCTACTGATAGCCACTAAAGGCACATGACGTTCACACTTTAGCACACACACACACACACACACACACACACACACACACACACACACACACACACACACACACGTCAGGTCAGTGGGAGCTAAAGACCTGAGCTCTGGACCACTTCACTCATTTCTACTTTATAAATGTTTATCCTATGATCATCTATTCCAATCCTCAGAAACCTTCTGAGATTCAAAATGCTGCTTCTGTCTGTTTAAAGAAAAAGGGGGGTATATACGTACCTGACCTCACACGGATCAGTTTAATCTG
>NW_027466823.1:650000-789788 GCF_046128005.1 Genypterus blacodes
GAGCTGAAGCCGCCTGCTTGTATTTATACTGGCCCAGTAAATCTGCTGAGAGGAGAGAAACATGAAAGAACAATGCTTGACTTTGCTGAATGGTTTGATTTGGAGCTCAGACTTTACAGAACACAGACATCAGAGTCACTTTGTTCTCATTCTACACATTATCTCTCTCAGGGTTTAGTGTTTCTCTCCATGTGTCCTTCTCACTTTAACACTGAGTGTGACTGTAACAGTGTTACTGTGGTGTGCTGCTGCTGTAGAGTGTGTAGCTGTGTGTGTGTAATAAATGATCCATCAGGCCATTTGAAAGCAAAAGCAAATTAAATGGTCATGCTCTGCTGGCTTCAGTATTTGTGGTGGATCTGTTCTGAGCAGCAGTTCACTCCCCCCTCACTAACGGCCATGGAGTAGAGGGATGTGGAGCACTGAACACACACACACACACACACACACACACACACACACACACACACACACACACCCTCAATAACAATGCAGAGCGCCTCCATTGGCTAACAGACGATGCACCTCTGGCCAATAGCAGCCAGCAGAGATGCTACTGTATTTGTGCCACATCTTCCCTGTGCTTTACATTTAAATGAACCATAAAGACCGGGTGACCATGTGGACAGGAGCTCTAATGGAGCAGCAATCACATCCTGGCTCTGCTGGTTTCACATGTAATGGATGTGGTTGTGTTATAATAATCACACAATCATGCAGACACACAGACAGACTATTAGTTAAATACACATGAACACATCAGGGCAGTGTGAAGCAGACTGTCTCTGTTGTTATCTGTCACTCTGTAGTGAACTCTCACCTTGTTATTGATAACCTCCCAACGTTTCACAGCTCAGTTCAGTGAGATTAGAGGCTGAAGCTCCGGTGCGTGAGTCTTCCTCTGCCTCCTGCTTACATAATGTGAGGCAGGGCCTGAGCTTACGTCATGTTTCTCCCTCTCTGGGTATTTTCTGGGAAGTTCTATGTGTTTTTTGAAACATGAGAGCTGCCGAAGAATGACCTGAAGAAGGTTGAAGAGGAAACAAGCCTCAGCTCATTAGGCTCATTAGTGAACTGAGCTGCACCGCATCTTTAGTAACTTCATATCTTTGAGGAATTTGCTTCATCCTTGAACTTCTAGATAACTTTTTTTTGACAGTTTGACTCAGAAACTGACTTTACTTTATGCCTGAAGGTCATTAAACTCTCACATAAGGCTCACACACACTCTGATGTCACCACCCAGGTCATTAGGTGAATCAATAGGAGGCCGTTGACATAATTTCTAAACTATTATAATGTGGATAAAGGGCTTTTACAGGTCATGTGATGTAAAACAGATGATATGTAAAGGGATGGTGCTGTTTTTATATGAGGGGGGTCACAGATGAAGGAAGAAGTCCGCCCTGAAAGGAAGATACAAGACCTAGGCCTGTAGATGATGAACTCTATCTATACTGTAACATGCTGACACACACACACACACACAGGCCTCGGCCATCTGTAGCAGCCACAGGCTACACAAGTATATTATGTTTCATTCATGCCACTTATGGGTTCAATCTGGCAGGAGCCTGTTTCCATGACAGCCCATCACCATACACGCATTAATGTAAACACAAAGCTGCAGCACAGAGCTTTAACTAACTCACTAACTCACTATATCACAGGGAGCAAATAGTAGAAGAAGAGAATGCAGTGAATGTTTCCAGAGCTTTAATGATTCTTTTCCTCTGTAGTTGTCATCGGGCCTTAAAGAGCTATTAAGACTTGTAAGACAAGAAAGGGAACGAGGTGGAGACTGTGCTGTGGATTTAAAGAGTCTTCTTGTTGGACTCTGTTGTTGGTCCCAACACTGTTCCAGTCTCTTCTGTGTTCCAGTAACAACTGGAATAGTCTCTGATCAAAGCCTTCAGTGGGAAGAGGTCAGCTGTGTGTTTCTCTAGCCGGACATGAACCAGTGTACATAAAACACAAACCATCTGTGGCCGAGCTCACATCAACATGATCCAACAGTGAACCTCCGCCCACGTGGAGCGGGAAGTGGCAACACACTGCTGAAACTGCGTCAGACCAAAACCAGGAGTTGTTTTGTTGTTTCTAACAGTTTGTGACTCTGAACGCTCTTAAATGGAGCTGAGACTGAGAGAAGCTCAACGTTGTCGTATGCAATTAACAGATTTGCTGCCTTACTGCAGTTTAAGACATTGATAGACATTGGCCTCAGTGGTTGTAGACGGTACATAAAGCTGCCGCCGATTCTTCAAGTCAAACAAGTGTGTGGATTCAGTTTGAGCACAGAGATAACGAGGAGCAGAGCTTAAGAAGTAATGAAGAAATTCCACCTTCCCCGCTGATCCTTGCACTTCTTCTCTGCCTTTTGTAGATACCTTCTTTTCCCCCTGACCGGCCCCCAGTGCCTAGTTTATCCTAAGTCCTGTATTATGGGAACGGACAGGCAGTACTCCAGGGAGCGTCCCCTCAGACTGCTCATCTGGAGGCGGAGGAACGGCCGCGTCTATATAAGGCAAAGAGCTCCGATCACACCAGCCACAGGAACTGATCGACAGATAAAAAGAAAAATGAAATATAAACACAAGTGCAGTCCTCTGGCCCACCTTTGATGTGCACACACACACACCCACGCACACACACACAGATCCTGTCCTCCTGCCTCTTCTGTGTATGAGGGATTGTGCGTTGGCTGACCCCTGAGAAAGAACAGAATCTCTATAAAACCCCTCCTTACTCTGTGCTTTCTCCTCTGCTTTAACCCCCCCGCGCACACACACACACACACACACACACACACACACACACACACACACACACACACACACACTCATTCATACACACACACACTTCATGTACACACAAAGAAACACACATTCTCTCTTTTCTTTATTGGTCCCTTTTAAATCTGGCCATCCAATGAGCTCCGTCTGAATGAGTGCACTCAGATAACAACAGAGTCATCGCCATGGTGAAGCCTTCGCCTGTTAAAGAGGCTAACTGTCTTACTCTCTGCCTTCTCTCCTGCTGGATTTAGTGTTCTCACTCTAAGCCGTGGTTATTACAGTCGGACTTGTAAGAGAGAGAGAGAGGAGAGAGAGGGAGAGGGAGAGGGAGAGGGAGAGAGGGAGAGAGAGGGAGAGTCCACCAGCGGAGTAAATGCATGTGTAGGTGTCTTATTCTTCTTTATAATCCCTTTGAGTAAGCTTTATATGCCGTTTAATACATATTTAAATCTTTTTATGGTTTTGGTGTCATTTAAAAATCAAATCAATGAAGTGCCTTAAACTGTGAGCAGAGTTTAAAGATGCCTGTCAACAGAGTGGCTGAGTTTCCTTGACCTTCAGTTGTTCTTCCTGCTGGTGTGCATACAGGAGGAAATGCCTTAATGAGGTCAGGCCTGTCCATCAAAACACGTCACTGATTAGAGGAAGAGCAGCTCCGTCCCGTCCCAACGTCAAAAATTCCAAGTGAAACCCTACCCTTATGGGAATACCCAGGTCAGGAAACAGGATCTGCTCTGAGTATGGAGCACAATGCAGCTGCCCCTATAGGCTCAATGCTGCGGGAAGACTCGGGTGTCTCAGGCTTCCGAGTGTCTTCTGATACAGGCGTGTTAAACAGAGACCATGTCCCTGCCGGGGGGGGGGGGGGGGGGTTCAGTTCCCCTGCCTGACAGAACACACTGACAGAGTCGTGCTCAGACTGGAACCTAAAGCTGCAGTGCTCAGCGATGCCTCCTTCCCTCCCTCCCTCCCTCCCTCCCTCCCTCCCTCCCTCCCTCCCATATGCTCTGCAGGATTTGGTGACAGCGAAATTTGTAGCATGTATGTCTTTGCCACGCACGAGAAGTATTTAGTGCAGCTGGCAGGTGGTCCTGATCCAGATCACCCCTAAGGGCCGACATTAGTTTATCTATGAAGTCTCATCAATCATTTAGTTTGTGTTTTTATTTGTATGGGCGTTTCCCGTAATGATTAAGATCTGATTGCTTTAGTTTGATTGTTGATGCCAGAAACATTGTTTTTGCTCCAAATGCTTGAAATGTTTGAAACTGGTATTTTTATAGAATGATGTCATCTGAGATCAAAAAGAGATAATAGACTTTGTGTGAGAGAAAGTGTTGATGTACATGCCTGTGTGTGTGTTCCTGTGTCACATTTGTATATTATCAGGTTTGCTGGTATGTCAGAGTACGTAAGGTCAAGTTGAGGCTCACCTCTGCTCACACACACACACACACACACACACACACACACAGCTCTTGCTTCTTTGTCAGACACGCCCGCCCAAACCGCTACATGTTGTAAGCTGTGTTTGTACAGCTGGAGAGAGAGAGAGAGACAGAGAGAGAGACAGAGAGAGAGAGAGAGGATCCTCCTCTTCTCTCAGTGTAGGAGTTTGGAGTCGGGGAAGTTAAATTCCATCGTTTCACTAAAAAGCCTCTGTGGGCCTGCAGAGCCTGTGGGGTGGAGGCGTCGGTGGCAGAAGCACTCAGCAGCAGATGTTGTGTTGTTGCTCTTCAGGGCCGGGACCCTGGGAGCCATGCGGGGCAGATTTAAGGGCTGGGCTGTTTTTATTACTTGGCTGCAGGTTCCACAGGTGCTTGAGGGAACGAGCTGGACTTACTTATTATTATTATTATTATTATGATGACCCCACGCTTCCTGAAAATCTGCCTTTTTTTCCACTTTTTTTCCACTCTGGCTCTGTTTTTGGTTCTTACTCACGACAGGAAATGTACGGATGTGTTTTCCATTGTGAACCCTCAGAGAGATAAGCAGCTCGGCCTCGCTCAGGGTCAGTCAGTATCTCTACCATGAACGCTGCACAGCTTGGGCTTGGGCTGTATGGACTCCTGTGTTGCTGTAAAGTTTTAACCTAACTTCATTCCTGCATGTGTTGTGGATGTGCAGTGTAATGAAGTGGATCAGAAGTGGAGATGGAAGGAGCTGTATCTGTGTTCTCAGTGTTCTCAGTGTGATCTCTGCTGAGGTGCTTGAGTTGTGTCTGTGGGCGTTCCTTCTGTCTGCCGTGCCCTGTGGTCGCCGTCTCACTGGAACGGGTCGAGAAAAAGACCATCTGGTGGAATTTGGCCCCTCCTATTAGAAACAGCTTGAGTGGATGAAGATAAGTTTCCCTCTCTCTCTCTTACCTCTGTCTGCCTCTGAGTGCCGGTGGTCTCTTGTATGCAGCCGACTGGAGTCCACACCCATCACACCCATAACAGTGTTCAGGGAAGGAAAATAAGCCTCGCTCCACATTATACAAGCAGGAATGAGGCTTGATAGAGTGTGTGTGTGTGAGTGTATCTGCTCTGTTGGCAGTCAGGTGAGCTGCTCCTAAGCTTTATAAATAGTCTGCATGTTCCTTAGGGTTGTGTTCTGATGAATGGATCCATGTTTGAGTCCAGAAGAAGAGTTGTGTAAGGACAGGACACACTGAGGGAGGACGGTGGGCTAATTTAAGGCTTAGGACAGAAAAAAGCCTTAACAAATACCAAATCTAGAGGGCAGATCTGTTCTTTAGTGAGGCTTTGTGCTGAGCCTCATAGAAAAGCTGCTCTTTCCCTCTGACAGTCTTTATCTTGTAGCATAATAACAACAACAACAACACAATATCACTGCTTCTGTCTGCTGGCTTCTGCTCCTCTGGTCTGCTATTCATGAAGCACTCACACCAGAGAGGCCTCCAGGGGCCGCCGCCTCTGCCCCGCTCAGGCCCTTCCTCTCCTCAGGCTTTACTCAAGACTGGCTTTATTTCTCTGAGAGAAGCCCTCTGGGATGGAGCTGGAGCGGGACAGAGAGGGAGAGGGAGAGAGAGAGAGAGAGAGAGAGAGCTGAGCCCCGCTCCAGCCTGGCATGTGTAAAGTGAAGTGGTGCCAGAGAGAAACACTCCGGGGAGCGTGCGTCCAGAGATTAGAGGCAGGTGAAGAGATTCAGTTCCTGCTCTGTGTGTTCTCACAGCTCATGGTGGCTGATAAGCACAGGGCTTCTCTCCCTGGGGAGCAGGAAACCAACGTGTGTGTGTAATGTCAGGAAAAAGGGCGAGTTTGCCAATTTGCAACCCAGCACAGGGGGAATTAGTGTGGGACATGTTTCTGTGTTATCAGCTGATGAGCTTTGACTCTCTCTCTCTCTCTCTCTCTCTCTCTCTCTCTCTCTCTCTCTCTCTCTCTCACACACACATGTTCTCTCGGCAGGTGACCACTTTAACAGGATCAGGTCCATGTTTTAAACCATGTAAACCAGCATTGTGCTGATTCAGAGAGGCTAACAATAGAAAGCTTCACTCCCTGTGTGTCCTGGGTGGGGGGGCTGGGGGGCTCAGGATGATTCTGAACAAGCGAAGCCAACTCCAGCACCTCAGAGCGTGTGTGTGTTTGTGTGTCTGTGGCTCTAACGGGGCGGTGGAAGCCACAAGAAACCGGTACGAGCTTGATTCTCTCCATTGTTTCCAGTCAGGCCGCTGCTGTGTTTGCTCGCAGCACGCTCCTCCTTCCTGCCAGCTCTGGGTCTGCGTGGTGCCAGCCAGGCCTCGGATGCCTTCAGTTTGTCTCTCCAGGTTGGATCACATCAGTCAGGGATGTGTGAGCCGTGGCTGAGGCTCAACTTCCCTCTGCCAGCTCAGCCACGCCCTCCTGGAGACTTTCCCACAGACACACAGGTCACGCTCCACAAAGCTGACCTCAGCCACTCTGGGTTTGCCCGTTAAAGAGAGGTTTCCATTGCAACGGTCCGAGTAAAGATTTAGCCCCCGTTGTCTCTTTCCAAACCACACCTTCCTCTCTGTCGGCATTCTGGTTTCCTTCTCTCCCTCTGCAGCTCTCTGTCTGTCTGCTCAGCTTATTGTGCTCAGTCTGACTGCTGAGTGATGCCAGTAAACGGCTGAAACCAAAGTCTGAGACCCGCACAGCCCAGTGTCTACACAGGAAACTGTGTGGAGACGAAACTTTGTATGATTCTGCTGCTCAGACACTCACATGAGAGTCTGCATACTCCTGAGTGCCACCAGACAACAGGTCACACAGTCAGATCTCTGCTCTCTGGGATATTATAACACACACAGTATCCTCCTTTGTATCCACACACACACACACACACACACACACACACACACACACACACACACACACACACACACACACACACACACACATGTTGACCTGTCCACCTCTGAAGTTCTGTCTATAACCCAGTCTCCTGTTATCCAGACTCCTCCCCTTTGACCCCTGGAAGGACCCCTGTCTGTCTGTCTGTCTGCCTGTCTGTCTGTCAAATTAGACTCTTGCAGTTTGAGAAGTGTCCCAATCTTATCTTGGCCGTATTGTTTGAAAGGAGTAAAGCTTTATTGGAAATCTGAAAGTGGATGGAAACCAGGAGTAGGTGTACTGAATGGTTGATGGGTTGATGGGAGGCAGGTGTTCAGGCCGGGCAGTTAAGGTGATTGAACCGTAATCAGTAGGAAGCCAGAGAGCACCCGGGGAGGAAGCCACGCCCACACAGGGAGAAACGACACGGGAAAGAGGAACACACAGGAAATAGCTGGAGGCCGAGCCGAGCCGGGACAATATGAGGGACACGAGGTAACAGAAGGCTGAATGAAGCGGCTGAGGAAAGATGAATCTGCTCCGTCATTCTGTTTCTGTTAACCTGGGCTTTCTCCTGGTTGGACGGTAGATTCAGCCTCAGCTCGTCCCGTCTGCTCTCACAGAACACAGCTTGATCCCCCTCAGCACTGGGGCCTGTGTGGACTGAGAGGGATCAGGTTTCTGCTCCCCTTCTTCTCCTTCTGAAGCTTTCTCCTCATCCTCCTCCTCCTTGGTTCTCACTCCACATGCTTCCCTTAAAGCCCCTCTCTTTCTCCTCTTCACCCAGGGTCCCACCTTTTCTCTTGGACACACTGCCCAAAAGGTCAAAGGGCAGACATTTTCATTTGGGACACTAATAGCCCCGGTGTACCTGCAGGGTATGGAAACCTCAGACTCTCCCAGACTCGGACACACCCCTTCCTTCTCCCCTTCCTTCTCTCCAGGAACCCGTTCTCTCCAGGCCCTTTGAGCACTTCAAAGGGCCGGGGAAAGGGAGAACCTGGGCCAGGCTCAGCGGGAGAGCCATTACAGCGCAATAGGACTCAGCTGTGACCTCAAAGAGCGTATAATGAGGTGATATGAGAGGGCGTGCTGCAGCCTCCAGCGGCCAATCAGGAGAGCAGGAGCTGTAAACTGAACGCTGTGCTGATATAAGGGTTGAGGGAGTTTTAGCTGTATTCTGGAGGATGGCCTGGTCAGGTGACTTGTCTTTAGTAGCTTTGTCTTTAGTGTTTCTCCTCCATGTAGATGTGAGGAGGAGTCTCACGTCCTCACACACCTCAGAGCAGTCATGGCAACAAAATCCTCAATGTGTCTCCTCACCACAGTTATGTTCCAGTAATCATTTCCACTAATTGTTTACAGGGACTTAACGTTCTCCGACCCGTTCACAGCCGTAAACACGTCGACCAGAGGGGTGAACCAGTGGAGCGTAGACAATCAGGAGGTGATTACTGGCTTTGCTGGTGTTGACTGATGTTAGCTGACCTCCCAGCCTGTGTTCAGACATAATAACCAGGTGTCCAAAGGTCAGGAGGTCAAACGTCCTGAATACAGGGCCCTGACCCCCGGCGACCCCACCGAGTGTGAAACATAAAGGTCAGAAACGTGAAATGACGCCTCTGTCAGCTGGATGTTGGGCCATTCTCCGTGTCTTTGTGGTGCCTCTCGTTCCATTGTGTAGTAAAGTGTGTGTGTCAGAGCCAAACAGGAGGTGTGTATGTACGGACAGGGCTTCAGTTCAGTATCAACACACCAGTATGAATGAGTTTCCTCTGGATTCTTAATCACAACAAATGTTTTGAATGAATTCCAATGTGTTTCTGAGCAGCTGATGATTTATACGACACTATATTACTTTAGTTTCCATGGTAATGAGCTGGCAGCCAGAGTGGAAAGCCCCTCTTCTCCCAGTGGAGCAGTTGAGCGTAGAGTTTTAGATGAATTGCCGTGGCATAAATGCATCGGTCTCCCAGCGGAGGCCCACCCATCCTGACTGCTGCACCTCTCCACCAACATCAGGCTTTACTTAACTGAGCTTTAAATGTGGGACTGAAGCTGCACCAGCTCTGGGACTGAAGCTGTTATTGCAGTGAAGGCAGTCTGCAGGGTTCTGCTGACAGAACGCTGACTGGACTGATTTGGCTTTTCGACTTTTCACAAACTTCTTTCTGGTTTGGAGATGTAGTGCAGCGGTTGTTGTGATCGTGTGTGTGTGTGTGTGTGTGTGTGTGTGTGTGTGTGTGAATCATGCATTTCCTCTCAACGCAGCATCGAAACCTTTTGTCATGATTTAATGCACAAAGAATACAACAGTTCTGTGCACACTGAGTGAAAACAAGACGTCTCCTGTAGTCAGAACGTCTCACTCTCTCTGTTGTGAACATGGCAGATGCTGCTCCATGCTCCTGCCTTCTAGCCTCACACTTTGTGGCTGTGTTCCATTTCGTGTTTTATTGTAACGTTTTGTTTAATATCTTTGTTTAATTCTTCCTTTAATTCTTCCTTTAAATTTCCACATTTCCCCTGAAACCCAGTTCCCATGCAGACTCCCATGCCCTCCATTCCTCTCTCTCTCTCTCTCTCTCTCTCCCTCTCTCTCTCTCTCTCTCTCTCTCTCCCTCCCTCTCTCTCTCTCTCTCTCCCTCCCTCTCTCTCTCTCTCTCTCTCTCTCTCTCTCTCTCTCTCTCTCTCTCCCTCTCTCTCTCTCTCTCTCTCTCTCTCTCTCTCTCTCTCCCTCTCTCTCTCTCTCTCTCTCTCTCCCTCTCTCTCTCTCTCTCTCCCTCCCTCTCTCTCTTCAGATTGAGAGATTTTCCCACTGGCAGCATGCCCAGTCAGTGATATGTGCCACTCTTCAGGCTTTGAAATGGAAAGTATTTCAAACACACCGCAAGCCTGCTCTGAGACTTTGTTGTGGTAATCTGACCCAGCTGAGAAAACAGGCAGCTCCTCTCCTCCTCTCCTCCTCTCCTCCTCTCCTCCTCTCCACCTCTCCTCCTCTCCTCCTCTCCACCTCTCCTCCTCTCCTCCAGCTCTAAATGCTGGGTGATCCTCAGGACGATCTCGGTGTCAGGAAATGTCCCACAGGCCCGATGGTCTCAAGACATTTCCAAATTAATTCTGTCATAGCGGTTGAAGCAGAGTGTGTGTGTGTTTGTGTGTGTGTGTGTGTGTGTGTGTGTATGTGTGTGTGTGTGTGTTTAAGAAATGGATATGCTAAACAAAGGACATGTTCTAGCTCTAGAGGGAAATGTGTCACAATGGGCTTTGAAACTTTGAAATCTAAGTTGTAATTGATGTGGGTTTGAGGATCCGTTAAGTGTTTTTCTGGGCTTTTCTATCGGTCTGAGACTTTGTTGATTGTGTCACTGAACACCAGCTGTAAGGAGTCGTATGTGACCACAGTGCGGCGGCTGTCAGAACGCATTCTCATGATCATTAGCAGATATGGAGCGTCTATAGAATGAGCACATGCAGGACTCTGGACTCTGTGCTCTCTGAGACAATACATAGTAATGGAAACAGAAGTGTGTGTGGGTTTCCCCTCTGCTCCTCCTCCCCCTCCTCCTCGTACCTCCCTGCGCACAGACGTTTTGGTGGTCCAGGCACAGAGCCAGAATCCGAGCAGGACCAATATCACATGAAGCACAAGTATGATTTAATCTCACCTCCAGACGAGTTAGCGTGTGTGGGCTTGTGGCACCGCCAGCGCCGGGTGTCGCTCTGACCTCCAGTCAGGAAACACAACCGGGGCTCAGAGTGCTGTAATTAAACCAAGGTAATCTCAGACACCTACAGAACTCTGCCTGGTGACGTCACACTCCTGAGAATGACTGACACAGAATGAAAGTGGGTGTTGTTTCCATATCATACAGTTCATTTGAATAGGTTGGACTCATGATCATCATTGATCATGTGAACAGCTTAATGAAGGAGCGGAGCTGTGGGACAGGAAAGCACTTCAGGTCTTTGATTACAGCGTAGCAGCAGCTCTCTGCTGAGGCACCTGAGGCACCTGAGGCAGCTGAGAGACGCATCAGGCTGCAACAACGGCTCATTTAGAGCCTCGCCGCCCTCCCACTTTCCGGCATCACATTCCAGCATAGAGGTCAGGGGGCTGCCCTGCTGCCCCACATCAAAGCTCCAGGTGAGGAGAGAGCACAGTCACAGAGGCGTGGCAGCCCAGACCGGAACAGTCTGGGTTCAGAAACATTAGAGGAGGAGGAGGAGGAGGAGGAGGAGGAGGAGAGGAGGAAAGATGGAACACAGAGCAGCAGAGTCTCTGTTCTCCACTTACACACTGTCACAGCTGGGGTTGGCTTGTACGGGCTGCGTGTGTGTGTGTGTGTGTGTGTTTGTGTTGGACAGCAGGATGAGAACTTTCCTTCATCTCCAGCTTGTACTTCTGATGACAAAGTCAACACATTCATGTTATCCAGAGGGAAAGTTTGAGTTTTAAACACTGCATACAAAACTAAACTCCTGTTTTCTGTTTAATCCATTAAAATTCTAATTTGACCTCTTGTAAATGTGTAAACATGTAAATGACCTACAAACAACCCTCAGCTTTTATGGTGAACAAATGCTTTTTTAATCTTTGTAACATTAACTTACAGAATAAAACTATAATATATATGTGATCAGTAACAAATACAGGAGCAAGAAATGAACTTCTTTCATTTATGCATTCATAATGTGAGCTTCAACACAATCACAATGATTGACAAGCACATCATGCCTGAAGTAGTGACACACACACACACACACACACACACACAGCTGATCAGACTTGAGTTCCGGTGGTGTCTCAGCTTCTGTTGGGTTTAGATCTGTACTCTGATGTTAAAGTGCCTAAACACTATTACACTTCATTTCTGCTAAACAGATTCCAAACAGCTGACTTGCACATGATCTCTCTCTCTCTCTCACACACACACACACACACACACATGAATGCTGCACTTATCCTCTGCATCACATGGGAGGTTGTTGCAGTTGTCTCAGTCAGCAGAGCGCCTCAGTGGGGACGTAAGGCTGAATGTAAACAATCCTCCACTCCACCTGCTGCAGCGGTTCAGCAGTGGCGGCGGCGGCGGCGGCGGCAGCATCATCTGGGAGGATGTGGGCTCAGAGCGGATTACCGGGGGTTGACGGTATTATTCAGTCAGTCAGAGGGAGTCAGAGGGTCTGTGTGTGTCAGTCATCAGACCTCAGAGGAGAGAGACTTTCTCCCGCCGACACAGGAACCATGTCAGGGCCACATTCCTTCAGTGACAAGGAAATATTCCCTCAACTCTTAATCAGTATTTGGGTTTGTGCTTGATTGCGGTGAGTAGTAATTATTCAGTCTGTTGCTCTGTATTGTCTATGGAAGTGCAGCCAGGCCTTCATCAGCTAAGTGTAGTTTACATCTTTGTGTAGTGAGAGATGAATCAGTAAATACATCCCAGTGTGTTTCTTTAGTGAGTGTGTAAGAATCCTGGGCTCTCTTCCATCCTTTGCATTCCTCTACACACTCCTCCATCCTCCATTGTGCCGAGGCGCCTGGTGTTGTTTCTGCACTCTGGATTCACACTCCTGCTCTCCTTCAGCAGACCGTAAACAGATTAGCGGCGGCCCGAGTCACCATCTGTACCCGGCGTTAGGGTAGGGGCTGGAGGGGGGCGAGGGGGAGGAGCCTGAGCAGGTCGGCAGATGTTCCAGTTGGGTTGTGGGTCAGTGTGGCAGCATGGTGGAGGGACGTCACTGTAGGGACACTGCGGCTGTGTGAGGGACACACACACACACACACACACATGGAGTAACCGGTGACTGAACGTCTCGCTGACACTCAAACTTGTGCCATGGCTCTATGCTGCCTCACACTCACGTCACAAGGTATGGTAGCATGGACTCTGACATTACATCGCATGTCCTGTTGTGTAGTTTGTTTGAGTAAGTGTGTGTGTTGTCTATCTGATGTCATTGGTTGAATGAATCAATCCTTCATCAGAACCAAACTGTGGTCTTTTAGTTTCAAAGCTGCAAAGTTCTTTACTGTCGGCGCCTTCATCACTTCTCTTACATATTTGCCAGCCCAGGTGAGTGAGAGCAGAGGGAGGGGATGATGTCATCCTCTTCCAGGAGGCTTTGCAGACGAAATGTTAAAAGAAAAAGTTTCCCTGATGTAGATGTGAGGTAATGAGTGACATCTGTGGCTGTGTGTTCCCAGGCTGGGGGCAAATTGTAGGTGTGTGAGAGTGTGGGAGTGTGTGTGTGTGTGTGTGGAAGGGGTTTGGTTTGGCTCCTGTCTGGGCCAAGACTCAGCAAATTACAAGGCACAGGGCCAGTCTGAAGATGGAGGCTTTCATCCCCTGTGTTCCCGGGCCTGCAGGGCTGATAGAGAAGTTATAAAGGGAGAAGACTCTGCTGCTGCACATGATGATGAAGAAGAGGAGAGATTGATGGACTCTGTCATGGTTCAGATAACACTCTGTGGGTTCACCCTCCCAGAGATCACAGGAGGATTCTCACTGACTGGAGGTTTGTGAGAAGAAGAGAAGCTGTCAGGTCTCATTCTAAGATTCTTCCCTCAAGTCAAAGAGTCAGAGAGGAAATTGGAAAAGTGTTCTTTTGTGAAGTGTGAAGTCAGAATACTGCAATCTCATATCTGTGAGTGATTCCAGTTAGATTCATGAAGGAGTCTTGTTGCTCTTCCTGCCTGAGGTCTCATCTCTTCTCCCCCCTCCTATCTGCTCCTCTGCTTCTTATCTGTGCTGTGTCTTTCTGAGGCCATGTTGAAGATCAGTCAGCCTGAGAGCCGGCTGACGGCTCAGTGACATGACGGAGGGCTGCCCTGTTGTCTTTGGGCTCCTGTGGGGAGGAACAGCTGACCGAGGCTCTCCCCATATGGGCCCAGCGTCTGTCCCCAGGAACACAGCAGACAGGCCGAGCAGGAGTTTACACTTCAGAAACCTTCTAAGCGTTCATGTGGTTGAGGAGATACTGATGTGTGTGTAGCCCATAAGAGACGATCACACAGAAGAGGGAAAGGAGTCTCAGTCTGTATCCCACTCTGTTGTTGGTTTGCTGGAGGCGTTGCTACTAAGCTCGTCTCTCTGCAGGGCCAACAGTTCATCTCTCAGCAGGGAGGTGAGGAGGGGAGCAGGCGGACACACACACACACACACACACACACACACACACACACATACACACGGCTCCTATCAGCCCTCAGCTCACTCCAGCTCACCACAGAGACACATTATCACATCCTCATTTGTCATGCTTTTACAAGTTTGAAGTATTGTGGCTTTGCGTTTGATTGTGTAGCACAAGTGTGACATCTCCAGCAGCTAGTGTACAGCTGGAGGGGCAGCATGAGGTCAGAAGGTGTTTAGATGACTGTAAGGAGCTTTATTATGCTAACAAAAGGAGCAGGGAGTCTCTGAATGACATGTAAACACTCTGCTGCTCTGGGGGGGTTTGTTGTTTGTGCAGTGGTGAAGTAGTTCAGCGTGACAAACACACAGTAGATGTGTGTGGGGAAGGGGCCGGGCCAGAGGAGTCACAGTAGATGTGTGTGGGGAAGGAGCCGGGCCAGAGGAGTCACAGTAGATGTGTGTGGGGAAGGAGCCGGGCCAGAGGAGTCACAGTAGATGTGTGTGGGGAAGGAGCCGGGCCAGAGGAGTCACAGTAGCAGATTCTGAATACATGCAGCAGTTTGACACAAAGCAGTGCAGAGGAACATTAAAGTGTCTGCAGTGAGACAGAAACCTGTGTCTCACCTCTGTGAGACGCTGAGCAGAGTCCAGAGCTGAGCAGAGCCAGAAACCCAGAGCCACAGCGGCCAAAGATGTGATTAGACGTCCAGCAGACATGAAGGTCGGACAGAGTGATGCTTTATTTCACTTCCAGGTCAGAGTCCAGGTAGAGAGAGAGAGAGAGAGAGAGAGAGAGAGAGAGAGAGAGAGAGAGAGAGAGAGAGAGAGACGGTGGAGGAGCAGAGTTCTGAAGGTCCAGGCTCTGATTCTCACGCTGCTGCCTCACTTATTTAATCTGTGGATGTAAATAACATCAATTATTAAACTCTGTCAGTTCTATTTCTATACAGAAATGCTTGTGAGCAGATTCACTTCACTAAAGTTCTCCTGCTGCTGCATCACAACAAGGAGGGTGTGTGTGTGTGTGTGTGTGTGTGTGTGTGTGTGTGTGTGTGTGTGTGTGTGTGTGTGTGTGTGTGTGTGTGTGTGTGTGTGTGGAAGGAAGGAAGGAAGGAAGGAAGGAAGGAAGGAAGGAAAAGTCAAGGGAAGAAAGCAAAGTTGGACTCTTTTCTGTTTCTCTTTTCTCTGTGTAATCATGTTTATAAACCAGTCAAACTTTATTTCCATACAATCACAAAAGATCTGGACCTTTCCTCCTCCTTCCAGTTCTCCTTGGCTCTGGTGTGAAAGCTGAGAGCTGCTGGTCTCCCTCATGTGTAACCTGAGGAGGTGTGTGTGTGTGTGTGTGTGAGGGGGGGCAGATACTGGTCAGTGTTTAGAGGATGAAAGTCACAGTGTCAGGTTCCATCAGGACCTTTTGTCTGCATGCAGGTAATAGCGTTGCAGCTATTGTCCTGCTAACATGAGGATATCTGATGAGCTGCTGCTTTTCTCTCTCAGGCTGCAGCTCTGATGTCCGTCTGTTACCTCACACACACACACACACACACACAGAGTAACACGCCTCCATTAGGGGATTTACCCCAGCATGTAAACAATCAGTTGGTTTAAGGTGAGGAAGACAAATCTGCATTCTTTCCCTCATGCAGTGAGAAAGTGATGAGTCGCTATAGAAACACAGAGCAGAAGTTCTTCATTCTTAAATGAAAGAACATAAGAGATCAATATATTTCTGAATGAAGATCAATTTCTGAATGATTTGCCTCAGTAACAAAGTTTGTGTACATTTATTTAGTTTTGATTCTCTGCAGTAATCCTAAGAATCTTCTGGCACATGTGGCCTCCTGCCCCACAGTTTGAGAACCACAGCTCTAAACTGTTTGGTTGTTTTCTGTCATACTGTGTTAACCCTCAGTGGACCCACACACACACACACACACACACACACACACTGTCACGGACATGGAAAGCTCATTAGTACCATTTGTCAGACACTGTGGTGGAGTTTTGTCAGCTGATCCAAACCTGAACCAGGAGCTCACACACACACACACACACACACACACACACACACACACACACACACACACACACACACACACACTGTTCACGGACATGCTGCAGTGGAAGTGTAAAGCTTTCCAGTGAAGCTCAGTGAGATGAGATGACATCATCAGTGTCCAGTAAATGAAACATGCTAAGAACTCAAAACACTGTTTGTTATTCAAACATGCATTTATAAAGAGGTCCTCCTCCATTGTGATTATTGGCACACACACACACACACACACACACACACGCACACACACTCACACGCACACACACACACACACACACACACACACTAGTTTCCGTCTCATGTATTCAACCTCATTCATCCAGACAGACATCTCAGACCACATGAAACAACAGTGTGCTTGACTCAACGGTCATTAAGAAGTAAAACCATTTTAAAGGAATATAACCACAAGTGAATTGTGACGAGTTGTTTCATGAGTGACAGTAAGTTGCTGAGGTTCATCTGTGATGTGATGCAGCGGTCAGAGGTCAGAGGTCACAGCAGAGAGTGACTGAGCATCTGGACTGGTCGTTACTGTGACTCAGTGACATGCAGTCATCATGTCTGTACAGCAGATTCATCATGTCTTCATTTACACCTTTATATCTGTACCACAACCAGAAGGAGAGGAAGCAGCAAAGCAAAGATGGAACAATAGAGGAAGGTGCGGAATATAGCAAGTGAGCCCCGATCCAGTTAGAGGATCAGGTCCCATGGTGCAAGGGTTAGGGTCAACACTCTGGACTCTGAATCCAGGTTCTTGTGTTCATGTCCAGCTGGGGTCTTGTTTATACTTCCTGTGTCTGTAACGCCTTTACATGCAGGTTAGAAATGTGATTTGGTCCTGTAAGTATTCAACCATAGTTGCCTTCCATGAGCCATGAGCCGCAGATCTGTAATCACAACGTATCAGTGTTCTCATCATAAACACATCCATGCTGATGACATCACTCCTCAGCTTCATGTGTCATTCTCACATCTTCACTGTATTTCTATCTTCAGTCCTCTTCATCGTCTCATGTTCTTAAAGTGTGTCTCTCTCTCCTCTCTCCTCCACAGCCGTGTCTAACCTGGACGTGGAGAGTAAGCTGACCACACACTACCAGTCTGCCTGCCACCAGCACAGGAACATCTTCCTCCCCTCCACACGGCCAGCATGTGTAGAGGAGCTCCACAGGCAGGCCAAGCTCAGCCTGTGGGCCCTGCACAGAGGTGAGACCTCAGCACCTCACACAGCAGACATGCAGGCCTGTCTGTCTCTCTCATTCAACAGTTTGGCCTGTCTCTCTCTCTCTGTCTCTCTCTCATTCAACAGTTTAGACAAATTAACAACATTCTCTCATCTTCACATGTTCAAATACAATATATGTTTATATTTTCTCCATTCTCTTTGGGGGCTAGTCTCTAAAGAAAGTTAGGATTTCGATATGTTTCGCCTCTAATCTTCACTTCTGACAGCCTGGTGTGGATTCCCAGGATGCACTGCTGTAGTTGTGTCATCCTGCCCTCTAGTGGATTGTGTTGAAGCTGCATTACTTGCGAGGAACTGCAGGAACTAATGAAGCGATCCTCCTCAAGTCCTCTCTTCCTCTGTGTAGTTTAGTTTGAGAATCCCTTCCTCAGATGTGTGTGTGTGTGTGTGTGTGTGATTGTGTCTCTCCTGCTGCAGATCCCCATCAGAGACCTTCAGGCAGCAGGGAGCGCAGAGTGACCATCTCCATCTCAGCGCTGCCCCCTATGCCCCTGTACCCGTCACCACGCCTCCTCCACAAGAGAGACAAGAGGGGCGGCGGCCCTCTGAGCACGGTGAGGGAGGAAGGAAACTATATGACATCATCATCCATCATATGATTTCTCCTTTAGTGGACTGGAGTGTTGGAGGATCTTAGATGTTCCTCCTCTGATCCTGGCCTTCTGAGTGTTGAGTCTCTCAGACAGAATCACAACAGACATGCAACAACAACAAAGCAATCATTCATTTGATGAAGGAAAACACATCTCAGCTCGTCCACTGTGACCTCAGATGTGTTTCCTCCTCACCCTGTTTCCCCTGCTGTTGTTGTTGTTGTTGTTGTTGTTGTTGTTGTTGTTCATGTTCAGTATCTCCATGTCCATATTTTCCATTTTTGTCTTAGCTGTCCTTATGTTTTTGCCCCTCCCTTCAGTTTGACTCCATCCGCTCCTCCTCCCCTACCGACTGTTGCCACTTCTCTCCCTGGAGCAGAAAGGTATTGACCCTCCCTGTTTCCTGCCTCCTCTTCCTGCATCCTTTTCCTAATTCCTAACCTCTGCTTTAGTTTGCCGCTCTTTTTAAACGCATGGCCACTTCAAACATCCAGATGTGGGTCGGACTAACATGTCGGTCCAAAGAAGAAGAAGAAGCTGAGGGAACATATTAAAGTTCCCTCCGCAGCATCACGTGCTCTTCTCCTCGTCATCACATCATCATCATCCTCTGTATGGTCCGTGTGAAGGCTCTGCAGTATGTGTGGAATGTGTGTGTGAGAGCCACGCTCGCAGCCGCCCTGCAGCCCGGCTTCCTGTAATGATAGGGTCTCTAAGCTCGCGCCTGTGATTACCCATGATCCTCCCCTGCTGCGGTTTCCTCACAGACAGAGCTGCACGGCCTCGTCTTCCTCTGCCTGGCCCCAGTTTTTCCAGCTGCTATCGGATCGTTTTCTATGTCCGCTGTGCATAAATGAGCCTTTGGACAGAAGCAAGGCACTAACACCATAATCCTGCCAAAGCCTCCTCCTCCTCTCGTCTCCTCTTCCTCACTCACGCTCTCTATTCTTCCCTCTCACTCCCTCTCTTCTCCGTCTCCACTCTCATATCCTCTCTGCTGATCCCTCTCCCCTCACACACTCGTAAAACTTTCTATTTCCCAAAACAAATCAGCAGTAAATGCTCTCTCCCTTTGATTTGTTTTTTTTTTCACTAGTTGGGAGAAGTTTCCAAGGAAACGGGTTTCTTTTGTGGCGAGTGTTTTGTCAGGGTCTCATTGGTCTGCTGGGAACAGAGAGCACAAAGACTCCAGAGCGTTAAATGGGGGTGGGTGAGTCTGGGAAGTGGGAACCAGTTCAGCCTGTGAGTCTCTCCCAGTTCCTCATGTGAGCGCCGACCTGAAGGTAAGAAACTAAACCATGGGAAACGTGTTTGAGATCTGTTTCAGCCGGGTTTCAGAGAGCAGAGTTGAAGTTTAGCAGCTGTGGAACTCTTTGAGTGGAGGAGTGTGTGTGTGTGTGTGTGTGTGTGTGTGTGTGTGTGTGTGTGTGTGTGTGTGTGTGTGTGTGTGTGTGCTAATGAGAGAACAGATGCTGGAAGGTTTCCTCTGGAATACTGCAAACAAGCAAACAAGCTGCTGAGGATTGATCAGAACATGACCTCAGCCTGTTTACACACTGGAGGAACCTTCATCCTGTTCTTGGGTCTGAAGGAGAACCGGAGGTGTTCTGCTCGGTGGTGTTAGAGATCTGTGTGTGTGTGTGTGTGTGTCTCACTGGCTCTGCTGTGGTCGGTGCAGTGAGACACCTCTCCGTCTGAAAGTGTCTCTAAAACTCAAATCCTTTCCTTTTCTTCTTCTCCTGGTTCTTCCTGTGACTTCTTGCATGGATGCTGCGGCGTTTCTCTTGTTGAGCTTATTTCCTGAGTGTGTATTGATTTCTCTCTTTGCTTCAAATCACTAAACCCTAATCTCTCCATCCAGTCTGCAGATAAACACACTCTCACACACTCTCACACACTCTCACACACTTCCCCCTCTGTAACTCAGCAGAATCATCCTCACCGTTTTAATGGCGCCTAACATGAATAACCTAACCATGCAAATATCCATCTGTTCCAGGCTGTGACCTCTGACCCCGACCCTGAAGGCGTGGCTCTAGGCCAGCGGTCTAAGTTCCCCATCCTTAACATCCCCTCCACCCTGGACAAGCAGACTAACTGGTCTAAAGCTCTGCCGCTGCCCACGCCAGAGGAGAGAATGAAGAGCAGCTCAGGAGTGATCAGCTCGTGTGTCATCCCCATTAATGTCACCGGTAAACTGCCTTCATATCTGGATCTCTGTGTGTGTGTGTGTGTGTGAGGACAGTGTAGGATCAGTGAGTCTCCTTTCTTTCCCCCTCTGTGCTTGATCACATTTATTCAGACAGGATTCAGTTGTTTTGCTGGTTTTTCTGCCTTTTTTTCAGAGGAATTCTTCTTCCTCTCCTCTTCCTTTAGCTTTAACACAAGAGCTTCAGGTTCTTCCACTTACAATTAACACATTTCTGCATCTAATGAAATAGATTGACTGAGTTCTTGAAATTCTGCAGTTGTGTGTTAAAAAGTTCAAATCATTCTAAAAAAACAAACACACAACACACACAACATGATCCGGCTCCATCAAGTGGCTGAGTCATGCTTTGTGACTGAACGTTCTCATGCTCAGACGCTTTGAGGCGCTGAGCTGTGACGGGAATGACAATTAGTTCTGTCCATCGTGTGAAAGAAACTCCTCCATGTAAAGAGAGAGAGAGAGAGAGAGAGAGAGAGAGAGAGAGAGAGAGAGAGAGAGAGAGAGAGAGAGAGAGAGAGAAAGAGAGAGAGAGAGAGAGAGAGAGAGAGAGAGAGAGAGAAGAAGCAGTGAGAGAGAGAGAGAGAAGCAGAGAGAGAGAGAGAGAGAGAGAGAAGCAGAGAGAGAGAGAGAGAGAGAGAGAGACATAAGTGAGCAAAGTCCGGTGATCACTATGGAGCTGAAAGCTTCTGTCACATGATGAAGTCACCATGCAGAGCAAAGAGAAGAAGAAGAGAAGAACAAACTGCAGTAAATAAGAGTGTCGGTACAGGAAACAGGACTTTGGCTTTTATCTTTGACTCTGACTGCAGAGTTTAGGAAGTCTTCAGTTTGAGGAGTTAAAGTCTTTCATTCTCTTCCATTCCTCTTGTTTTGCTCATGTCTCATTTCCTCCTCACAACAGTTGAAGTGACTTCAGTGAATCCGTGCGCTCGCGTGTAAACGGACAAACAAAGGTTCCTCAGACTTGTGTGTGTGTGTGTGTGTGTGTGGCAGGACTGGGCTTTGACAGAGATGCTAGTGTGCGCTGCTCCCTCGTCCACTCACAGTCTGTGCTTCAGAGGAGGAGGAAGCTGAGGAGACGAAGGACCATCGCTGGCTTCCCCAGACAGCTGCAGCTAGACTTAGGTATGTAACTGTCTCACTGTCTACCTGTCTACCTGTATTTACCTTCAGACTGAACAGGACTTCATGTCTTCCTCCTCTTCTTCCTCTTCTTCCTCTTCCTCCTCCCTCAGACTCAGATGACTCTCCTGGCTCCAGAGAGTGCAGAGTGATCGTTCATGCCGGTGCAGACGCGTCACACGTCTCTCCCTCCAGTGAGGACCTGGCCAGTCGCCTCAGCACCAGAGACTCCGGTTGCCAGACAGAAGAGTTCCTGACCTCAGGAGCTCCGTCCCGGCGGAGGATCCGGTCCCACCGGGGTCAGGGCGCCCCGCTCTGCCTCTCCTACTCTGCAGGAAACATCTCCTCGCTGCCCGACAGCACCGGCGCCATGTTCGCCGCCTCGGTGGACGCTCACCTGCGCTCGCGGAGTTTACCTCGGGACGGGAGCCACCTGAGAGGAGAGAGCGGGGACGACAGCGACGAAGAGGAGGAGGAGCTCTCACCCTTTCACACGGAGGATTTCCTCCCTGTGCCCGCTTTGATCCTGAAGGATGAAGAGGAGAGCTTAGACGAGCAAACTCACCAGCAGCACGCAGAGAGCCCTGAGCACAGCTGGAGGGGGCGGGGCCGAGCCCAGCTGCCAGGGAAGGCCGACCTGGGCAGCTGTGAGATCTCGTCCAGCTCAGACACCTTCAGCAGCCCCGTCCACTCCGGCTCAGCCGCCGGGGTGCTGGGAGGCCCGATGGATCACAAGGACGACCACCAGTCCTCCAGCGGGAACTGGAGCGGGAGCAGCTCCACCTGCCCGTCCCAGACCTCAGAGACCATCGCCCCGGCCGCCTCGCCCCCCCTGACCGGGTCGTCCCACTGCGACTCTGAGCTGTCGCTGAACGCCGCCACGCACGCCAACGACGACCACAGCAGCTTCATCCTGGAGCACATAGACCGCTTTCAGGGCCTCAGGACCCAGAGGACCGGATCCTTCTCCTCCACAGCCATGGACCCCTTAGAGGAGGCGGGGGTCAGAACCCCCTGTGAGGGCGAGTGGACTTACCCGCTCCCTGAACCCCCGCGCTCCCAGGACCTGAGCCCGGAGCCCAGAGAGGCGGAGAGCAGCCTGGGCTGTCCCAGCTTCACCAGCATGGCCACGTGTGAGAGCAGCTTCTCTGACAAGCCTCCGTCTGAGAAGGCCGACACGGTGTCTCACTACTCTGTGGACACGGAGGGCTACTACACCTCCATGCACTTTGACTGTGGGCTGAAGGAGAGCAGGAGCTTCAGCTATAGCGCGTCTGACTGCATGTCTGAACTCAGCGGACACACGAGCTTTGGGAGCAGCTGCCTGTCGCTAAGGAAACCAAAGGCCAAGCCGTCGCCCCCTCAGAGGAGCTCGTCCTTAAGGAAGATCTGCAGCGAAGGAAACATCAGTGAGCAGCAGGAAGTGAAGACCTCATGTGGGCAGCAGCAGCGCTCAGCTTCCTCCAGGGACAGGAAGTTACAGTTAGACCTGACAGGAAGCCCGGCTCATATAGAGACCTCCTCAGTGGAGCGGGAGCCTGCTGGGCTGTGGGGGGTCCAGGACTCAGCAGAGCTCCCTGACCTGGGCGTGTTCAGCTCCACAGACGCTCACTCCTTTAAGGACGAGGGCGTGGTCCAGTCAGAGTACGCCGACCTGTGGCTCCTTCACGACCTGAAGTCCAGCGATCCGTATCGATCGCTGTCCAACTCCAGCACAGCCACCGGCACCACCGTCATCGAGTGCATCAAGTCCCAGGAGAGCTCCGGGTCCCAGACCTCCCAGTCGGGCTCCAGGTCCACCACGCCCTCGCTGCCCTCAGTGGATGGAGACTTCAAGCTGACGTCTCCAGAGAGGCTGGCGGGGTTAGGGAGCCCGTCCAGCGGATACTCCAGTCAGTCTGAGACCCCCACCTCCTCTTTCCCCTCCGCCTTCTTCCCCGGACCGCTGTCACCCGCCTGCGGCAAGAGGAAGCCCAAAGTCCCAGAGAGGAAGTCCTCCCTCCCGTCCCTGTCCTGCAGAGACGGAGCCTCGTCCCCTAAGACGGACCTGGAGCTGCCCGTCATCCCCCCCTCCCACCTGGACCTCAGCGCCCTTCACAGCGTGAGTGACAAGGTCTCAGCTCACAGGACGCAGATTCAGATCCTTCAGAACAAACAGAAAGCTCTGTCGCCCCTGACGACCAGGCAGATGTTCCAGTCTGACGTGTTCACCGGTCGCCCCATGTCCATCACTCCCACGGTCCTGCACTCGGTCCAGCTCCGGTCCTTCAGCAAGGAGAACGGTCTCCATGACGACATCACCAAGGCAGACTCACCCAGCAGACTCAAAGGTCCCCCTGTGAACTGTCCCAGTCCGGTCTCCAGCAGGGCCTCGGTCTACCAGCAGGTGTGTGAGTCCGTGTTCCTCTCTAAAGACCAACCAGCAGACGTCTCGTACCAGAGCCAGAAGGACGGACGCCTCCCGCTTCCCTCAGACGCCATGACCGCCTTCAGGTTCCAGTCTGAGGCGTCGGAGCAGCAGCTGAGTCAGGAGGAGGAGAGGACGTCCTGTCAGGAAGGAGACACGTCTGTGGACTCGTCCCTCTGGTCTGAAGACAGAAGCTCCCAGTCTGAGTCTCTCCAACCGCAGAGAGCCGAGGGATCAGAGGAGGAGCTGCAGACCCAAGAGACCTCCCTGCTCCAGACTCAACCCCAAAGACCTGAGGGTGAGGATGAAGCTCCTGAGACGAGCGAAGGAGAGACGCTGAGGACGTCTGAGGTCAGAGAGCAGAGCGGCCCAGAGCGGCTCCAGGACTCAAAGGACAGCACAGAGGCCACAGATCCAGAGGAGCACAGAGGTACGGAGACCTGTGAGTCTGTCTCACATGTGGCAGGAGAGACATGTGACACGTCTGCAGGCTCTGACACGTTTACTCCTCTCACAGATCAATCAGCTCAGATCAGTCTCACTGCTGTGGAGGAGGAGACCAGGACGGAGGAGGACAACCTGTTTGTGTCTCCCACCAAGACACGCACTACAGAGGACCTGTTTGCTATGATACACAGGTGTGTGTGTGTGTGTGTGTGTGTGTGTGTGTGTGTGTGGGTGTGTTCAGAGATTCTAACATGTATTTCTTCATTTTCAGGTCAAAGAGGAAAGTGCTGGGTCGTAAGGATTCCTCTGAGTTGGGGGTGAGAAGCCGCCTCTGTGCTGCTGCGTCGTCTCCCAGCACCAGCAACCCACCGAGCCCGGCCGCTACGGTGCCGGCGGTGGCCACGGTGCCGACGGTACCCACGACACCGACCACGGTTGCCACGGCGGCGGCATCGACCCCTCCAGGCCTGCAGAAGACCCCCGGGCCCATCTACAGGAACGCCAAGAAGTCCAGCACCTCCAACGAGGAGTTCAAGCTGCTGCTGCTGAAGAAGGGAAGTCGCTCCGACTCCAGCTACCGCATGTCGGCCACAGAGATCCTGAAGAGCCCCGTCACTCCCAAGTCCCTCTTAGATTCACTCATGGACTCACCGGGACCGCCGGAGGAGGCCGGCTCCCCGTCGCCACAGCAACAGCAGCAGCAGCAGCAGTCCTCACCGGGCCCAGATCAGCCCTGCAGCCTTTACCCCAAAGCCAACGCTGAGGGCTTCTCCCCTAAGTCCTGCCCCCCGTACGCCTCCTCCAGGCAGAGCCGCTCCAGGATCCCCCCGCCCGCCAGCAGCAGCCGCTACGCCGCCCGCAGGCTTTACTCCGCCCCCATGCAGGCCATCTCTGAGGGCGAGGCCGAGAACTCAGACGGGAGTCCCCACGAAGACCGCTCAGCACAGGGACCCGTCTAGAACAGGAGTCCGGCTCAAACTGTGGGCGGGGCCAGGACACAACTACATGTACAGTATCTGAGTTTCCATAGAAACCAATGGACCAGAACAGGTTGTTGATGAGATGAAGCTGTGTTTGGTTGAAGGAGGTTTTACTGTAGCAGAGTATTTAACCCGTATTTGAAAACTTGGAATGAAATCATAAATATTTTATTCCCATGTGAGAGAAGAGAAACTCCACAACAAATTCAACTTTTGATACTAAGAACAGAGAGCAAAGTGTTAGACTGACAGACATATCATTCCTAATCAGCCAATTATGCCTAAAACCTTTAGAAGATGGCGGTGGACTCTGTGGATCCCTCAGACCCCCCAGAGACCCCAGACCGGCCCCCCAGAGACCCAGACCGGCCCCTGTAGCCCCCCATACTACTGTTTCATCTCTGTTCTGCCTGTATCAGTATCTTGGGACTTTACTGTATGAAGTGTCTGTATTCTGTGAATACCTATGCAATAAGACAACGTTTAGTTTCATCACCTAGGAGACGCAGAAGTCATTAGATGATTTTGATTCACAACTGACTTTCAGGACTAACACTGTGTGAGAAACAGCAAAAATAGAAGAAAAAAAAAGAAATGTGAAGCTTGGGTGCATCTGAGGTGAGCTGTGGGCGGAGTCACTGCTTTAGGGGCGGAGTCACTGCTTTAGGGGCGGGGTCAGGCCTGAGAGCAGACAGACGTCAGAGCACCAGGCTGACGGGAGCAGGTGAGAACACGGGAGTGTAAGAAGTGATCAGGCGTAAAATGTGAGCGGAGGAGAAACAGGAGAGATCTGCAAGAACAAGGAGGTCAAAGTTCAGATGTAAACAGAGACAGACGCTGTGTGTGCATGAAGTGTTAAAGGGGAACGTGGAAGTGTACAAGTGTGTGGGAAAAGTGTCTAATATGCCTTATTTCACTCTGTCTGGGTCGGAGGTCACAGTGACAGAGGTCAGAGGTCAGGACAGGAGTTACAGGTGTTGGATTTAAGGACGTTTGCTGTTATTTTGTACCAAATGCTGCAAAACTCCTCCCACTTCACTGTGTTTCCTCTGAATCTATTTATTTTTCTAACTGAGCTCCAGGATTCAGTCTCAACCTAAACATCTAAACCTTTTAATGATGAATTATCACACATTTAATAGATAATAATGCTCTTTTATTCAGAGGCTCTTTAGTTTATAAAGACGATGTAATGAGACACAACACAAACAATCACAGCTGTGGGGGGGAGGAGTTTATAACGTCACACACATCATAAGAGACACACACACTCAGAGGTGAAGAGTTCCTTTGTAATGATTTTATAAAGCTGTAAGAGTCGTACTTCTTGGTAATATCAATCACACTGATGTTGGATTAGTCATTGATGATCTAAATGTATTAACAGGACTCATAAGTATTGTTCAGTGTGATTGATCTGACCTGGAGTTGACAGTCAAACCTTCACACACACATCCGTGTGAACAAATGAACTCTTCCTCTTCTTCCTGCTGTGATGTTCCCTCATGATGGAGGCCTGAGCCTGAGCTTGAGCCTGAGCCTGAGCCTGAGCCTGAGCCTGAGCCTGAGCCTGAGCCTGAGCCTGGGCCTGAGCCTGAGCCTGAGCCTGAGCCTGAGCCTGAGCCTGAGCCTGAGCCTGAGCCTGAGCCCCCACAGTGGTACCTTCACCCCCCTGGTACACTGAACACATGAGCGCCTGTGCTTCTGGCCTTATTACTGTAGAAACACCACACATGGACGATTCCTCTCGCGCCGATGCTGAAGCTGCGGTGTAAAGCCGGAGCGTCGTGCTAACAGGGTACATCACACACACACACCTTATGTCTGTGGACCTTCATTCCAACAGGATGTATTATAACGGAGACTCTTGCACTGATAAAGTGATGTGTGTGTGTTTGTGAAGTTCCATTTGTCTCTTGCTGTACCTGAACATATTTATAGATCTTTTTTCCATGGAACTTCCCTTGAATCAATCATAATCCAAGTTGCTTTGGGAGTGGAGTAGAAGCTTTTGCCAAAGGATAGAACCTGTACGTGTTAGTGTTCTTTTCTTCTCTTGTTTACTTGACTGAAGACTTACAGTGTAACTTATGGTACCAGATCCATTTGGACTGAATTCTTCCAATCGACCTCCGCAGGCATGAACTTCCTATCTTTTATGTACAAACGTGTAAATACTTCACTTTGGACGTCACAAAGGTTGAATTGTTTCTTATGTACAAATGTTTTCAAAGTTTACATGAATTTCAAACCTTTGTATATTTTTGAGCTGTGGAACACTTTGTCTTGTATTTATTTTGTAGTAAGCATCGTGGAAATCTCCCCTTAGTCAAATCTATCAGAGCCACTGGCTGCTTAGCTAAATGTGTAAAAAAGACAAATAAATGTGACTGCTTTGAAGAAGAGTGTGTGTCAGGTGTTATCTCTGGATATGAAGGAACGTTTTGGAGCTTTTCTTGTATTTTCTTTATCAGTTTCATGTTTGAATTCCAGCAAAGTAGATGATGAAGTTAAAAAGATGAAGAGAAACCAGAGAGAAGAAGTAGAACTGAAGTGAAACAAAGGCACAGACCTGTGTAGTTGTAGTTCTCTGTGTGTTAAAATGATACAAAAGGCTGAAAGTTTAGAAATATTTGGCTACAACTTGTGTTTTACTCCTACGGTTTCATAATGGGAGCCATAGTTGTTGTTGTGAATAACTTCACACAAAAAAAGAAGAGAAGAATTTCAACCCTCAAGGCCGTGAGGGGGGAATTTTGTGTGTGTGTGTGTGTGTGTGTGTGTGTGTGTGTGACTCAGAAACGTAAATGGAAACAGAATGGCCTGATATTCGAGTCCTGTTCATAGATGATCTGGATTTGTATATAAAACAGAAAAATATGAATTAATACAGACAAAAATTCAGAATGCAAACCAAACCAAACTCACCACCAACGTGAAAACAAAACAAAACCGTCATTTAAAAACCAAACAATCAAATGCTCAGTATGAAATCAAATGATTATTTCAGGTGAACATGACCTCATTTTATTTAAAGCTGTACCGTCAATCTTAAAGAATCGTAGATAAATGTCATTCATCCGGCGCACCACCAGGGGGCGCTTCTGCTTATTAAGCCAGACTGTATATACCAGCGGACTCACTGTGGTGCTGATTCACTCTGACCACTAGGGGGAGCTCCTCAACTGAAACTACACATAGCAGTGTAGAATTCTGTACTTTGCAGAATAATTGTTCTTAATTTAAAGTTTAAATCAGACAATTTTGATCCAGAGTCTTTAAATAAATCAACTTATATTTAATATTCAAACAGACTTTGACTTTGACAGAGATTTGTGTATAAATTATGAACTTTCTACTTTTTTATTTGATGTAGTTACTCTCTGAATAATTCCAATGCAAAGTTCAAATAAGAACAATTAAGATCCTCATTTTTTAATTAAATTGGTTTAAATGAGATCAGAGATTTGTGTATAAACCTGAAGCTTTCTTCTTTGTATCAGCTATGGTTCTCTCTGTAATGATGAGTTCTATCTGTATGTTCCTTTCTGTTCTACAGTCAGAGTGATTTGTCCTTGTTCCTGATATCAAACGGGCTCCTTCGGAACAACACCGCCTTGTTCTCAGCTGCAGTTAACTGAGCTCAGATTGTTGAGAGAAAAAAAAGGTAAACAAAGCTGCAGACTGTCAGGCCTCCCAAGTGGGTTCCATCAAAGGGCAGCCTGACCGTGAACCCTGACCCTGATCTTCATCCCAACACGGCCTGGCATGGCTGCTAGGTGCTGGAAAAATCTAGCTTTTTGGCTCTCAGGAGAAATGACCACAGACAATAGTGAGGTTGTGCTGAGCCTCTCTGCATCTGTCTGTCTGTTTCCACCAAAGTCATCTTTGTGTTTTTAATGTAGGTTGAAATGGAAATACAGTGTCCAACACATAACAAAGGAATGGAAAGAAGAAAAGCAGAAACTCCCGCAAACAACTGTGAGTTATGAGAAGAAGAAGTCTCCTCTCAAGCATCGCTGTCCTCAGGGAAGAAACATATGGCGCAGGATTCCACCATTCTGTGAGCGGAAATGTGGTTTTGTTTGTGGGATGTGCAGGTCAGCTCCACTCAAAAGTGAAGATGAATCAGATTTAAGGGAAGTACTTAACTTTGATGGATCACAGAGTCAAACTGCAATTGTGTCTTCAATTGACCAAAGAGACGCCTTTGTCTCAGTGTTTGTCTGCTCGTTATTTTCCCTCTGGGTCTGAATAGAATAACTAGATCTTGTTTAGATCCTAGGTCACCAACAGGCGGACCGTGGTCCAGGTCCAGACCCAGAAGCCGTCCCATACGGACCCGGATCTACAGCCAGAACAGAAGGCTATGTTTAAGAGACGGGGCTCCTCTATTATCACCGGCGCCTGTCATAAAAGTGAAAATAAAAAATGTGGCCGTGCAGTAGTGATTTTTTTGTTTTTGTTTTTGTTATGTTTCCTCTACTGCCTGGCTGAAATCTTCCTTCTGGTTTCTGTATTCAGTTTTCCATGATTTAGTACCCAACAAATAAGAATGAAAAAACGTTGCCAAAAAATGAGTAGTAGTTCCTAGTGCATGTTTCCATTGCCTGTTCTGAAAAGCTGCAACTTCTAAGCTCAGATTGCTCCTTTGATTTGACAGTCAGGTCTTGATTACACGCCCATGTTGATACAACTACTAGGCTACTCAAACATAAATCACATTAAATAGTGAGACATTATGATCTTCCCGACCTTTGCTTCAAGACATTTTCTCTAACTGGACAACTTTACATTTGAGTGGAATTCCCCTGGTTTAGATCTTTAAAGCAAATGCCAACATGACACATTGTGTGTTTATGAACGAGGATAAAGGAAGTGTGTTTAAAATCAAATCAAAAGCCTTCAGTGTATCTGCAGGAAAACACACACTGATTTAGTATGAAACTCTTTCATGTGATTGCATTTGCTTTGTCACTAAAGAGCTCTAGACAAACACACAAGACCGCATCCTCTTCATACGAGTCAATGGGGTGGAACTGGGGCCGCTAATCTAGATCCATGGTCCTGTAGGCTCACGAGTGATACACCAGTGTGTGTGTGTGTGAATGTGAACCAGTATGAGAGGGAAGAGGAACAGGAAACACTGGAACAGACAGTCAAGCGGCAGACGAGCCCATCAGAGGAACATCTCTCTCTGTGTTTACATCACCTGAGAACAAACGTGCACACTGAGTGGCAAACTCAATGTGAATTTCCGCCGCACATAAGTGAGTGTAGACACAGCTGAGGGGGAGGGACCCTGAGGTAACCACACCAAAGTCTCCACGCCACCAGGGTATATTGTGAGGCTCATTATAGTGCATTAAACAGCCGCCCTGCTGAACAATGAGAGGCCCGGGGCCCCGAGGCAGAGCCCCAGGCTGGTCGGCTCTGATATGGAAGCCCCTGGGATCCTGCTCAGCCGGGCCTGTCACCGCTGGGATCTCATCCGCAGCTGCTGCTCCATCACACTCCTCTTCCCTCTGCTTCTGTCGTCAGTCAGTCTGCAGACAGTGTGTAAGATAAGATAAGATAAGATAATCCTTTATTCGTCCCACGAGGGGCAAATTCACAAAAATACTATGATTCTCCTTGTTGAGGAATTGAACCCTGGTCTTCTGTGTGAGAGGTGGAGACACTGTCCACTATGGAATGAGGAGGTGGAGCTATGTTTGCTTTTGGAAATAGTTCAGAAGCGAATGCGTTTATGAGCAGTGATGTCTGCGATCATCGTATTGTTTCACTTGTTTTGCATTCACCCATCTGGACTCACATTGGTGCTTTCATGAACAATGACTCTGAACTTTTAAGATGTCAGTGTGTCACATTTTATTTCAGGGTTGGTTTAGGGTCAAAGTAGAGATTTCCTGTTTTGAGGGCGGTGCTTCTGTTCCTGGTTTTAAAAAGAAATTCACTAGCGACACTAAGCACTGCCTTCTTTTTGAAAAGTAAGCTTCAAAAGTATTCAGTTGAACCAACCAAAGGTGCTGCCAGTAAGACAAAGGGCCCAGCAGCAGCTCCTGCGAGCTCAGACCCTGAGAGCCACAGAGAGAAACAAAGATGCACTGTTACTGAATCTTCACCAGCAGTAAATCAACACAAGCCCAGTGGGAAAGTGAGTGAAGTGGGCGACCAGTCAGTGTTATTGTTCACCAACAATAGGAGGAATTATATCTGGACTGCATCTGCATCTTTTTCATGATTGTAACACAGTTCTACCTTCACATGGACACATTTTAAAGAATATGTTCTCTCTCATAGCATGATGACCTCTGTTACTGGTTACAACTTCGGTATAATCCTTGAACCGAAGAAGTGATGTCATACATGATGCCGTAATGTAATCGTCATTCATGCATGACATCATGAATAATTTGATGAGGAACTGTGATATCATTCATGATGTCATTATGGGATGTGTGTGTGTTTCCATTCATGTCTCCTGCTGCTATCATTTGGTAATGCAAACAAAACAACCAATAAAAATGTGAATGAAATAAGAAACGCCAAATAATGCCAGAATCCTGAAAAATGTACATAACTACATACATTTTTTTTAATCTATTTTTTTCTAGCAGTTTTTTATTTTATCTGTTTTTTATTTTATCTATTTTTCATTTTATCTATTTTTTTTTCTATTATTGTTGTGTGTGTTTGTCTGTGTGTGTGTGTGTGTGTGTGTGTGTGTGTGTGTTGTCATTATCTGTCCCTATATGAAGGGGGAGGGGAGGGGCAGGGGGAGGGAGGGGGAGGGGGAGGGAGGGAGGACCCGCTGCTGTCGGAGTTGCGTGCGCAGCTTCACCTCCAGACGCTACGACGGAGCCGCGATGAGCAGAGAAATAGAATCTTTATGTCTTTATTAGAGGATCGTAACGCTGCGCTCTTTGTTTGTGCGCCTCTGAGGACAGCAGGTGTGGAGCTGCTGACGCGTCTGCCTGAGAGGTGAGATCACTCATGAGGGCTTCAGTGAAGGGAAAGAGGCTCACATCAAACAGCCGAGGGGGCGATTGTGATTCCAGCCCGTCTGTGCGCTCTGATGCTCGGTGTGTTCGCTTCAGTCCATGGATCAACCGGAATCTGTTCAGATACCGACACGGTGACGGCTTTTAAACAGATTCAAGCATTTTCCGTCAATTAGAACAGTTTATGCGCAGCTACATTTACACGCTGTAATGGTGAAGAAGGAGAATGACGCGAGTGACGTTCAGCGTTCAGCTCGCGTCGATATCAAAGCCCGTTAGATGAAAGTTTGGAAATAACAGCTTATGATTATGAGATCAGGCTCGGATCCTTATCAGCGTGTGTGTGTGTGTGTGTGTGTGTGTGCGTGTGCGTGTGGGTGCGTGCGTGCGTGCGTGTGCGCGTGTGGTTTGCTGAAGGAGGAGACACAACATCTAGCAGGTTTATATGATGGTGTGCGTGTGTGTGGGGGCTGTTTATAGGAAAACACACTGAACCGGTGCGACCGAGCGAAGGACGGCAAATATCCTGAGATGAACCCGGCAGTGACCGAATAACGTTCGAGAGAGAGAGAGAGAGAGAGAGAGAGAGAGAGAGAGAGAGAGAGAGAGAGAGAGAGAGAGAGAGAGAGAGAGAGAGAGATAGAGAGAGAGAGAGAGGACTATGAGCTGTTATCTAAAGTGAGATTAATGCGTCTTTATGGTGGCTTTTCTGGAGTCAAACATAAACATAAACATAAACAGTATCAGCTTCAGCTCCATTGCATAATTCTGTGTATGTTACAAAATTCTTATACTGAGGCAGGACACATGATTAAACAGAGTGTATTCTACTATACAGCAGAATAACTAATGTGCCCTCTATCCCAACATAGAGAGAGAGAGAGAACCCCTGAAGAAAGCCTGTCAATCATTCAATGCTCAGAGATGAGAACAGATGAAAGCAGGAAGTCCTTTTGTTTCTGCATCCACAACATGAGCTTAACATGAGATTCATCTGAATGAATGAAGGAACATCTTCACTAGTGTGGTGTGGTGGCTCCTGAGTCCCTGTGTGTGTGTGTGTGTGTGTGTGTGTGCCTGCCTCTGTGTGTGCCTGCCTCTGTGTGTGCCTGCCTCTGTAATGAGCTGTGATTGGCTGCAGGAGCAGAGGGGTGTTGAGGGTGACGACCTTTAGATCATCTGCCACGCTGCATCCCTGCTGCATCCCTGCTGCTTTGTTCCTCTCTGCTCCTGATCACATCCCTAATGCAGACGGACTATAAGAGGAAAGAAGTGAAGCCCCAGTTGGACGTGTTCCCGAGGCGATGCTGTCGTTGTTGTTGTTGTTGTTGTTGTTGTTGTTGTTGTTGTTCCCTCACTAAGTCGGTATACATTCCATCAAAGAGGCAACAAGGCAAGAGGAAATGTGGAAGTCATTAGAGTCACAGGGACATGGAAGGATTCCATTTGGCTCCTCTCTCCTCTTTACTCAGTTAACTGTTCCACAAAACCTCTTACAGTTTCTATGATACAGTTAGAAATGACATTAGCTCATATTCAGTGACAAATATATGACAGAAGCTTTAATTCTACTGATGAACGTTCAATTAAAGCCAGTAGAGGAAATAGGATCAGATGTGTTTCCTGTTGTGTTTCTGATGATGTGATGTAAAGATCAGGGCTCCTCAGACAGACAGACAGACAGACAGACAGGAGGGACACATGGGCTTTTCTCTCTCTGATCTCTCTCTTTATCTTGGATCAGATCCTTTTAAGCAATTGTAAAAACACCTCAGCTTCAAAAGTCTTTGCTTCTTCAGTGTGTAAGCGGCGTCACACACCAGCAAGAAGCAGACATCAGAGGTTGTGTAGGCTGCAGTCCATGCAGTCATCAAGGCAGCGGATGTCTCAGAGTCAATAACTGTGAGATATGAGTTAAGGATATAAGATTTAAAGGGCCAGCAGACTTTATGCACCGAGGTTCCTCACTGAGTAAAGTTCCTTTTTCCTGATGGTCAGCAGAGTCAGTCAGTCTGCTCACATGATCCAGTGAAGAGGAGGAGGAGGAGCAGTGAGGCGTACAGCGTCTGTGCTGTGGGGGAGACCAACATGTCACCCTGCTGCTGCTGCTGCTGCTTCAGCCTCAGCATGAGGTCACCTGATCCTCAGGCTCAGCCACCGCTCACTGATTACATTTCATTTCCTCATATAAGAAACATTTCACCAAGAAAACCAATAGGATTGATTAGATTTATGTTGTAGCAGGGAAAGATGTGGCTTTGTGCTGCTTTGTGCATAATTGGGTCAAACCATTACAGACTGACTGTGGGGGAGTCTTTACCAAGAAAGGCTTCTTTCATATTGGTTAGTGAGGCTTTATCGTGTGAGAGACCTCATGACCGCGTTATCAAGCAGGAAATGTCTCGGCCTGAACTTCCTGGAATGCCAGCCAGGCCGAAGCATCACAAAGCTAAAGGCAGAAAATAGAAGAGATCCTGATTTCCTATTTTAATTCAGGACATTCTGTCCAGTCAGAGATGTAAACACAGGGGAGCAGATATGTTTCACTGGGGCAGCAGACGTGGTCGTGCATGTTAGAGTTAGAGTGTGTGTGTGTGTGTGTGTGTGTGTGTGTGTGTGTGTGTGTGTACAGTACATGCGTGTGTGTGTCGGTGCTTTGACTCTCATGTTTATTGGCCTTATTGTCTGGACTCAGATCCCATGACTTCCAGGATGATGCTCCCTCATGAGCACAGAGCAGTGTGTGTGGTACATAAGCCTATTACATGCGTGTAGAAAGCCATGACCTGCTGGGCCATCACTCACCCCCCACCCCCTCACCCCTCCTCACCCTGAGACAGCCACCACCTCCACACTGTGGTGGGAAAGAGAAACAGAGGAGTGAACACAGAAGCCTGAAGCTATAAATACAGGACAGTTTTATTGGGTTCTCCTGGGTCAGGGTTAACTCAAATGTAAAGAGGTCCAGTTAGAGAACATTTCTGAAGCAAAGGTCCAGAAGATCATAATGTCTCACTATTTAGTGTGATTTATGTTAAAGTAGCCTGGTGGTTGTATCAACATGGGCGTGAAATCAATACCTGACTGTCAAATCAAAGGAGCAATCTGAGCTTAGAAATGAAAAATATAAAAATTAAATTAAAATTAAAATTAAAATTAAAATTAAAATTAAAATTAGAAAAAATTTAAATAGAAAAATTAAAAAATTAAAAAATTAAAATTAAAATTAAAATTAAAATTAAAATTAAAATTAAAATTAAAATTAAGAAATAATAATATATATTATTTAGGAAAATGTAGGATATTTTTTCAAAATTTCTACTGCGCATGCAAATTTTATTCTTAATTTAAATTTTTTCTCTTCAATCATGACAGGCACCGGTGATAATAGAAGAGCCCCGTCTTTGAAACCATAGCCTTCTCTTTTTGGCTGTAGATCCGATCCGTATCGGACGGCTTCTGTTTCCGGACCCGGACCCTGGTCTCCCTGTCGGTGGCCTGGGTCCTAGGTCATATTTAAGCATGTTTTTCTATTCCCATGATGCCGCTCTTCCCAGACCATTCCCATGTGTCAAATGACAACAAGGTTATCAGCCGGCCGCCGTCTGGCTGTAGGATCCTCGGTCTAATCCATCAGAGCCCAGTTACAAAGTCTCATCTATGCTACAGAATATAAAACCTGCCTGGAGGGAGGAGGGGGGGGATGGTCTTCATCACTGCACACTGGGGCAACCCAACACCACATGAAGGTTATGGCACAAAAAGCAAAAGTATGATGCTTTGGTGAGGAAATTGTTCCTGCATGTTTTTGTTCGTTTTAAAGGAGCTTCATCTTTTCAGCCTGGTTGAACAGTGAAGTATTGAACATTGGCCTCGCTGCTTTCATCTCTATGAATAATTGATCTTGCTGATATTGGATGCATTGTATTGTGAGCATTCCCCCCGTCCCCCCCCCGTCCCCCCCTCCCTCCTCCCCTCGGGACACTTTATCTGTAGGGATGGATGAGAGTTGACAGAGTGCAGGCAGGACATGTGTTGTTGTGTTGTGTGGAGGTGTCACACACTGAATAGACAGCAAACATGCAGCAGGGCTCAGAAAAGGAGACGGACCGATGAGACGCTGTCCTGAGGGACGACCTGTTACATGATAGACACACAGACGGACAGACAGTCAGACAGATCAACTCCTCCTCCAGGTTGATGTGTTCTCTGTAGCTCCGGCGTGTTTGGCCTTGTAAATGAAAGGAGCTGCACCCGGGTCGTTACTGAGGCTCTGAGCCAAAGACAGCAGAGGAGGTGGAGGGAGACGGTGTGTGTGTGTGTGTGTGTGTCTGTACACAGGGACATGCAGGCATTTGATCAGGATAGGTTGTGTTTGTGTTTTGAATGTCAGAGAAACACAGACACACAGACACACACATCACTGTGAGAGAAACAGATACAGTGGCTTGTTTTCATGTTCCATATGTGATGTTGTCATGACGAAGCAAATGAGACCAATCGGAAGTAACTGAGACCTCCACTTCCTCACCATCTACTTTATTGTTTGTTTTCACTCATCTTTGTTTTATTTGACCACATGTGAAGGTTTTAACCTCTGAGGATCGGGAATGAAACAAGATGTTCAAGGTTTCAGCCTATTTGACGTACTGTCTCTTTAAAGGAATCCTACATTTTGATTGGCCACCTGCCTGTACTGTTCTATTAAATGACAGAATGCTTTTATTTTGGCATTCTTATTGTATGTAGATGTGTAGCTTTGAAAATATTGACCACACACTCCCTCCTGTATCACACACTAATCACAGGCACTCTTCCTCTCGCTCTCAGCCGTGTTTAGTTCACTTCCCCCTCCGTTCACTGAGCTGCATGAGACACAGTAAGTGTCCTCCAAATAGAATCGCTTGGAGGACAAATTCCAATTGATTATGGCCAAGCAGCTCAGAGGACGTCTGCAGAGCCATACAGTGTGTGTGTGTGTGTGTTACAACAATGAAACATGCTAAATAATGCTTCCTATGTTTCACAGCTGCCTGGGAGAATGATGGATGGAATCTGTCAGTAGCACTTAAAGAAGATTTAGATCGACCCCTCCAGCAAGAATATGGACGCTAGTGATAATCTGTCTGCAGCTATGGCCCCGCCCCAGACCCATGTGTGTAACCCCGAGGTGGGAGGAGGAGGAAGAGGAGGAGGAGGAGGAGGAGGAGGAGGAGACGTCAGTAGGAAAATGGAGAACGGAGTCAATCCAATGACGGCGGCTGAGTCGTGTGATGGCGGCGTGAGTAAGGGAGGACTCTCTGCACTGGTGGAGACGCCGGCAGCCTCAGCGGTGAGTCCGGCCGCTGACACTCCAGGAGGCGTGGCTCTTAAGGTGGCCACCACTGTTCTCCACCCGGTGTGTCTGGGAGAAAGCCCGCTGATGCTGCCCATCCACCTTCAGATGGCCGGAGCAGCCGCGCCTCAACTCGGCCAAATGGGGGCGGCGCCGTACTTGATAGCAAACCAAAGCCCGGTGTCTCTGCCCCTGGTGCTGGACCAGCAGGTCATCCAGCACCTCAACCCCTCTATGATTCCTCAGACCACCAACTTGCAACTCCAGAACAATGTCCTGTGTCAGAACTCTTTGTCGTTTGGTTTGCCTCCAGCTGTCGACCAAAAGTCAGTAGGACAAGCGCAGGAAGCCAACCTGCTCTCTCTCCTCCAGAACCCGGCTTTCGCGGCCATCTTGCAGGATCTCTTCCCTTCCCAAGCAGGTTCCTCAACGTGTTCTTCACCAGGTTCTACCTTCTTCCCTCTTCCTCCGCTGACCCCTCCCTATGCGTCCCCTCTGGCCCCTCTGGTCCCCCCTGCCACACTTCTAGTTCCCTATCCTGTCATCATTCCCCTGCCAGTGCCTCTGCCCATCCCTCTGCCTATTCCCATTCCTGTTCCTCAGACTGAAGACTCAAAGGGGAACGTGCCAAAACCAGCTTGCACTGTGAGTAAAAGCACTCAGACGTACTGTAAAGATACTACCTCCAGCAGATACACGCCTTCAGCCCATCAGCAGAACACATCCTCATCCTCACCTGCTGTAGCTGAAGGAGAGGCCTTGGACCTTTCTGTCAAACCGTGCCCAGTGGTACCTAAACAGGAATACACGTCTCCACAGGACAGCGTACTTGACCTGTCTGTAGCTGGCTTGAGGAAGAAGTGCAGCTCCAGTGTGTCAGCAGGTCCGGAGAACAGAGAGTTTGTGTTCCAGTCCAGTCAGGACACGTCCAGTACTGCTTTGTCTGTTGAATGCAGCCAGAGTCTAGATTCCAAACTCCTGGGCAGTCTGGCTTCACTGGAGTTCAGTCGGCAGCACAAGTGGGTGGTTGACAGTAGCGCTGCCGGCTCTAGTTCTCTGGGTCAGGAGGCGTCGCTGGGTGGAACGGGAAACCTCGAGATCGTCAGCACCTCTCAGACGGCCAAGGTCATCGTGTCGGTGAAGGACGCCATCCCGGCCATCCTGTGCGGAAAGATCAAAGGCCTCTCCGGAGTCTCCACCAAGAACTTTTCCATCAAACGAGACGGCAGCCAGGGGCCGTCGCTGCAGCAGCTCTACGGAGTGCCGTCCATGTCCCAGGGGGAGCAGCACGACCCCAGCGACCCACTTAAGAAGGTCCCTAAGAACAGAGCAATCAAACTGAAAAAGGTCAGCTCACAGGAGATCCATTTTCTACCCATTAAGAAGCAGAGACTGGCGGCGCTGCTGCCCAGGAAGTGAAAGTGTTCACCAGGGGGATTAATTGCTGGACTTCCTGATGATAATCCCTCTGGAGAGAACAGATCTAAGAGGAAACACATGTGGGGACATTCTGTAATGAAACTCATGGACTTAGAGCTCCAATCAGAGCCCAGAGTTTGGGGACGTGGAGTGTGTTGCGTAAACTGCAGCCCATTACTGCGGATTGTTCCTGTTTCTTTATCCGAATAGCTTTTTCTACTGCATTACTCAGTGTTATACTAAACAAACTTATTGTGGCACACGGCAGCTGGGTTGGCTCTCCGTGTGGCGCTCTGATTCTGTCATTATAAATCTGAAACGTTCAACTACATTCTTGACTGTGTAATTACAGCAAAGGCACGCCGGTTCCATTTTTCCATTTTGGTCCATGGTTTGTTTCCACATGTAATTTCTATTTAAGTGCACTGACGACCTAAAGAATCTGATGGTTGAGGTTCTGGCCGTGACATCATCAGAGCCCATCCGTGCGTAATTGCAGGACTTGACTGAGACTGTTAAAACATGTCCCATCATTGGAAATTCCTGTATTCATCAGCAGCTCATTGAAGCGATTCCTTCTTTTTGATTAGGGTTTAGCATGACAGTTTAATAATGACTTGGCAAGACTGAAGCCACAATTTCTCTAAATGCAAGTTGGCAACAGCCACCAGTTGCAACAGAACCCCGTCTTATTTAGTCTAACAGTCGGGTCGGGGGGGGTTAATTGCTTTCACGTTTGAACTGAAACTCTCATCAAAGAAGGAAAGAATTCCTGGAAACTGCAATTTTTTTTTTAGCTTCTGGCTGAAAAGGCTTTTTTCGTCCAGCGGCGTCTAAAAATAAATCAGGATTAATGACAGTTTATCACAAAGCTGAGGGAACTCCTCACACCTGCTCGCTCCACTCACACACTTATGAGCTTAGCACAGGCAAAGGTTAGGAAATATGAAACCGTGTTGATTTAATTGTGAAAAGTGACTTAAATCACTGAAGAGAGATAAAGTTGAAGGGGGAGGAGCCTGATGAAATGATGTCACCCCCCCCCTCCAAAACAATGCTGGACCTCATGTGTAGCTCACTCGGTGTGTAATAATTCAGCAGGCGCACATTATTTTGCCATTTCCAGCTGTGAAGTGCAGTTGTTGCCATGTTGTGAGTGGCAGTGAGACCAGATGCTGCATATTTGGGTCTTGGTTGAGTTTGGATTTGTAAAGACTCCATCTCCCCTGGAATGTTGGCGTGAATCTTCTGATCCCGGTGCTTTGCTGTCACTGGTGTGTTTCTGTCCCATGATTATGATCATAGTTGTGAATGTGAGTGTCGTTGTGTGTCGGTTTATTTATCCTGTCGAGTGCACTTTGTTATAGTTTAAAAAAAGATACAGGGTTTCACTTCCCGCCCTGCTAAAAAAAAACTGTGTCGTGCTTAGAGTTCATCTCTGTGATTTGCAGGCCGTAGAGACTAAACATCCTTAAGCGGCCGCTCCATTAAGTCCATTAAGTCCATTAAGAACGGAGGACAGACAGTTGCTTTATTTATGGAGATGTATTTGTTTATGATCAATTATTCATTCCTCATGTCTGGAGTCCATTCAGCAGAAATCTCTTTAACCATTGCAGGGTTTGTTTGTCCAAAAATGAAAGATTCTTACTCAGATTCTGAACTGATCCACTTTGTTGTACAGGATTTCACCCTAACTTATTCTTTAAACTGTATTTATAGAGCCTGTATGTGCACTGTGAGGTCAGCTGGGAGAAATGGAACTGAATATTACAAACTGAACTGGCTTCCTTTGTAGAAAAGGAAATCAATCTCTGAACACACACTCTTTGCTTCCAGATACTCATGAATCATTAAGTTACGATGTCAGTGAAGTGTAATTGGTTGAAATGTGCTGGCAGCTACACGTTTGTTTACTGTTTACATGAAGTGAAGTCATAAATCTGCCCATCTGCCTTTTATTAATGAGACAGCATCAAAGTCTCCATCCTCTGGCTGTGCAGGGTGACTGGGCTGGATCCTAATCCCAGTTCTAGCATTTGCTGATGATTTGTGTGGCGAGAGGGACGGTGCACCCTGGACGGGCCTAGCTCGTCAAATGTGTGTGTATGTGTGTGTCTTTGGACTGAATGAGGAAACTGGAGCAGCTGTAGGAAACACACAGAGAAGCCTGAGAAACATTCCAAACCTTCTTCCAGCATCAGCATGTGGCGCTGAGCCTCAGTCTGCTGGAGGAAACAGGTTTGGAAAGATTGAGAGGCTGTGACACATCCAGCAGAACCAATGAATGTGCGTCTCATGTATTCTACTTTGGACGTCATAACTCTGACTCATGTTTCAGCTTCACTGCTTCATCATTCATCATCATCGATAACGATTCAACCTCCCGCTGTCAGTTGGAGACAGAATTGTCATCAGATTGTTTTGAAAATCAGAAGTTATAATCAATTCCCTGTGTAAAGATGAAACCCAAGCCGGCGGCGAATTTATGAGGTCCAAGTCACAAACAAGAGGAAAGTAATGATGGATGTGCTTTTTGTTTTGATTTGTAATGATTCTTCTTCATTCTCCTCCATGTTGTAGTTCTTATTGTGCAGTTTCTTTTGATGTGCTTGGACTGATCTGATCTCCTGAATGAATTTTCTACATCACAGATTGATTGTGTGTTTTCTATGTTATAATGGCGAATTAAAATAAATTGAGCAACTTTCCCCCCCCCCCCAGTGTGAACTCAGTAACAACACCTACTACACATCGTTTTGCATTTTGGTTTATCAAAAAGGAAATACACAACGTCATGAACACGATAAGTATTGTTTATCAGGTGTGACAGAATGAACAACTGACATTTTTCAAGTACTTTTAGAGAAGACGCAGGGGGAAAACGGACAGCACTTAAATCTTGTGTTTTTATATCGTATGGCACAAGTCAGGAAAAAGGAATAACAGGAGAATTGTGTATATTTTACCAAAAACCTTATGCTACAAAAGCTCGTACTAACAAAGACCACATAAACCTGAGAAATGTCGTAGGTAAAGCAAGGCAAAGTATTACTTGGAGTATTTGAACTAAAAGCACGGCGTTAAGTATTAAAAAGCAGTATGGAATACATTTTCTGAAATACTTACCACACCCCCGCCCCGACTTCACATTTCTAACTTATATATGATTTCATTAAAATATTAACTTTTCTACAAAATGTACATTCTGTGGCTGATATTCATGGTTAAACCCATAAAACTGTACATACCTGTTTTCAATTCTAACAGTGATTGTAATGGTCAATAAAGACGACAGTGAGGTCAAAGGTCGACCGACCGACCGACAAGCTTAAATGATGATGACCGCTCAAAATATTACATCAAAGCAAAAGGTAGAAAGCCCTTAGTTATGTCATATCTGCACTTCCTCAACAATCTGTCCATGAGCCCAAACTCAGAGGTTGACTCAGAGTTTGAGGCGACGACACTGATAAGAACCCGGATGGAGACGACAGAAACGGAATCGACGCTACATCAACCGACTTCATGCTTGACGTTCACACCCTGCATGCCAACAGCACAGCACAGATCACTCTGCAGGACACACACGGGAAGACACCACGCACAATTCAGACAAACCCGTACGGCTGAGGATGTTCAAGCAAATGAACACGAGTGAAAGAAAGGGAATGCATTCATATCTAGGCAGGCAGATGTACCTAAGGTTCAGGCATATACGTGAAGAAAGAAAGGAAAAAAAGGTACAAAGGACAGAACTCCAAACGCTTGTGGACAGAAGGGGAAGAACAGCTGCTGTGTGTGTTTGTGTTTTTTTTTCTTTTTTAACGTTTCCTTATTAAGTGGAATTTAAACAATGATTTAAAAACATTATATAAGAAGAAACATTCTCCATCTTTGGGGATCCAAAACCAGGATCAAAACATTTCATCTCCATAAAAAACTCTGTCCAGGTGTGCACATGTGCTGTAAACACTACAGGGAAGTTCTCCTTTGGGATTTCATGGCGTCTATTCTTAGACTTAGACCAGCTTCTGATTGACTGATGAGTGGATGAGGTAATGTGTCACGTCTCCACTCCTCCTCATGAACTTGTAACATGTATTCAGTCGCTCAGTGGACTCTTAACAGTAACACGGGACCTCCCAGTCTTCTGGCGTTACGCACGAGCCGCCGCAGCAGTTGTTGGCTGTGTGTGTGTGTGTGTGTGTGTGTGTGTGTGTGTGTGTGTGTGTGTGTGTGTGTGTGTGGCAGAGACAGAGCAGCAGCAGCCTCCTCAGTTAGACTTTGCCTTGTTTCAGCCGCTCTATGTGATGACATAGCTTGAGAGCAGGACCCAGCTTCAGGCCCATGTACTTCATGATCATGTCGCTGCGGAGGAGCATCAACGCTTTACCATCAATCTCCTGAGGAAACAAACAACAGGGACGTTAAGTTCATATGAGGCTGAAGTGTGTAGACACAACACAACACGACACAACACAACACAACACAACACAACACAACACAAAGGGGCCTGTTCAATAGGAGGAGGGGAGATTTGTTATTTTGTGGACACATTACTAAATCATTGAAGCGTCCATGTTATATTATAAACACATTCAGTATTCTGTGTGTGTGTGTGTGTGTGTGTGTTTATGGTCATTAAACCAATCCCAGATGTTTCCTTACGTGTTTCCTGAACAGCTCAGCGTGTGGAGCTAAAGCTGTGGGGTCGGCGTCCCTCACAAACTGCATGACTTCCTCTATGGACCAGGACGCCGGGCTCTTACCGGGCAGCTGCAGGTTCTCAGCTGCTGCAGCCTCGGGCCCTGTGGTGGAGCTGGCTGCTGCACACACACACACACACACACACACACACCCGTGAGGCAGGGACACACCACATCTGTACTCTGTAACCTCGTCCATCATCATCATCATCTTTTGCCCATCTAACCACAGATGAAGAGATTTAACTCCTAAATACCAAACCTTGAACTTTAGCCTATGACATCATCGGTGACATCATCAGTATGAGCTCTTGTTTACCTTCCACCCGTCTGAGAGGCTGCGAGGAGCCCAGCTCAGCCGGGTTTGATGCGTGGCGGCGTAGGGGCGTGCCGCTGGCCGGGTGGTAGAGGCCGGCGCTCTGGGAGAGATACTCTGAGGAGCTCCGCACTGTGGGGGGGCGAGGGGTCATGGAGTTGGAGGCTGAGTCCATGTAGCGCTGCTCCTTCATCAGGCCGTTCTCCTCGTGGGGCAGCGTCTCTGCTGGAGAGGACAAACACACACACACACACACACACACACACGTTCAAACACTTCTGCTTCATCAGCGGAACGCTCAGCTGCTCTGTCAGCTCGACGCTCTGCCTGAGTGCTGAATGGTTGACTGATTTAATTGACTTAGTCTGAATGAACACCGGGATGAGAACACAGAGGAAAGTATTCAGTCACACATGACATGAGACAGCTTTGTAGGCGGAGTCGACAAACATTGAGATTTGATTCTACATTTACAAACTGACTGATCTCTACTGCCACCAAAGCTCTGATCAATCAGACTAAGCTGAGTGTGGGTCAGTGTTTACAGCCTGATCTTCCCTTTCACTTCAACAGCCTGTTTGAATCTCTAGGGACATCAAACTCTCACATCTTTAGTTTCCAGCTTCTGTTGCGTCACACAGTCAGTCAGTCAGTCAGTCAGACTCAGCCGTACCTTCTGATGGGTGAGCCTCAGCACGTAGATGTTTAGGAGACAGAGGGGCGGCGTAGGGAGGAGACACTCCAGACAGACTCCTCTTAGTCCCTCGAGCCAGAGAGGGAACATCCAGCGCCTCCTCCTTCACTGAGGACCAGGAGACAGAAGAGACACACAAGGTTACATCACAGGAAGCTTCAGTGCCTTCCTCTCTAACGGTCACATGATCAATCAAAGAGTATCACACACTTCAGATGCAGGATCTCTCTCTCTCTCTCTCTCTCTCGTCTCTACCTGACTTGTTCCTGTCGTAGGCGCTGTAGTGACTGAACGGCTGGCTGCTGAACAGGCTGTCACACTGCAGGTGACGACACATCGTCTCCAGGAAGCGCAGCACGTAGGAAGCACTGGAGGCTGCTGGGAGTTTAACCATCAGAGTGCCACCGTCTGTTCTGACTGGGACGACACACGATACCACCAATCAATCAATCAATCAATAAATCAACCAGTCATCCATCACAGAAAGGCTCCTCCCTCTGTCCCTCTGGTTACCTTTGACGACCTCGCCCCCTCCTGAGTGTGTCTGCAGCGCCCCCAGCAGGACTTTGGGCTGGTAGGCACAGTCTATACACGACTGAACCACCTGCTGGAGCACAGAGTTCACCGGCCCGGGCCCAAAGTGGTCCGGCAGGTGCTGCATCTGCTTCCTGTCCAGGTGGGGGCCGCAGTTCCCGTGCTTATTCACGTAGACGCACACTGGAACAACACACACAGGACACACACACACAGGACACACACTGAGTCTGACAGGGTGTTTGAGGGAGAGCTTGTTGGTTGCAGGTCCATGCAGAGGTCCTGTTTACCTGTGGAGACCACAGAGCTGAGGCTGGCTGGATGCTCCTGTGGGACCTGGATGCTGGGCAGCTGGGCTGAGCTCTGCAGAACCTTTGGCTTCCTCTGAACAAACAAGGACACGTTCATTACAGAGACGGTTTGAGAGAAGGAAGCACGTAACCCTCGTGTCCCCACCCCCCCTCTCTGGAGCCGGGCCTCACCTTGCTCCCAGGTTTGGGGCCTCTCTTCTTGTAGGGTCGAGGTGTGAACTGTGAGCTTTCGGGGAGCGTTCCATTCTGTGCAGCCGCCGCCTCTGCCACAGCTTTGAGCAGAGCGATGGTCTCGCTCTTGGGCCGTCGCCCCCTCACCCCCTTCCTGACGGGCAGAGGGGGCAGAGGGTTGGGGAGCCTGTAGGGAGACTGCATGGAGCGCCAGCTGGGCCTGGAGGGCGACGCTGAGAGGATCTGCAGGTTCTTTGGCAGCGTCACTGAAACCAAACATGACAAATACATCAGCAAAACCTAATCAGAACATATTCATCACGGCCTTTGACACAAACACAGTGTGCCTTTGTGAGGTGAACACAGATCCACACTGAGACCCAGAGGAGGAGACGTCTTCTTCCATTTCCTTTAGTTTCAATTCCTAGTTTATTTGATTTCCTCTCCCTGTATATTCATCTGACAGTGAAGAACTTCAACCAGAGGAGAAATGTGAAGTCAGCAATGCGAGGAGTTTGCAGTGAAGCCCAGTGTAGATGTGTAGACACACACATGTAGCACTGACACGTTCACACACAGAGCAGCGCTGCATTGTTTTGAGTTTTAAAGAGCTTTAACCCTTTATTCTACACTTCTTTCTTTACTTATTCACCATTTACTGTTTTATATAACACTTTGAAGGAGTTCCTTTCTGTAACACCAAAGAGAAAACGCCCATTTTAAAGAGAATTGAGTGAATTAACCCATTCTTTTCCAAAAGGCTTTGATTAGTAAAGTCTTCTTCCAAACCAAAGGCAGCAGAAGCTCAGCCTTGTTTCTCTGCTCCCCTCATGAGAGAGAGAGAGAGAATAGAGATGAGTGAAGTGTGTGTGGAGTGTGTGTAACTCACCGTGAGGGGAAACAAATCCACAGAGCAGCTGGGACTGATTCTCCAGGAAGAAGGAATCTTTCATTTTGTGAGATTGCAAACTAAAGCTGAGCGCACGGAGCTAAAGCCATGTTCCTCCTCAACACAGAGGAGGAGGAGCGGGCGGCTGCTTCACGTGAAGCTGAGGGAGGAGAGGAGGAGGAGGAGGAGGAGGAGGAACCACAGGGCTGCTCCTCCTCATCTCCTCCCAGCCTTGTAAGGGAGTGCTCCTGCTCCAACATGGACAGATCCAGTCAAAGAGTCAAGCTGATGCTGCAGAGACACCCATCTGTATTTCCCCTGGTGTGTGTTGGTTGACATCTTATACACACACATGGATGTGCAGGAGGCGCAGGGCGGGCTGAGAACATTCCTCTGTGTAAACAGATGGACATGAAGGACATAAATCCTCCTCCTCCTCCCTTCTTCCCTCTTTAATTGCCTGTTCTGCTCCTGACCTCCTGCTTTCTGACAGACAGACGCTCTGTATCTCTGCAGAGCTTCACACTCTGTTCACTCTCTCACAATCTGAGAGCTTCAGTCGTTACTTTTTAATGTTTTTACATGTTAAAGGCACATAAACACCCAGAGGAACAGATCTCACTGTAATCCTTTACTATGTCTGACTCTAATATCCTGAGCAGCCCAGTGTAAAGACAGCTGAGCATGAGGAAGAGCACAGACTGGTCCTGTAGAGCTCAGTCAGACTTCAGCTTCATGTCCTCAGCTCAGCTACTGTAAGGCAAAATGATGATGAACCTTGTTATCCATGATTATCTCTCAGACTGATTTAACTCCTGTAATCTTGACTTCAGAACATTGAGCTCACTCATGTTACTGCTTGTTCTCATGTGTTTGATCCTGTTGGCCTCTTCTTCTTCTCTCATCTCTCTACGGTGACCTCATCTGGACTCAACTCTTCAGTCTGTCCTGATGCTTAAGCAGTGACATCACAGAGTGAGAGGCTGAGTCATGTTGGTAACCTTCATGATGGAACCGCTGGCTGCAGGGCTGTTTGTCTTCTTCCTCATTAGACCAGTCAGGGTGGCCTTGACACCTTCACACACCTGTGCTGCACGATCAGCAGAAAGCCCTGAACACCTGTATAACCTCTAATAACAACACCAGAGTTCTAACCTGGAGGTTCAGTGAAACACTACACCTCTAAACCTCTGCTATCTGGAATTTACCAGCTTGTGTTGAGCGCCTGAACGCAGCATTGGTGAGTGAGTTGTGAATGTCCTTCACTCTGTTCTCTGTGTGATGTTGCTTTAAGGCGAGTACATAAAAAATCTGTGTCAACATTTGGTGGCGCTGATCTTTGAAGAGGAGGAAAACATGAAATCAAAACCTTTCTATTCACACACACACACACACACACACACACACACACGCACACACACACGCGCACACACACGCACACACACACACACACACTTCTCATTCAGATTCAGACTCTAGTCTCTGTATTCTATTCTGCACCTGTAACAGATTAGTGTGTGTGTGTGTGTGTGTGTGTTTTATTCTCAGTAAGAACAGATGATTAATGTGCACGGTGTTTATATTTCTATACTTTCCCAGCTGTGAGGCGACCACAGCCTAACAGGCAGAGAGGAGACGGTGATGAGGAGTGAAGGGCTCTAACTCAAACCTGACTGAGCCCTAACAGCTCTCTGCTGCCACCTAGAGGAGAACACTCACCACTGTTTCCTGGGGCCTGCAGGCTGTGTTTGGTCAGGCAGCACCAGCCCACAGGGAAGATGTCCCGGGAGTCGTACTTGCACCAGTAATCGAAGGCTCCCCGCCAGCCGTCAAACATGATGAACACCTCGTCGCCCTTCACTTCTCCTATGGTGGCGGGGCAGATGAGGTACGGGTTCTTCTTGTCCACCGCCTCCAGCTTCATGCCCGGCTTAAAGCCATTCTGGGACGGCCGGGGAGGTTCCTGGGAATTGGGTGTAATGTTTGAAACCAGCAGGGAAACACACATTCAGCTAAACTCAACTCCAGACTGTGGTACAGCTCGTACCTTTTTAAAGGCTGCAGCTGGAGCCATCTCAGCTCCGTTTAGGGTTCTCAACAGGAACATGGGCCACGAGGAGGCGTTCATACGGAATCCTGCAGAGCAAAGGGATTCAAACACAAGAGCATTAAGGTTTCAGAACACAGAAGCATTAAGAATCTGTAGTGTTGGCTACAAACGAGACTCAGTAGGAAGCTCTTCTTGTTCCTTTTCTATTACTGTTTATAAAAGAAGAAGAGGAAGAAGAAGAAGCATCATCATCATCTTGAGTGCCGTCCTCCTTCTCCCCTCACCCAGTGGCGGCTGCAGCATGTCTCCGTTCTTCTCACAGGTGCCTATAGGCTGAATGTCAGAGGAGTCCACCAGCCTCCAGAAGTCGTTGCTGTTGTCGCTCCCGTCCAGGCGGAGACGCAGGCGCACCCCCGTTAAGCCCATTACCGTGGCGATGCACACTGAGGTGGAGTTGCGCGGGTCGTGGGCTTCCAGCTTCATGCCCACCTTGAAGTCGTTGGACGGTGGGAGGCGAGCCTGCAGACGTTAGGACGAAGATGTGTGAGGATGTTTGAAGAACTATCTAACTAGCAACTACAAGGATTTGATGACAAATGCTTTAAATTATGAAATCTAACTGCACAATATCCATCATTACATTGGGTAAAGTATTGTGCTAATGTTGTTGGAAAAAGACATCATTCTGTGTGTTTTCACTCAGTGTGAGGGGCAGAGTAAACAAAGAACAGGCCTGATAACGATGCTACAATAAATCTGTTTCTCAGTTTGACAAAGCAAGTTTACAAAAGCAGACATCAAAGAAAATACAAACACAAATCAGGAGCAAGTAAACGCAGAAGTGTAAGAATCTAAACTCCTCATTAAGGCTCATTATGACTGAAAGGTGAAGCTTCCATACCTGACGAAAGCAGCTGGGCGGAGCAGGAAGAGACGAGGTTTCTTTGAGATATTCCTCCCAGCTGAAAGAATCTGAAGGGACAGAGTGTGAGATGTTTAGATTCTTTAATAGAACCTTTGTGTCTGAAACATTCAAACAGAACTCCAGCAATATGATGGAACTTGAACTGAATTTAGGTTGTAAGTATAATAACAGTGTTTAAAGGTTCTGCATCCATCCCACATCCTTCCAGACCCTAAAGTATGGGACAAAGACTCAGAGCAGCAGGAGGAGAACACGAGTGGCAGCCCAGAGTTCAGCCTGGGGGAGGTTGATCTTCACCTTTAGGAGCTGCAGGGGTGGGACCTGCTGGTGGGATGGAGCTCTTAGCTGGTTTGTCCTTTTTGCCATCTTTCTGATCTAAAAATGAGAGAAACAGTGAATAACTTTACATGGACATACTCCATAGACATCCTGAGGAGTATTTAGAGTCGCCTTGATTCCTGTGTGTTGTTTACTAAGTTCATAATCCCTCACTAATGAAATACTGTGGGCTGAAGCTTCTTAACAATGCAAATGACACATTCATAAACAGGTTTCAATCTGTAAAACAAGAATCTGCACGCTGACACTAAACACACACTCCTGAGAGAATCTGAGTCTGAGTTAATATAATATCACTGCAGTCATCACCTTCTAAAACTCTACTGAACCAGAAAGAGTGATCACTGCTGAGAACAAGTCAGAGATACAGAGAGAACAGAATCCTTTGTGCTTGTTGATGGAAGTCAGTAGTTTACAGTTCTTTCTCCAGACGCCCACACATTTCACTACTGACCAGAATGACTCAGCTGATCAAACTACACACAATCATCTATGGACTGAGACGTTCAGCTCATGAACAGAAAGCTCAGCTCAGTGTTATAATCACATATGAGCTTCTAGCTGCAGACGTCCTTCAGAACAAGAATGTAGCTTTGAGAGGAGGACTGTTAAGGTCTGATATCACTCACAGTACCTTGGTTATATTCTAAACATTATGAATGTGTGCTTTGTAGTGTTGTGTAGAAGAGTGTGTGTGTGTGTGTGTGTGTGAGTGAAGGTGAAGTGTCCTTGCCTCTTATCGGGGTCTTTCCCATGTTGGCAGATCCCCAGGGGTGATATTAGGAGAGGACAGTAAAGGTGCAGGGGTTCGCCCAGAGTCCTTCTGTGTGCTTTAGATAGTCCTGAAGAAAACAGAGAGAGGGATGAATGAGACAGGGAGCAAACAAGATTCAACAATAAGTGTGTGTTCTAACTATTCAGTCATGAATAGAGGGCACTTTCAGAATAAAGTGAGGCCATGCTTTTGGTGGTGGCTCATTTTCTCTGAGGAACACAGAAAGAAACACGCGTCGGAGCAAAGATACACAAGAATCACTCCCACAGAAGAGATCCCAAACTGCTGAGAGCTTTGTCTTTGATTCATCGGTCTACTTCGATAACATCCTGTCATCAACATGTGTCACAGCTGATTGGAGGTAAACACAAAGTACGAGGCGAGGCGAGGCTGGAAACGGATCAGTGTGTGTTTTTATGAAGGCATTGATTCAAAAAGAGAGAGAATGAGAGAGAGAGAGAGAGATTCCTAAATGAAACTAACAGACAAAGGTTCAGATAAACAGGATGCCATTCATGTGTGTAAGTCACACACACCCTGAACACAGCCTCCATCAGAGGAAGCATGAATGGAGCTGCTTGAGACGACATCATTCATTTTCTTTCATAAATAGTTAATCTGGACAAGAGATACATTGTGGTAAGATGATTTTCTGCCACTCATCTGAGCTCAGTGTCTGTGACTCAGTAAGCAGCTGTACTTATGGAACAGTGTGGTAGAAAGAAGTATATATAGATCTTTAATAACAAAGATCCATCTCTGCACAGCAAAGAGAGAGAAAGAGAAGAGAAGCCTGGAGTCACACGCTGCTACTGCCGCCATGTGCACACACAAACACACACACACACACACACACACACTTTACTAGAGATCACAACATAGAAGCTCTGTAATGATCGGTGTGTAGAGTTCCAGTTATAAAGCCTCCAGACAGAGCGACAGTAGAGTGGTGTGTCTCTCTGCGGGCCTGGGATGCTCTGGGACGCTCCATCACATCTCAGTATCGCACTGAGCTCATGGAAACTAACTTCGCATTTACAAATTCCAGAATAAGAAATGACTCACAACAATTAAAACACAAGCGGGAGTGAATGATGAAGTCAGGAGAAGATGAACAAGGAGCGATAAACCTGCGTCTCTTTGGAGAAAACACGTCTGAATGTGTCCACGTAGAGATAACTCAGACAATTAGCTGCCTTAATTAGCCGCGTTGGTTAAATGGCCTATTGTTGTTAAATTCACGCTATTGTTTATTACCGATAATAAATGAAATGATACCAGATAATGTAGGAGGAACATAAACAACACACTTTCCTCATGTTTAAGCACTAACTCCAGTTCGTACCTATGAGCTGTTAGCTGGCGGCTACGTCTGCTTCATTCAGCGCTTTAACACAAACAAACATAACATTTACTTTCTACACACATAGAACCACTGTGGACACTTTGGTCATCACAGTCTCGCTCCCAGACGCCATTTCTGCTACGTAACGTGAATGTTACATCGTTCCGGGTAATAGCCAGATCCCAGTGTTGACAACTGGGATTGCTTGATTTGCTAGCTCCCGCTGCTGGCTAATAACTAGGCTGGCTAACGTTAGCGTTAACCCGTGGAAGCACTTTAGTCCATCAGGACCACTTAGAACCGGAGTCACATAGCTGCGCCCAACACTCTCCCCAAACTGAATTAATTACTTTATAAAACAAACTTACAAGTGACGCCCTTTTCTGGATAAATCGAGCGAAGACCCACACACTTTTCTCTATTCGTCAGCTGCCATTTTTCGCGAATGTAGTGTGTATGTGCCTACACGCATGTAATAGAAGCCGAAGATCGTGTAGAGCGGCGGAGCGACGTAGGCTGGCCGCGTTGTTCGCTAGGCTAATAAAACCCCGTTCTATTTACGCTTGCAGCCAATCGCATGCAAGTTTACTCGCCCGCGACCAATCAGCTCCAAGATTACTCCGTTTGTCATTTTGGACTGCAAAAAATAAACAGAGTGATGGCTCTTCCCGTTGTGTCGCGTCCACACGGTCGTCCCCGTCTCTCCTGTTGTGGTTATAAACTGTTAAAAAATATGACGGAGCGGAAAAACAGGGTGTTAAATTCCAACTAATTTAATTAAGATCTAGCCGCAGATATTTATTTAAAAAGCAATTGAGGACTAATTTGACGTCGTGAGTCATATGTATGTAACACACCAGTGAATCATGTCAACATCTGGGTTTGCCACGGGGACGGGTTTCCCCATCGTGGCCACTAATGCTCATAAGAGAAAAGCAATTCAATAAAATGTGATATGATATAGTACATAACATAGTAAAAAGGATCATATTGGAGTAGTGTACTATATTATGAATGATGACAGAAACCATCAGTCTTATTTTCACAAGAATAGTGGTTGAACAGAGTGTGTGGCTCTGTCTGAGACACCCAGACATCATTAATATGGGATTCACTCGGTCCCTAACTGAAATAAGGAAAAGCCAAATAAATATTTTATATGATAAGCCCTGAGATCAAAGCTTTCCAAGCAGGACTCAGCAGTTGTGAAAATTCCTTAAGCAACCTTAAGCAATAAAGTATGAACGCCTTCAGATATGAGTGCTCATAAAAGTGTAAATAAAACTCTAACAACTCTGTATTTTATTTCTAATTTAATGGTTGAAAGGCATTAAGAATAGTGAGACCATCATTGTCTTTCCTGTCCGGTTTGCAGTGTTGAGCCCCTGGTCAGTTTTTCGCTTTGGCTTGATTTGTCTCTGGGTTCCTCTGAAATGCAAACAAGTTGGAGTTTGGGCTTTGTCCAATAGTGTAAATATTGATACCATTGATCCATGCTTAATTTATACAACTGATCTGCTGTTTTTGTCCCGTTGCCCGCTGTTATGATCATTCAGCCACAGAGCAAAGCAACACCATAAAGTCTCCACCAGGAAACAACTCAGAACACATCATCCTCTCATGTGTGTATATTTGTGTCATTTCAATTTGCTGGGGTCAAAGACTAGTGACTTCACTCATCAGTTTCCCCTACACGACGTGATATAACACAACATTAGAAAGTCCTAGATGGTCACATTCCAATGAGGGACCAACAGCTCCTAAACACACTGGGATGTAATATTGCCTCATATGTTATCTGTCTTTCCATTGGTGGAACAGTAAATGTGGTATTCAACACTACCATTTTATTGGACAATAATGCCATGGAACCAGACTCGATATACACACAGCAGAGCTATGGAAGTGATTTTAAATGGAGGAGGATAGAGTGAGTGTGTGCCACTGTGCAGCACCAGCCTGTGGGTGGCAGCATGGCTTCACCTGGCAGCACAGGCATACTGGACTAAGTTCAGAGTGTTTTGAATGTCAGCAGCTCAGATTGACGCACACACACGGGAACTTCACACACTCATTTCCCTTTATGTATGACACAGTATTCAAACCCGGGGGAGTGTATATGTTGTGTATGTAGTTCTATCATTGTGGACTGAGATGAGATGAGATCCATCCAGCCTACATGGGATCATAATGTGACACAACCTTCTGGGCCTCAATCATTACAGGAAACCATTCATAATTGTATTTTGTTATATCTAGTCCTGCATATTTAGTAGGTTACAGTGAATCAACGCCACCCTGTAATAGATGGCTTTACTTTCTGCTCTTCTGTTCATTATCTGTGTAATTCATTGCTTTAGTTGCCATCAGGAGCGACGTTAGGATCTAAGCTTCTTCATATTCACTCTGAGAGGTTTCTCACTGAGCGTACAGGATCACAACCTTCACCTCCACATTAACACACTTTCCATTACAGTCTACAAATGTATCATGGCATCGTGTTACTTTCTGTCATACTTGGAATGTGCCATTTATACTGGATGGATCTTGTTATCAAAGTGAAAGCAGGGTGTGATCTTGTGAATTATGTAATTGAGAAATTAGAACAATCATGTCCCACCTCACACACACACACACACACACACACACACACACACACACACACACACACACACAAACACCCTCAGACTAGAATTTTTTCCCCTCCGTAGATGTTGTGCTCCACTCTGATTGGTTAAGAAAAGAGGGCGTGTGAATACCGAAATCATTCTCTGCTGTGATTGGCTGTTGCGGTGTCACTCAGGTGCTGTTGCCTGGTGATGCACTTGCAGCTTGTCAACCACAGTATCCAGTTACTGTAGCAGCCTGCTGCAATGAAAATATCTTGGTTGGTGGGTGGATATATCGGCCCAGTTTGATTATTTCTCCAAACACTGACGGAGTGAGTACTTTATTCTATCATCAGCCACCTGCACAACAATAACAAGCTGCCAGGTAAATATAGAAGCTTAAGACACGCGACCAAGCTTGAGGTTTGTTTTTACAATTTGTGGTCTGATGTATGTGAATCAGATCGGCACTACTAGTTCTTGAATAACAAACCGGAGCCACAGCTAATATCAGCAGGCATGTCATATTTGTGGATGGGTTGTGTGTATTGCGTGTATTGTTGCTCTCTTGCGTTATGAAATGTGGGCTGTGGGTTGTGAAGGCAGCTAATGCGCGCGCACACACGCTTGAATCTATTAAAAGCGACATTATTCAGCTGCTTGTGTTTTGTTATTGTGCAAAGTGTTTGATTTGTGAGGAGAAGCAACAGGGTGACACAGGGATCTTACAGGATTCATTCTAATTCTTCATCATGACACAACACTGGCTCAGATAGATGGGGAGAATTTGCCTGATGCCCTGATTTTGTGTTGTTTATGTGTATGTCACTGGTAATGACTTAAAAAGATTATGAAGGGTGACTTTTCCTCTGAATTCGCGTTGATCTGCTATAAATAATCCAGTGTTTGTCCTGTGGGAGATTCAGAGGGTCTGTGTTTAGAATCGCACAGACTCAGTCCATTACCACGCATGAGTCATTCTGTTGATAGAAACAAAATATATGATCCACAGATCCACAGCCATGCCCAGTGCATTCCTGATCATATTAGCCTTCTTGGTCCAGGCTTGGCTTGTGTTTCAGAGTTCTTGGTTAAAATCGGTTCTGGAAACAAAAGGCCGCATGCCACTGCTTGTAGGCTGGTAAATGAAGAAAGGAAGGAGGCCCTTTAACACTCACATTTTGGAATAGATGAAGAGAAATGTCCTCAAATAGACCTGAGAGAGTATTTGTAGTGTCTTTGAGTGTGTTGTCTGACCCCCTCCAGTTTACCTTTGCAATCTGAAATGTGTTTTCCTATAGTGAGCGGCTGTGGTTGACTAAGATTGGGGAGTAATAGACCACACAGTGATGTTTAGTGTCCTGGGAGACAGAGTTTATTTTGGTGCTGAGGTTTTGCATACTGATGAGCAGCTCCTGTGCCCACAGCGCTGTAGGAGACTGAGGAGGCGATATAAGTCCTTGAGCGTTCCTGCAAGGAGAAGATGAAATGGCAAAAGTGTATTCTGGATTTTTATTCTCTCCTGAGATGATAAAAAGAAGAAGACACCAAGGAAGGCTTTGATGACATTATGGTGTGTGTGTGTGTGTGTGTGTGTGTGTGTGGTACTGAGAGAGACACACAGGCTATGAAGAATGTTGTGTGAAGATAAATAGTGCCACAGGTGATCAGATTGTGGGTCATATCCATTCATTTGATTGTGTATTTGAGATATTTGTCATTCATAGATGACCTTAAACAATGGCTCTCAAACTTCTGCCAACCAAAACATCACTACTAACAAACGACCAACTCTAACAACAACGAACAACCAAACAACTGGACTGGAAGAGTGAATCTCTACAAGGATAGTATAGGACAGTAATGAAACTTCTATATGGGATTTATTCTATTTGTGAATAATTTGGCCCTAAAACTGAATTTCCATAGATTATTATGATTTCTTTAAACAAACTGTTTACTACAACCCTACATTGTTCTAACTGATGTCATGTTAAAATAAACTATTCAATTTAAAGTAACACAATGTTTGAGTGATAAATCCTGGAATGTTGAGTAAAAATCTGACTTCAAAAGTTCTCATAAATGGAGGTTATCTGTTTTTGCAAATGACCTTTTCATATTTGACCAGTTCATGTCTCTGATGTTCAGCCACTCATTACTGAGAAGAATCACGTCTCCTCTTCTTGGGCTCAGGATGTTCTGCTGTGGCTGTAATGATTTTAAATCCTGATTTCTTTTCATTCTTGCCTTCAGAAATCCAAAATATTGTGTTCCCATGTTGTGTGCAGGTGGAGATGATCCAGTGAAGAAGGCATGTGGTGATGTTATGGCTCCCAGCTGTCTCACATCTCCTCAGATCCCCCAGCAGGCCGCCTCATGCCATCCTGTGGCCACGCCCCCCCTCACTGAGCTCCAAGCACCTGAGGCAACTTTCCTTTTGACTTCATGAAGATCCCTAACATCGGTGATGTAATGAATAAATTTGAAGTCCTTGGGATCGTGGGTGAAGGTGAGCTTGCTCATTTCCTTGCACTCCACAATACAAACAGTTAGACTTCAGTAAATCCATTCATGCTCTCCTGATAAGATAAACAAATACGGGCTTTGGATCTTTTAAGTCCCAAATATTTTTCATGAATCTCTCCTTTAATGTGAGCCTCTGTTGATTTAAACTCGTCCATGAGTTGAGGCTTCCCACGTGCCCCAGCTTTTACACCCCTACTCCCACCTCCAGCTGGAACTCACAGGGAAACTTTAAACTGGATATCAAAGCTGCTGAGTGCTTGTCCAGCAATGACTCAGTGTGGAAGGAAGTCATCGACTTTAATGCCACATTACGCTGTGAAGTTGTCAAAGACTTTCAGGCCGGTTCTGCTGCCATTGCAGTCGTTGCACTGTCATAGATTTTTCCTATCAGGTCAGTCAATTCTGCTCAGCTGACAGGAGCGTGTGGTCTAGACCCTGCACACACACACACGCTTCTCATCATCACAGGGCCGTAATGGAAGAAGGACCTTGGCATGGAAGAGAGGGCTATTAAATTACTTACTCAGCATTCCTCCCTGCCATTTTCCATTTTGTTTATTGCATTTTGTTTTTTTCTTAAACCCTAAAACTCAAAATTGTCTTGACTCTAAGTTAGGAAAGATCATAGTGGCTAAACATGAGGTTCATACTTACATACAGTCAGTCAGACGAACCTTAGAGAGGCTGGGACATGTTGATGTCAAACATGTATAAATGTAGTAGTAAATAAATGTAGTGAGTGAGTGAGTGAGTGAGTGTGTTAAATCTGTGTATGTGGGCAGTTTGGGTCAGAGAAGAGGACAATCTGAACAGGTTAACATGGAGATGGCTGTAAAGACACAGCATCCTGTTATTATGTGGTGCTGCTGCAGCAGGATGTGAGTGTGAACACGTTTGTCTGTGTGTCAGACCTTTCAGCCTGTCCAGGGTGAATAAAACCTCTCACCTAAAAGCTCCTTACATAGGCTCCATCCCCTGTGTAGAAGAATCAGGTATACAGAATGGATGGATAGCTTCATTCATTGCAGTTCTAAGGTGATAATCTACTTTTGAACTCTTGTCCTGTGTGGTACTAACATCATTGTCCCGCCCTGTTTGACCCTTAGACCCTCTCAATGTTCCACATCTAAACTGTGGCTAAGAGAATTGATATGTACTCGACGAGGCCATTGAGGAGAGTAGATGGTTGAAGGAGCTCTGAGTGGTTCTTCTTATGACTGCTCAGTCTCAGAATTCCTTTTGATCCCTGAGGGGATGTGTGTGTGTGCCTGCCAGGGTCGATAACATCAGAACTACCGCCGCATGCCAACTCTTGTGTCCTACTTTCGGAGCCACCTGTCCGGATAGAGAGAGCAATGTTTTCCTTCATTCATTTGGACATGTGGGAGACGTTAGACAAGAGGCTGAAAACTGTCTCACTTTGTGGAACATGGTGAGGAAACAGTTTTGGTTGCTCCTGCCTAGCAAGGAAAACAGATCTGCTCAGTCTTTGTGCCGTTTCATCTTAAAGTCTAACAGCTAATGTCCATGAAGGTTCTCTGGATGGAGTTCAAGGTGCCTCAACCTGCTCTGACGTGGTTTCTCTGTTCATCCAAGTAGCTCCTTCTCTAATGTCTATACTTATAAAGCTCCTGGAGCGTCTCTACTCCAGCATGGCCACTTCACGAGACTGAATGACCCTCACATGTTTCCCATCTCTCTCAAGCACTCACCTGAACCAAGGTATCAACATTACCCAGAGGATGAGTGCAGGGTTGTGTGCCCATCATTGCCTCCACCAAGGAGGATATGATTGTGGGCGTGTTTGTCTATTTGTCTATAGGCAAGATACATTTTAGATGTGTAATATGTGGATATCTTTGTTCAGATACACGGTTTACACCATAATGTGACTCAAATCAGGGTACATCTATATATAGACAGAGATTATGCAATTATTGCAAATTAATTAATTCAGGCATGTCATAACAGGAGTAAATCACGTCTGCATGCGTTTCCTCACCTGGCCGACCGATGCTGTCATTAGTACGCAATGCATCATATACAGTATATTCAGAGGACGGAATTCTATTCATACCAGCCATCATACGTCTTTTGACAGTATGGACAAATAATCAGAGTATTGGGGTCGCATGAATGCAGCCAGTGACTCAGACGTGAAGACGCTTGGCTGAGCGGTGAAATGTTTGGTTTATATTCTACTGAGACTGTGCTCATGTGTGTTTCTTTCCTTTAGGTGCCTATGGTGTTGTCCTGAAATGCAGACACAAGGTAAGATGTTGTCTTTGTCTCTAATCAGATAAAGTTGCTATTTTCTCCTGCATTCCAATCATCTTTCCCTTTCAAATCATAATCCTGTTATATTGTGTATAACTGCACATAATGTGTTTTCCACACAAAAACACGGTCTCATACTCTAAACCCAACAAAAGCTTAGAGAGGGATTATCCGATAAAGATATATTGAACCCCAGCAGCTTTGTAGCGGTGCCAAGGCACTGCTGCAGTACACGGGTTTGCTTGTTTAAGGCCAAGAAAGAGCCAGAGAAGCAGAGGGACGTCTCACCTAATGGGACGGGGTGCTTTAGTGTGCGACCTTCCTGCTACGGCTCACTCCTCTTTGCTTTATTATCGTGTTCCCATGACTCAGCAGGACATCCCAGAAAGTAACTGTTAGAGTCTATGAAAGACTTCCAGGTGAAATATACTACAGATCCAGAAATGGATTCAGAAACGCTTGGCCTGGTGTCACATCTTTAGAAACGCTGTATCCACCGGGTCTCAATCCACGACTGCTGTCAATCATTTTTACCTCTGCTAGTTTCATTGAGGGGAGAGGAAGGGCTTTCAATAACAGTAACATTTCTCTACCTAATTCTCATTTCCTCTCTGTTCAGCATTCCTGTAATTCTCTGAAATGAAAACAAATGAAAGCTTCCCTTTCATTCATGGCAGCTCTGATCGAGTGTCTAAGCAATCACACCCTCAGTATAAGAATTTGTTAAATCAAGGAAACAGCAGGGCTTTTGTCGACCCACACTGCAGTAAGAACCTTGTCATCTCAGTCCATTTAGGGAAGTGACTGTGGCAGGAATTGACAGCAATCCAACATGAATAACGGAGACTAAACTCCCTCCTACTTACACACAGTCTGTTAGGACTGCTGGACAAAGAAAGAAGGAACATTTCTGGACAGTCTTCATCTTAATCCTTAGCTTCGTCTTGTACAGTTCCCTTGCTTACACACACACACACACACACACACACACACACACACACACACACACACTGACAGTATCTGCCATATCTCCATTAGCCAGGTTTCTTTTAGATGCCAGTGAATGTGAAAAATATAAAAGACAACAGTGCCATAGCTAATGTTGAGCAAGTGAGAAGAAAGAGGAAAACCCTGCTGTAAAGCGGAATTACAGCCTGTAATTACTGGGCTTTATTATTCAGAGTGATTGATCCCGGGCCTAGGCAGCTGCAAATGCCAATGTCTCCATTTTGTACAAGACAACAGTATCCTATCAGTGAGCGTTTAGTTTTGTCCACACAATAGATGGAGGCTGGGCAAATGTCTGTGCGGCTCTTCATAATGTGTCTTTGTGCAGAAACACACCTGCGTCATCAGAACAGCTCTATAGATCTGCCTGTACTGCTCACCATGTAACATTGATGGATTTGTATTTTCTGCACAGTTCCTCGCTGCATTGAGTTGATCATTTATAGGTGAAAATGAGAAATGGTTTGTTTGATTGCAGTCTGAGATCTTTGGCTTCATTTGTTGACGATGTTGCTTTCATGTTTTGTATGGAAGCTAACTAAACGTAGTGTCAGGTGCACTATATGGCAGACAGATTCATACTGTCTGACAGCCAGACATCTATAGAAGCTCTCCCCATGTATTCACTACATTAACATGCACACCATACCACTGATTATGTGTCTTTAATTTGAAACAAAGCACAGTCCCACACACACACACGTGAGCTTACTAAGGGTCTGATGGCGGCGTGACAACAACAGGCCACTAGACAGAGAAAATGGCTGCATGCGTATGGAAGAAGAAGTGTCTGACTCACAGCTGCAACAGGCTGAACACATTCATTTCCCCAGCACCACTAACCTCACATTTAGCTGATTCGTGTGTTCAACAGGGACTATTAGCCAGGAGAAAGATCCAAGGCCAGATGTTTACAGCAGTTACACCAAAATCTGATCAAAAACACTGTTAGAGTAGAGCGTGGAAGTGTGTGAGCCGAGTGTGAGGCAGCAAAGAAGCTCAGAGAAGAGCAACAGACGAATTGTTGACGAATTGTCAACCAAGACCTGAATTCAGGGATGTAATATTATTGATATCTAACGTATACAGCATCTGAATATGGGCACTGAATGGGTTTAGCTCGTGTTTCCTTTAAGTCTTTGTGTTAACACGTCAGCATTTATTACAAGTCATCTTTCTCTGGAGTAAACATATTGTCAGCCATTGCAGATCACACAGAGTAAGCTGTTATTGTTCCCCGTCCTGTATATAGCTGCATGTAATGGCTGCTGCATCTAATGACACGCCGGCTGCTGTGGCATTATAAAGGACTCTGATAATGACTCTGTAGAGACGCCGCTGCCTGCCCCTGATAATAGCAGGCATTTATGGCCGATGTATCAAAAGGGCTGTACTGACATCACTTTATGGCAAATTGTTGCTTGAAAAAGCTCTGGGTCACATGTTTAACAGTCAGTTATATTTAGAAGCTTGAACAGTGTGTAAACAGCACTTAGGCAGGCTTTGGTAGAAACACTGTATAGATGCTGCTTTAAATGTCATGGGACGACTCAAGTATTCAGTCCCACAAGCTGCTATAATGTAGATTGAGTGAAAATATAACTGTTGTAAAATACATGGAAGTGCTAAATGTGGCAGGCGAGCGTTGAGCTCATATTCCTGCTGGTGTTCCATTAACAGAGCCATTACTGGTTGGGACACGTTTCTTTCTATTCAGGCTTCTGACAGCTCTGTCGTTCTTTCTAGGTGACTCTCTCTTTCTCTGTGTGTGTGTGTGTGTGTGTGTTGCTACCTTACGCATGTTCTTCCACACTCCCACCTCACTGGATCTTAAAGTGTGGTGGCAAATTTGTGCCACAGCTGTTTGAAGGAGAGAACACAGACTGGAGCAGAGACATGCTGTTATGTCAAGCTGACTGGGGCTCATACAAGCTCCGTCCTGTGCTTTGTGATCCTCCTTAATAATTTATTTACCTTTGTAAACGCAGCAGCACATGTTAGGGTAGGATCACTCTCTCATAAATGGCGGGCAGTCTGGTGTTGTGGCTCGGTGACAGAATGATTGTGTTCATACTCAAGAAGCTGCAGTTGAATACAGTATTGCACCGTGACAAAGCAAACCAGCAGGATGGAAGAGAGGAAGTCGGAGTAGCCGGAGAGAACCCACGCAGACACGGGGAGAAACATGCAAACTCCACACAGACAGGCCCTGGGCTCGTACCCACAACCCACAAGTTCCTCACAGCAAGAAGGTTACTGTGTTTATTAAAATAGAATCACACTGAATGAAGCTTTTGTTGTGTAATCGTTGTGGCACTGAGAGTGGAACACAAATTCTATTAGCTCCTGTGTGACCCTGCGTTCATTGACACACAGCATGTTTGCTTAGTGTAGATCACAAGGTAAACACACCTACAGTGTGTAGGACAACCAGATAACCTTCAACCATCTGTTAGCATTCAGACCACAGGGCTGATGTGTATTATGTTTGAATTCTCTGATGTTGTCTTAATCACTGTATAGTGTCAGTAATCTATTCAATATAACTTTATTTATCTCTTAATGGCGATAGTTTGCCAGCTGGGAGCCTCACACACCAATGGAACACACACATACACAACAGGAGTGTGTATGTAAATGCATGTAAACTGCTCGGACTGCTTTCACTGAAGGCTAGCAGTGACTGAGCTCCATTCACAATGTGACTTACATCGACTCAATGTGGGCTTGTGTGTCTTTAAATGTCTGTAACACTCTTTTGTTTAGCTGCAGTGTGACTTTGTAAGAAGACGTCCCATCCTCGCTGCGGTCCCGTTATCTGGCGTCCTGCTGCTTCACAGATCAAACCACTTTGTGTGCCTGTGAAATCGCAGCGAGATGAAACTCACCTCAAATGTTTTTCTAAATCAAATACAAAGGCTTTTCTGTGTTTACTTAGCTAATGTTAATCTGGGACAAGTCTTGTGTGTGGCTGGTGTCGACTCTTTTGAGTGTGAACCGTCGAAGTAAGAGGGTAAACATTGGTGTAGTGAGTATTTGTTTAAGCACTGAACACCTGGGAGGAATGTTCACTGCACACACACTGCACACACACGTCACACGCTCTGACTGTGCTTATCTCCATGAACTGGTTTTCCCAAGCCAGTCTGTGAAACATTGACCGCGTCAGAGATCTGTCTCCTCATATCGTCAGGATTTTAAATAAGGCAGGTTAGAAATGCTGCAAACACTGAATGATCTGTTTTGTGTTAATCATAGGAATAATTGAATACCAATCCTCTTTCTAAGACTCCCTGCTTCCGGCTGTAGAGCTGTGCTGGCTGGAGTTACCATTGGAGCTCAGCCACAGTCAGACGAGTCCAGAAGCTGCCTATAAAGTATGTTTGCATCAGTGAGCAAGTATCTGCCCACAGGGGAGAGAAGTCATGGTTGCAGATTGAGACGTCATCAGCAGCCTCCAGGATCAGGAGCACAATTTTTAGCTCTTGAATCACCGAGGAGGTTGATGTTAAATAGCAGCGTGTTATGGTGGGTGTCCACAAATCCACTGCTCTGATAAAGCAACACATGAATCGTGAGGCAGACTGCTGGCTGGGGTCAGCTTCTATGAGTAAAGCAGAAACAGGGCGGTGGGCTCTTCTTCTTCTTCTACTTCTTCTTCTCTGGCAGAGGGAAACAAAGTACAGCCTGTACAGTATTATCACTTTATACCATAATTGTTTTTGTTGACAGTAAATCCACTACCTACCTCCTGCCACTGTGCCTCCTACCTAATTGCCTGCTTGGCATAAAAATAAAGTGCAATTATACTGTGAACAGAATGCAGAATAATAAAGCATAGAGAAAATAAATGTGTAAAAGCGTGGCTGTGATCGTGTTCATGTTCATTAAACGCAAATGCAAATCTCACACAGTGCGTAGATGCATATTGCGTAATATAAGGGAGGGGCGACAATGATGAAGGTGGCTGATGTTGAATGAGAGGAGTGACGAAGGAGATGTTGGTATCAAAGGAAAGACGACTGCATAGTTTGACTTGGTTGTTTGTGCATCAGAAGTAGAAGTAACTGGTTGTTTTTGACCGTCAGTCACAGTTGTGCAGGGATGTTCAGAGAGGAGAACACTCAGGTTCACTCGGGTCAGGTTGATGTACATAATCCCCTCATTACAACTAAAAACACTTCACAAGTCGGTGGCAGCAAACACACAGGCAGTGCTGTGCTGAGCATCATGTGATGAGATGACTCATCCTTTTATTAACAAGTGAACAAGAACATATGTGGCACATGCCAGGAGAAGTGTGTGTGCCTGTTATGGTGAAGGCTGCTGGCAGCTCTGTTATGGCGTGGGGTTGGATTTTCCTGGCATGATGTAGGTTCACTGAAGCCCCCAAGGGTGAGAGGAAGATGCCAACATGAAGACCATTTTAGCGAGCTGGTGATGAAGCACCACAAACAAACCTGATGGTATTTTGATGCAGCCTATATAAAACCATATGCAACGGCTCGTCAACGCGCAGCAGAGGATTGATGCAACAGGCATCCTTTTGATTCTTCCCAAATAATTGAATGAACATGTGTGTGTTTTTTAAAGTCCCCTTCCATCCAGGTCCCTTCAGAGGGAACAGTTATTTTAGTACCCAGTGAACAGAAACTGGGACAGGAGAGGAATAAAGGACTTTCACATCTAGCATTAAATGGGTCACCTTGAGTGGGTCACTTGTCTATGTGGTCCAATCAGGATGCAAGAGGAGAGACAGAGAGAGAGAGAGAGAGAGAAAGAGAGAGAGAGAGACACAGAGAGATGGAGAGTCACATGAATGTTCAAATCATCATCATCCCATTATAGATTGTGTCTATTTCAGTCTGTTTCTAAAGCAGACTCAGCTCACCTGTGGAGCTTCTGCTGTGACTGTAGCTTCACACGTTTCCTTTTGTTGGTGAGCCAGGAGCAACTTCAGTGTGATTGGTCAGTTGATATCACGTGACACCAAGATGTCGTACTTCTTTCTCAGTTTTCTGTAGGATGTTGTCTATCTTGGCTCATCACTTGCCTCATGATCATACTTTAGCCCTGTCTCACCTACAGGATAGAGGTCTTCAGAGGTCAGAGTGTGTTTGCTCTCAAAGGAGCTCAATGCTTTTGATGGATTTCGGTTCATATTTGTCTATTGTCAAAAAAACTAAAACAAAAATGGCAAAATGAAAAATACTTTTGGTTTATTGAGCCGAGATAATAAACTGCATATTTAGACATAATCTGACTCTGAAGGTTCCCTCGTATGTTCCTCATCCATGTTCAGACACACATCCTTACTCTTCCTCCTTCACCAGCACAAAGTTTCCTCTGGTCAGTATTCACCTGAGCAGGTTCCTCCATTATCAGACATTATTACACAACTGATTATCGAGGCAGTTTAATGAGAAATGTACTTCATCACGAGAACTGCAGCAAAGCCAATTTCAGTTTGGGGAAAAGAATTAGAAACATTATTCTCCTATGAGCAGAGGATCTAATGCTGTAGATGTTCACACATACAGGATCATTGGTCCAAACTACTGAGTAAACTAATAACATTGAAATGATGGGTAGATCTGTTCAATGCAGTCCAGATGAGCCTTGTTTTGCTTTATCTTGCTCTGTATCTCCACTTGAAAATGGAGCTTTTAGTCCATAAAATAGTGATGGGCTTTGTCTCCAGTGTGGCCTGCTTGTTGTTCTCATGCTGAACATGGTTTCAGTCGTCTGCACTGCTGTGTAAAGAGCAGTTAGTGCTGTTTCAGCAGCCTGCTGGTGAGAGCTGCACCGGTCCCAGAAAAGCAAATCTGTCTTTTAGTGGTACAACTGGGTACTGAAAGTCCTGGTGTGACCATGAAGTGGAGTCGTCTCCTCTGAAGCTGGATACCCGGGGAGGAGAAGTTAGACCTGCATTATACAGTGTGTGAGGAAGTTTCCCTCCTATCAAGTGAGCAGTCATTAGGCAGTGTTTATCAGGAGGTTTACCAAGCTGAGCCAAGCAGTTCACCTCAACCTAAAACAGAGTGTGTGCAGGATTGCTTTCATTAATATACACCGTGTGTATAAAGATGTTTACTATGGCTTTCAACTAATGAATGATGATGGCACTCTGTGTTTTGGAAAGCAACCATGTCCTCTTCATCTATCATTCTCCCCTCCTCTCCTTGGGTCTTTTTCTTTCTCTCTCTTCTAAGCATAAATCAACATCAACAACTAAACTGTTGTATGTTCCTGGTCATGTCTCAGTCTACCAGAGCAGCTTCCTGTGTTGTGTGATTCAGTGTGCAGTGACGTTCTAATGTTAGGGGACTAGTTTGTAATTATACAGTACAGTGCTGTAACGATTAACCATTAAGGTTTTTGTACATTTGTGAGCATTTTACCCTCATTTTTCCTATCTTTAGAACTAAAAGAGGACATTAGGAGCTAAGTTTAGGTGCTGCATCACTCATTTTGTATTCTTTTGGGTGATGAAATCTCCTTGTCCCCCTTCTGTCCCCTTCCTGTTTGGGGAAAAGTTTGCAGAGGGTTCCTGACCTTTGGAGCCCAGGTGGTCTGGTTGAGCCCACAAGCTCACTCTGTGCTCCTCAGGTCGTGGGAGACAGAAACTGTGTGTGTGTGTTCATAATCAATAATTTACCCAGCTTGGTCCCTCACACCCACACAGACGAGCCTCACAGGCCACCGCCACATGGGAATTCCTACAAGGCTTAAAACATTTTACACACGAGGGTTGAGCTTTACTGTGCTGATCTCACACACACTTCATAATCTATAATCTGTAGGAAGATGTTGTTTGCCTGTTTCTGAGCAAATGGATACATATTTACATAGAAACACGCCTTCTCTCAATGATCTAGATTATATGATTAAACATTTATTTGTAACTTTTGATTCATTCAGGAATGTAAACATTACAATCGGGTCACTACTCTACAGGCAAAGGTTCACAATCTCTGCATGTTGTCATATATGTGTGTGTGTGTGTGTGTGTGTGTGTGTGTGTGTGTGTGTGTGTGTGTGTGTGTGTGTGTGTGTGTGTCTAACAGCCATGGAATCCTATTCATTCTGTCCACTTAAACATCTTACCTACGTTCTTGCCTTTATCTCAGCCCAGCCCAAACACTCTGTAGTGTAATGTGAGTATGCGTAGTGATACTATACAGACACATTAATGTTCTTGCTTTGCGGCAGAAGCAGAAGTGACCTGAACTGAATAAATTGAATTGAATCTAAATGAAATGTAATCTGATGTGAGTTGGAGCAGAGACTTCCATCAGGCTCCCTCAGGTCTCTTTAGTGGTGCAGTTAGGAGTGTTTGAGGTTTGGTGGTTGATGCAGTAGAGGTGATGGGAGTGTGCTACTGGAGGATTATTTGTGAGGATGTTACAGGTTAGTTAATTAAATATATCCCCTGATTGCATCATCTGCCTTCAGTCAGACCTGCTGCTGTGAGCCCAGCGCTGAGGTGACCGTGAAGTTGACCCGGCTGTGAGTCATCTTCTACTTCTCTGAGCTTGGAGGAGGGCTGGCGTTTGCTGTGATCCATGTTGGTGTGGTGTGATGCTGCCTGTGGCTTTGTGAGGGGGGAAAGTGGAGCACAGCTCTGAGCAATAGGCAGAAATACCAGGCCTATGTAGGACACGTAGAGAATCAGGGCTCGTGGTCTGTGTCTCTCAGAGCTCATATTAGTGTCTCGGTTAAAGAGTGACTCAGTGGTGATTCTCTTCTGGATTGCGTCTGAATGTCTTTGTTTTGTGCGTTTCTTATATTATATTGTCAATTATTCAATGAAACTCATTCCTGTACCCGATGACTGTTCTGTGGGATTTGTTCTTAATAATCAGCACTGTGTCCAGGTGCAACAGTCATGCATACTGTATTTTACCAGTGTGTCATTATGAGTTATATCACCTGTGGATGAGTGGATGTTGTCCTGCATTAGGATCTAACTGAGGCTGATAAGGTGCAGAGCTGAAGCTTAGTGATGGTACAAAGAGCTGAGAGCTGAGACAGTAAACAAATGTCCCTTTGTATTCAATTAGGTGACTCGCATGTATGTATGTTTGTAGCTGATGCATGCTCAGAACTATAGAATGTTGAATTGTACCCGTAGCCTCATACTAATGCAGGAATTACTATGTTGTTATCATGAGCTGTAGTAGTCGCAGGTGTAACAGCAGCCACAGTCATTCTAGATGGCATCACGTGTGTTCATTCATGTCTGCTGCTGTTGGCCACATGAACAGCTGGACTCCATTCTTATTATCTGCTCTGTGTTTGCATTGCAGGAGACCAATGAAATTGTGGCAATTAAGAAATTCAAGGACAGTGAAGGTAAGAAGTCTCTCCTCCTATGTGGAAAGGTTTACTTTTTTGAAAACATTCTAGTATAATTATTGTTGAATATTCCACATCACAATATCTAAAAATAGAATGTATGTCTATTTATGTACGTATGTATATTTAGTCTTTTCCTGTTCTATACTGTATATTATAGAATGTTCTGTTCTCTTCAAAGGGTTAAGAGTTTGGTTCCTGCACTGCTCTAGTAGCAAGACAATAGGAGTAATAATAGTAAGATAGTATGGAGGAAGCAGCTGTAATTTATAGCTCATTGTACAGATGAAGGCGGTTAAGATGGGAGGAAACAGCGTTTGCTAGTGGTGGCCAGTGGTATTACATGTCGTGATGGTCTAACGCAGAGACATTCTGGCTTTGGTAGATGATTCTTTTCAGTTCTTCTCCTCCTTGTCTCACATCCATTATGGTCCTGATTTGTCCTTTGTCTCCTTCCATGCAGAGAATGAAGAGGTTAAAGAAACAACGCTACGGGAGCTTAAGATGCTCCGGACGCTCAAGCAGGAGAACATTGTTGAATTAAAAGAGGCCTTCCGCAGAAGAGGAAAGCTTTATCTTGTCTTTGAGTATGTGGAGAAGGTAAAGCCAGCTGCAGACAACTTCATGAAGAACACATCATCCAATTTTGTACGGTAAAGTGTCCTTGATCTTCTGCGTGTGCTTCTCTCTTTACAGAACATGCTGGAGTTGCTGGAGGAGTTGCCGAACGGCGTGCCAACTGAGAAAGCACGCAGCTACATCTACCAGCTAATCAAAGCAATCCACTGGTGCCACAAGCACGACATTGTTCACAGGGGTAAAGTCTATTTTAATTAAAGTATGCAGGCCTTTATTTTTATTTATAAGGACCTTATTAAGGCAGAGGGCTTTGTGAGCTCTGGCCATATTTGATTCCAGGCTTGCAGAGGCTCATGTAGGTCCAAAGAGCCTCTGCTTTATCTCTGGACTCCATCTGGGCTTCCATGTGGAAAAACAACAACAACGTCTCAAACAAATTTGTCATTTTCTCTTGAAAGTTGCAGCGTACAGCAGAAATGTCGGGGTCTGAGTCTTTATCTGTGCTGTAACAATGGCTCTGTGGTCAAACTACTCACAAGATGGGATCTGTGGGTGAATCAGTGGCAGCAGAGCAGGAAACCAGATGGTCGATGTGAGTTCTTGGCACACAGATGGCAACAAAGCAGGAATCCAAATGGCCTGTGGCACAGCGTATCTGGGCATATGATCCTTCATCCAGCCATCTCATCTATCATTTACTGTTTGTCTTAATCTGTGAATGTTCTCTAGTAGAAGTCTTCTACTCCTGACCAGAGGAAGGATTCTAATTCTGTCTGTTATTCTTTATTAGGATAACGTTCTGTGTTGAGACAGATGAACATGTGGTGCCAGGACTGATGGCAGTGATGATGTAATGATGATGGTGTCTGTGTCTTCTTCTCCATCTGTGCCCCTCCCCCTCCCCCTCAGATATAAAGCCAGAGAATCTCCTCATCAGCTCTGAAGACATCCTCAAGTTGTGTGACTTTGGTGAGTTCTTCTATCCAAAGCTCTCCACTCTGCCAGCTGGTGCACAAACACAGTTAGGGTTCCAAAACAGGACATATTCTATAGAATCTATATTTAGCTTAGAGCAGAGCTTGAGGAGCTTCAGACTTCAGTGATCTGAAGCTCTGTGTGTCGTCTTTTCCCGTGGTTCTCAGTGGGCTGGAGCACATCCTCCCCTGATCTTGCCTAATTAGATATGTTGGAAAACAAACTGCTTCCATTCAATCTGCTAGCAATAATAGCAGCACAACAAACAAGGGGGAAATGACAAACATGTCATAGCCGACATCATGTGAGCAATCTGGAGTGAGAGACTGACGACCTGCTGTTTGCTCAGAGTGTCAGAGTGCAAACAAACTTCCCTGTATGGATCACAGCATCACAGACGATCAGATGGGACTTTACCTCACAGAGCCTTTAGCGTGTTCATTTGCATGCAGACGTGATTTGACTATGAGGTTTCTTCACACGAGGCTGCATCAGGATTTTAGGAATTTGTATCAGGCTCCTTCTGAATAATATGAAGTCAGGACGAGCCGATTTAAAAACAACATCCAAGAGAAGTCCGTCTATTTGAACCGCTGGACTTAATTCCCAGAGTGTTAATTATCTCAACGATATTAGAGTGCAGCTGTTTCCTAACTCAACATCTCCCTGACTTTCACCTTAGAAATTATAATGAGAGAATATAGCATGGCCCGTGTGAGATCATTTTAGATGTCTCAGCATGCCGAGCATATCAAACGCTCCTCATTAGACTACACTGCTTCCTCTATCTCCTCCTGCCAGGCTTTGCACGTAATCTCTCCGAGGGGACCGATGCCAATTACACGGAGTATGTGGCCACTAGATGGTACCGCTCTCCAGAGCTCCTGCTTGGGTAGGTCTGCTATTTTTCAGCCTTGTCCAGATCCCCACACTTTGACGCTGAACTCATTTCCTATTGTAAGGCGCCGCAATCTATACAATCTAAGCACCATCTTTCCACGCCTGGTGGTTTGTTGCTGAACACCGATCACTTCTGATTCCAGTGCTCCTTACGGGAAGGCAGTGGACATGTGGTCAGTGGGCTGTATCTTAGGAGAACTGAGCGATGGGCAGCCTTTGTTTCCAGGCGAGAGTGAGATCGACCAGCTCTTCACCATCCAGAAAGTTCTGGGACCTCTGCCACCTGAACAGATGAAGCTCTTCTATAACAACCCTCGCTTCCACGGGCTGAGGGTAACTTCAAACCACCGTGCAGCATTACATCGCTGCTGCCTTCCTTCCTTTCTGACCCACTCACTCACTCCATCCTCTCCCTCTCTCTCTCTCATATTCATCACATTACTGCCTCTTACCTTCTTCCTCATTGGCTTTCTCCTCCTGCCTCCTCCTCTTCCCTTATTTCTTCTCTCTCCCTGCTACGTCTCTGTGCTTTTATGCTTGTTTCCCTGGCTGACTGTGCTGTGCCGTGACTGATTGGATCACAGTGACTCACGGTGTATCATGTAGCCTGTGTGCTCGGTGAAGAAAGGCTGTGATAGTCTTCAGTGGCACGCCGGTGGTGAAGCAGAGCCGGGCCGTCCTTCCCCTCACCTTCCTGCCCACGCCTCACGAATTGCAAACGGCCCCCTGTATGAATCGCTGACAGTGAATAGCCACCGACGCCACCGCTGTGTCTGAAGAGTTTGGGGCGCCTGGGAGTGTAAAAGAGTCGAGGCAAATTTGGTGACATGAGAGCTATTTCTAAAAATATCACCTAGATGGAATCTAAATGCCTGCTTCCTCTGAAAGGCTGTGTGGTGAGACAGGCAGGCGCAGAATGTGGATGTTTCCTGAACAAACATCAAGCACCTGCTGTTGTTGGTACTCGCACCAGAAAAAGAAATGGAATGAAATATAACTTCAACCCGATCAGGATGTCAGTGTTTGCTGCCATCGGCGTGTGCAGTGAGCGTCGTAGCTCAGTGAGATCAGGCTCCAGTCCCTCCTTCACCGTGAACACGTCACCATCAGACCAGCAATCAAACAAACCTCCAGAGTGACCTCAGGGTGTTTGATCCTTCATTCATCCTATAGGTTCTGATACAGCACAGATGTAAACACGGATGTCACCAAGGCAACAGCACCTTCATTCATCTCTTGGAGTGAAAATCAATGCTGAATTTTTTGTGAACAATGTGTGAGTGAGTGACAACAACCCCCCCCCCCCACACACACACACACACACACACACACACACACACACACCCCTCTAAACAGCTTACTGTGTTCTGAGTGGCCAGCTGTGTCTGCCTGAGCTGTGAATGTGAATGTGCAAGTTGAATTACAATGTCAAGGATGAATTCCTGCTCAGTACCGGCAGATAGATATCGACCTGCCTCACACAACACCGTGTTATAGAGCTGTGGTTATTACATCATAGATCACTATGTGTCTGATTGTTTGTCTGATTATTCTCCATCCTCTGTCCCGATGCTGTTGTCTTGTTGTTAGTTCCCTGCTGTGAATCACCCGCAAACCCTGGAGAGACGATACCTGGGGATCATCGGTGGAGCCATGCTGGACCTGCTGAAGGTAAAGAGGCCTGCTGTGTGTCATCATCATCATCATCACCTTCCTCTTCTTTATGTTTACCTCAAGCAGCTGTTACTGGAACTTCATGTCAAGGATGTGGGCTGTGCCTGAGCTTCTATAGAGAATGACTCACTGCTAACATAATGTTATCCCAAGGACAACACCTCTCTGCTGCTCCCTGCTCGTTGGTTGCACATTGTCTAGATATTATTCAGTAAACAAACCATTTTCTCCCCGACCGGCTGTTTTCTATTATTGTCAAAATAAATTAGGGTCACGCCAGCCAAGTTGTTTATTTACTTTGTGCAGGAAAGATCAGAGATCACAAAGTAGCTTCAGTCTGCAGTTTTTATTTGGAACATTTGCTAAACACCCGGATTCTTTTTATAGCCAGGTGGCAAAGGATGAGGAGGGGAGAGAAGCAAATGTCAAAAAGCGAATCTCACATCCTTTAGTGGCTGCAAGACACAATTAAATGTCGCAGGCTGACTTTGAGCATAATGGCGATGACTCATCCTAGCATGAGGAGCAAGAGGACTCACCGGCTGCCTCTGTGTGTTTACGCATCAGAACCTGCTACTGCTGAACCCAACAGAGCGCTTTCTAACGGAGCAAAGCCTGAACCACCACGCCTTCCAGACCCTGAGGCATGTGGAGCGGCCCGGCCCGACCACACCTACACCTGTACGCTCCTCCAAGAGGAAACCTCACCATGGAGACAACACCACCCCCAGCAGGTCAGCAGCTGTTAAACCCTATCTGTCTCAAATCCCCTAGTGACCATTTCAGGTAGTGTTTGTTGGTTTGTTTGTTTGTTTGTTTGAGTATTTGATTGATGTCCTCCTGTCTCTCCTCCTCCTTGTCTCCTGCTCTTGCTCAGGAGCCATGTGGGGAAGAGCTCAGGTAGCCACCGCTCCAGCAGCAGAGAGTGTTCCAGCTTGCCTCGGCATGAAGACCTCCATCCTAACAACGAAAGCTTTCTCAACGGCAACCTGCCCGCTGCCATCAACCTCAGTCCCACCCTGCACCCCAAGAACTACCAGCCACAAGTCTTCAACCATTCCACAGCGTACAGCATGGACCTGGCCAGCAGCAACCTGCCTCACCTGCTCAGCGCCACCGAACCCAAGAGCAAGGGCGACTTTGAGATGAACTTAGGGTCTAAAGTTTCTGACGGCCCCGGAGCAAAGTACCTCAAGTCCAACTTCCGTTCACAGCAGAACCGCCATTCTTTTGTCGAAGGGAAGACCAACACGCTTCAGTCGGGGGAGAAGCACAGTCGACACAGCTACATGGACCCCCACGGCTCCACGCCCGCCTCCTCGAAATTTGCCTACTTGAACTTATCCAAGAGCTACGGCACTCTGAGCGACGCCAAATCAGTGGGGAACTTGAATGACGTGCATCTTTATGCAGATGAGCCCACGTCTCGCTATTTCCCCTCCAGCTGCCTGGACCTCACGGCTCCCAGCAGCCCGGCGACACGCAGAGCGGAGAGACTCGTCCCCAACACGTTCAGCCGAGGGAGCACACGCTCAGAAAGAGAAAGCAATACCCTGGACTCCTCCTACAGGCGCTCCTCTTCCCGCCACAAGGCCTCAGAGGAGGCAAAGCCCCAAGACGCCCTGGACCCGGGGGACAGCGGCATCGCAGGGAGCCACACTCACTCTCTGTCCGCTCCACACGAAGCTCTGCCTTACGGCCAGGGATACACCAGCCCCTTCTCCTCACAACAACGGCCGCACCGTCACTCTATGTACGTGCGGCGGGACCATCAGAGGACGCACGCCACAGAGGAGGGGCTGCTGGTGGGGCAGGGCGCTCCCACCCGAGCCTCCAGCCTGCAGCTCCTCTCCCCGCAGCTGCAGCACCGCACCCTGCCTCGCCACTCCGGGGGCTCCTCCAGGGAAGAAGACATGAGCCGGGTCAGTCATCAGCCTCCAGCCAGAAAAGTTAGAGAAAACACTTACCTACCTGCAAACATGCACACCTACAGGAACCACTCATGTTCACACACAGGCAGGGTCATGAAGATAACACTGATCTGTGAGTGAACATAACTGCATAAGTCACCTGCTGAATGTTGCCAATAATAGTGTTCACATTAGGATAGACAGCAAATCTATATTTACATGTGCTATATCTAAAGGTGTAGTATGTGTATGTATTGTGTGTGTGTGTTTGTGCATTTGTGCTGCAGTGTTGAGCTCACTTCATGCTTCGTCATATCTTAATTAACAGAGTGACCAGGCACCCAGTGAGGTGGGCCACAGCAGGCCCCCAATAAGAGACTCCACAAGGGACAACACTGCATCTTTTCACTCACAGCGGCAGAAAAACCAGGTCCGACATTCTGCCTGCACCCACCACTCCCCACCCACATTCAGTCTTCCCAGAGTGTGGATGTGGGTGGAAACTGCTGTCATGAGCTGCTCTGTGTGTCTCTGCGCATCAGATGCCTCTTCATTCTCTCTGTGTGCTCTGCTTCCCTCTAATGTGACTGTTTATGATCGCACAGGCAAGCTTGGCATCGCCGCACACTTCAGCTCGACTCTGGAAGATAGCAATCAAAGTAGCTGCAGATGTTCGCTGTAATGACAAACTGTAGATTAAGATGTAGATTAAATGACACAGTTTTGTTGTTTGTAGTAAATGGATCAAGCTGATGTGCTCAGATAGGGACACAGGCTCATCTGTTGGAGTTGTTGATGTGGTTCTCTGCTCTGTTGTGACTCAGGTTGGCATGTATCATGACCAGCAGGCAGAGGACGGAGGCTCCTCCAAAGAGAACCGCAACATCTACAGTGAATCCATGCCCAGGAGGGTGGGCAGCTTCTACAGAGGTCAGGAAGTTTACCTTTAACTGCAGTTTACGCCACAGGAGAGAGTAAACTCCGAATCACATTGGATTGCCGATGTTCCTGTTCCATTCCAATGTTTCCTAATCAATGACATAGCTACTTCAGATGATCACACACCTCCTCTTGTTTCATCTGTACTCACATCACATCAGAGGACAAGAATACATTTGTTTTCTGTGTATCGACCAGAAATATGGCTTTGATTCACATATATTCATAGATACGACACCGTACCAGATCTAGCTAACTGTTTCATCTGTTACCAGCTTCTCCCCAGCATTTTAAAGAGGCATCACTGCAGTATTTACCTATTTACCTCCATAATACCTCCAGTGTATTGTGTCAGTAATTTCAGCTATTATAAAACATAAACAGAGCCTGAAGCCGTCCTCTTCTGTCTGAGTATCAGAAGGTGAATCCGCTGCTTTGTTGTGTTTATTGGAACAGTCCCGTCTCCTCGGCCAGACAACTCCTTCCATGACAGCCGGGGTCAGAGCCGCAGCTCCGGCCTGCCGGGAGACGGCAGCAGCTTGACCAACCACTCCAAACGCCAGCCGACCTTTGACCCTTGGTAACTACATCCTCTGACCACAACACAACACAACATAGCTGCTCACTCGATTTCCCAACTGAGACCTCGCCTGACCCCATTTACAGTAATGACAGCACTAATGTATTCTCTGTCACTCGGCGAGTTAAGCTGCATATTAAATTACACACTGGCTTGAAAAGAAAATGTCAATACAATCTTACAGGGATCAGCTGCTGCCATGTCCTCTGTTTCTCTCCCAGGAACGGACCAGACACTGTAGTGCTGAACCCGTCTGAGCCCTCCAAAGAGAAGGAGAAGCAGGGATTCTTCAGAGCAATAAAGAAGAAAAAGAAGAAATCTCAGATGGTGAGTTAACCCTTAATGAGATTCACTTATTCAAACATTATTCTACACACACCTTCTGTATTCATACTGTCAATGTTCTGCCCACATGTCTGTCAAAGTGTAAATATTTCAAGGTCATCTGTTGTCCCTTTCTGTCCCAAGTGGTGGTGGAAGCCCTAACTGTCTCTCTATGCATCCAGACTTTCATTTAGCATATCTACATCAACATCTAATCTGTTGTTGATGTTGTAATCATCTTGGTGAAAACAAAAACATCTTGCATAATAGGTTGCTCAGTTCATGTAGCTAACATTAGATTTAAATAATGAGGTAATGTGTGGCCCTGTAACATATTAATAGTTGGATATAACTAATTGAAGACTTGCTCCTCTCTCTGCCGTCTCTTGGCCGTGGTGTTCGTGGTTTTAGTCGCCTATGATTGGTTGCAGCAAATCTCACATTACCATTATCAGCACCAGCACAGGAGCTTCCTCTGAACCCTCTGGACCCTCAAAATGAAACATGGCATCTTCCCTAAGGTCCCACTGACTCATGTGCACCTGTAGATAAAGCAGCACCAGACCTCCAGTCCAGACTGGCTCCACCACTTGGGACAGAGCTGTCTTTGTCTTGTGCCTCATGTTTCTCTGTGCCGCCAGTCATCTTGCTCTATATTACAGATGGACGTCCCTGATGGAAGACCTCCTATCATCAAGAAATGTCTTTTCCCTTTGTTTAGCCCAAAGAATAACATAAAGCATATTTCCTCTGTGAGAGTCTCTCCCATGGTACTACACTGTTTACTGGATCCTACTCACCCCCTAACACCGCCTCACCAATCTGACATGCATGCATTAACAACATTAATCCACCTTTGATTTACTGTTTAAACGTTGTTTTCAGGGGGTTTTTATTATGACATTTATGATTCATTCACTTAATAATGAATGCAAACATAGACGAGCCAGATCCACATCAGAGCAAACTCTCACCAATATGAACAATCGAACGATAACAATGGAAGTTATTGCTGTTCTAATCAATGTTATGGATCTGGTTGGTCATTTTTGTGTTCACCACGTGATTCTGATCAAGTGCTGCCTCAGATGTAACAGCATGTCTGTCTGTGATGAGGACGTGTGTGAGAGAGGAGAGTCTGGTTGCTCACAGTCACATGGAGCTCCGTTAAGCTCATCAACATGGCACACAAGCATGCAATCAACTCCTCTGGTCTCCTTCATGTATGTCAGCTCAGCGTAGAGAGGGAGGTGGAGCACAGGTTCATTCATTCTGTTATCCACTCTGTAATCACAGCTTGATTATAGAGTGAATATCAGAAACCCTCAGGGGAAGAAGCACCTGACAAAACAGCTGCTTATCATGAACACTATCCTATCTTCACACTTTGAATTGACTTTGACTGAGGTGCAGCAATAACACGAATCAGGTGTTTGGGGGTTTCTTCATTCAGATTTATGTTGATGTGTGTGTCTTTGTTCATGAATGAAGCAGAGGTCTCACTGCTGACAGAGCTCTCATGTAACACACAATCAGACAGTCACACTCAGATCGGGGGGGGAAACGGTGTCGGCTGCATGAAGACATCCTATTTGACAAAACTATGACACAACTACTGTAGAAATGTCTCACAATCACGGGACTGAATTAACTGAACTTAATTTCTGGTTGCACATGCATGTTAAGTTTTCAATCATTAGGAGTCCACTGTGCTTGAAGCCCAAAGTCTGCATAGACATATCATTAAATACTGAATTATATGTTATTATGTACAAGATTGACACAAAATGTGCTGTAAAACACTGGGGGCTGAAGGTTTTGGCATTGGACCTCATCAAAATGTCTTCAAGCACATTCTGTGTGTGTCTTGTCCTCTACGCTGTGATCCATTCATTGATCCATTCATTGATCTTACTTGCACTGTACTGTCAGGTCACGAATGAAGGCGTGGACACCATCATGCAAAAGTCCTCCAGGTCCTCCGGCCACCAGAGCAGCCGCCACAGGTCCAGAGACAAGAGCAGAGACCGAGACCAAGAACGGGACAGGGACAAGGACTGGCCACCAGAGAAACTGACAGACTCACACTCTCCGGTACGTCCTCCAGAACAGAGGCTCCCTTTGGGTCATGTAGTTAATGCTCTTATTGTTTTAAATAGGTGGTTATGGTAGTGTTGTTGAATGTAATTGTCTATGCCATCATCTTGCTCCTGGTTGGATGCTGTGATGTGTTGATCCTCTGTGATGTGTCCTGACCCTTGCAGAGTCAGCCACTCAAGTCACTGCGCAAGCTCCTGCACCTTTCATCCTCATCCTCCAACCAAACGGCCCCATCTGATATGCGCTTTCAAGGGCTGCCCACTCCGGCAGCCGCGCCAGGTGGTTTCACCGAGAGCCGAGGTCACTCAGGAGTCAGCACGCCCCAGCTGAAGAGCCGACAGACAGCCTACCCGCTGCCGGCCCAGCTAGAGCCTGGCTGGCACACGTCCGCTCTAGGTCGGGCAGAGGGCAACCCCTATCCAGAGCAAATGAGCATCAAGGGAGGGCAGAACGGGCACGGCTTTGGACGTCCTTCTCGGTCCCGTATGCCAAACCTCAATGACCTGAAAGAGACGGCTCTGTGATCCCCCGCAGCTCTCAGATCCTCTTCAGGACCGTCTGTTCCCCCTCTGGTGATCCTACGCTTCTACACCTGCTCAGTACTCACAAACATACACACACACACACACACACACACACACACACACTGACTCACATACGTAAACACTGCTTCGGATTGGCCCAAAACAATGGGCCTTTAATGTCTTAATTTTTTTAAAGCTTCCATGTTTGATATACTTTATATTACTTATGTAATTTGGATTATAATTTGTATTATACAGTAAGTATGTTACAAATAAATATATATAAATGGATAACTAAAGTGTAGATTTTAAGTGTAAGTATTTTTGTTTCTATTCAAGATAAATATAGTAAATTTTATTGCGTAGTATTTCCTTAAGACTATCTAAAGCATTCTAAACAAATAGGGTTTTATCAATTGTTACCATAGAGATTGGTGATGTCACTAAGTTTGCATTGTTATCAACTCATCCTGGACTGTGTCGCTCTCTGACCAAGCTGTCTTCCCTTCATTCCTTTAAAGACCATCAAACGTGGATTTGACGTTTGAAGTTCATCTCAAGCAGTGTTACTCTTGAAAATATGACTATAATTGAATTTAACAAGTTGGCACTGACAATCTAAAAAGCTTAGATTTGCTTGTTTATTCTTAGGAGAAATAGGTTTTATGGCCTTTATACTGAAACGCAGCCATTTCAGAAACTGTAGTAGGCTCATAAATTGAGCGACCCTGATCTATACCGCCCTCTGTAGGTTATAATAAGCACTGCAGTCACCGGTTCTATGTACAGTACTAACATTTAGGGACTTACTTGTATGAATTTCACCTTTAAATGAGTTTCATTCAACACAAGTGTTCACCATCACTTCCATATGTATTTGAACTCACATCTCATCATAACCAGCTGAACAAACATGTACTCTAAGTGTTCTCACAGCAGATACAGGACATCTGTTTGTTAGTAAAATAAGATCATCCCTGTAAATACTTGAGTGTTTTATATGTAAACATTTATAGTTTTCAAGTGTTATACCGACCCCAGTTTCAGTAAAACCTTGATACTTACTTTGCACTATGTTGAGTTGCCATGAAGGATCCAGTTTATGGCAAAGGGCATCTGAAGTTTGACACTGAAGGATGTGATGTCATTCATTGTAGAGGATTCAGTGAAGTCTTCTTGATAATTTCCTAGATAATGATTTCTAAAGCACTTGCACATACACTAGTCCACCTGTGTGTGGGTGGGTGAGTAAATGAGTGAGTGAGTGAATGAGTTAAAGTGAGAGAGAGAGAGAGAGAGAGAGTGAGAGAGAGAGAGAGAGAGAGAGAGTGTTCACTGCACCATGAAGCCGTTTCATTTGAACAGGATCAGTTTGGCCAATTCCCCCATCAATCCCTCCCCTTTCACCGCTTAGGAGGTGATGCTTGCAGCTGTGGAGCTCCTAATTAAAGAGGTTTAACAGTGAGGCACATTCTGTCCACCAAAAGTGAGAACATCAATCTCCACGGGCAGTGATAGACGCCTCAACCCGCCAGCTGTTGTGTGAAATTATGTTCCAACTGCAGCTGCAAAACAACAACCCCCAAACAAATACAACACAATAACCTGAGGAACGTCTTCCCTTTTAGAATGTATCTTAAAATTCATATTCTGTAAAAGAAATCATTCTTTATTTGAAGCCACCATGAAAGTTCAATGCAAGGATTCGCCCAAGCCTTCCTGTTTGAATGGACGGATCAACATTACATCACCACACCTGTCACTGCTGTAAAAAGCTGATTTATAAAACATGAATTGCCGGTTTTAAAAACAATGGATTTTTTTTACAGCAGTTAGAGGAAACTGTAAGCCATTCAGGGTGCTTTTTTTTTAAAAATTGGATTTGATGTAACGAGCCACTTGGAATGCAGGAATGTTAAACTGGAACTCCACTGGCAGCAGAACGTCTGTACTGTAATGTTGTTTTCTTTCTCGTTTTAAAGTGCCATGAAAGTAGCTTGGCAAAAAAAATAACATTTTAAAAGGTTGCACTTTGAGGAGTGTGTGTGGCACAGCAATATTGCTATTACTCTTTGTAAATTCTGCTTGACTTTGTTAATTGTTTGCACAGTGTGTGACTGAAGGCTGGACGGCTCCCCCGTGCACACTGAGTCCAAACAGGACCCTTATATGGTTTTGTGTATTGTGCACATTCTGTACTTAACACAATACATTTCACTTTGGATTATTGTTTTGCTGAAGGAGCATCGTGTATTATATTAATACTGATGTACGACTAATTGTTTGGTAATATTTATAATATGATGTTTATCAAATGTTCAAATGAAATCAAGTATTAAGTTTGTGCTTTTATTACAGACACACTTTAGTAGCATAGTCAGTGATTATGTGTTTGGTTTTTTTTCAACAGGACATTTACACAAGAAGCCCACAGATGAATGCTTAACAATTTTAGAATATTCATGTTTACATATGTAAGAGTAAATCCCAATAAAACAAACTCAGTTGATTCAAGTTTTAATCTGAAATTTTGTTCTTAAAGTTCAGCATTTCAGTCAGAAAATGTGTGAATTACAAATCCAATCGTTCTCTGGATCTTTTTATACAGGCAACCAAAATCAATTGCAAGTTTGAAGAAATAGCCGGTGTGTATTGAAAAGGTGTCTTGTTTTGAAAACGGAAAATAATTTATAGATGTATAAAGACAGACAAAGAGTCAAAGAAAGGAAACCAAATATGTCCACCTGCCCAGATAAAACTTGTTTGAGCCTCATTAAAGAAACAATATGTTAAAATAACGAAAATACGAAGAGAAAGGATCTTAACACGTCTACAGAGCTGGATCTGTGACCGTCCTCCTTTGGCAAGAGAAGGTAAAGAGCTTGCTGTGTTTACATCAGGTGCACTTATTCATGCACATCAGCAGCTCCATCCTGATAGCGATGCGAGTGTGCCAACCCAGCGGCAGCATGCGGATGTACCGAGCCACAATGGGAGGACGCAACAGGCTCTGGACTGCAGAGGAGCGGTCAGAATTACCATAGAACACCTGCAGGGACACCAACAACACAGAGTCAAGGGCCTGGAACTGGACGTTGTATCATTTTAGTATGTTTCTTCACGTTCACTCATCAGGAAGCTTTCATTTTCCTGGCAAGCTTGGATCAAACTATAGAATATAAAGTTTAGATAGTTTAATGCCCAATCAAGAGTGATAGAGTGTGTGTGTGTGTACATGGCTTGAAGTCAAACCCGGTGAGGTGACCAGTGTACGATGGTCTGCCAACTTTAATTTCATCAATTTGCCTTCAGAGAAACTTAATTCAAATTAATGCAACTCGAACAAGAGAATATATTTAGTGACCCCAGAGAATTTGTCTTTTATTGAATTTATTTTGGAAGCTGCCAGAGTGATGGATTTTGTCCTTGGCTGGATTGTTGAATACAGTTTCTAAGGTCGATTTCTCTTTCAGCCAGAACAATGTACAGCGCATGTAATGAATCCTTTTGGGAGGACAGAACAAGATGCAAACTACCAACCAGAACTCTGTGTGGGTTCTCTGATGTTCTCCACCTTGGATGTGTGTATGTAATGAGGCTGGATTAACATAGATACACCTACCCTGTTGTTGCCTGACTGGTCCTTGTAATAGATCCAGTTCAGAGTTTCCACAGTGCGGTATTGGATGCTGTACTTAGTGATCCACTCATCGGCATCACAGCGGCCCTGGGTGAGGATTCCAGAGACCACACCCACCTCCTTCAAGTCGATCTGGAGCCACTGGTGCAGATCATTGAACTTAGAGAGCCATGCACACCTAAAAGAAAAGGAACATAGACTGTATGGGTGTGTATGCATATTCTGCATAAGGGTTATTTCCTAGCATATGATATGGAATAGAAATGTGAGTGTGGTTGTCATATCTCACCCAAAGCCTTGGTTGTTAAGTCGAGCCTTGTCAGCGATCCAGGAGGAGTACCAACCTGTGTACTGCTCCTGATTGGAACAGCTGATTTGATCTGCGCCCACAGACCCAGATTCAAAGCCCAGAGGTCTGTGATAGGGGCATTCTGTGAACGGCACACAGTGAAACTATCAAAGGGTCATAAACTCTATTCTCTATACTCAAGAAATCTGACTTCACTTCACTGTATGTCAAAGTTGTTGTTCCACTTCCATAGGTTTCAGGTTTATACTGAAGTCATTTCCTCTTTCCTATTTGACATAATAAATTGGCGCTTCACTGTTTTCATGATTGGACTTGATGTTTGCTCATCTTTGCTCACTCCAATGAATGATGCATGTAGTAAGGAAGGTGGATGAAGGTGGTGGCAGAATCATGGGATGTGTGCTGCTCTGTGCAGTATCAGGCCTATTCTGGGCTCCCTAATCTGCTGGTGTCATTGCTGCACAGGTAATGAGATTATGTGCAGCCTCTGCTGTGTGCCACCCCAGGCCTCTCGCTCACAGCTACAGCCCTGATCTTTCTTTTTACTTTCCTCGTTTCAATAAAAGTATAATCACTTAAGATCTTGGCTTGTGACTGCGAATGTGCAATATCTTTGAGATGCATGAAGCCAAGATTAGTGTGAGTGGAAATGCAGCCAGCTGCCATCAACAGTGTGATTCATCACTCTGCCTGGAGCCCTCAGTGTGGCCACAGACACGGGGAAAACACCAGGTTAAACAAATGCACAACATTAATCTTCATGTCCCCCAATTGCCCAAGACCCTGAACTATGAAGTCACCTCACCTGGCATGCAGATCAGTGGGTGATTCTTAGGCAGAGGCTGCGGCTGCTGGGTTGCAGAGAAGACAGTGGGGAACTGTGTAGGTGACTCAGCAGGTTGACAGTCACATGTGCACGCTTTGACATTCCCTGTCCAAGACTCGATGACCTGTTGGACCTCTTCCTGAACCTCTTCCACCTTAGTGACCTCTTCTTCCTGATCCAAAGAAAGGACAGAGTTCATTTAGAGTCGCATTTAAGGTGAATTCAACTAAACTTTAAGTGTTTTACTAATTGCTGCTTACCTCCTGTGAGTGAACAGCAATCAGAGCTATACCACATCAGTAGATGCATGAAATGTAAATAAACATAGATAGTAAAAACAAAAGCAAAGCAAAGTTTCAGAAGGAAGAGAAATTGTGTTAAATAAATGTATCAATTGTTTATACAGTTGTTAGTGCAGACAGGTGAGTAACATGATTTTAACAAGTTTCCCTTATTACTATGAGTGACTGAAGTAAAGTTAACAACTCCAGGCTTCTGTCTGTAAACTCCAGCCCAGCTCACTTCACTAAAGCATCAACCCTGCAGTTGCATAGTGACTTACCATGGGACAGAAACAGGAGGAGGAGCACAGCAGAACAACCAGTAGTGACGGCCATCTTCCTCCTCAGCTCTTCTGGAATGTGTGTGTGATACCCAATGCAAGTGGATAGGATTACTCTAATCCACAGGCCTCTGATGGCCTTATCTAATAATAACCCTTTATTGGCCCTTACAGCTCCCTTGACCTTGGCTGTTGTACTGTTGCTGTACCTCTGGCTAATGCATTCATCATCATCTCATTAATCAAGAATGAGTTTGCCTCTTTAGGGCGATGGCTGCCCCCAACCCATCAACCTTCACCGCCAATTCATCTGTTTGAAGAGCGGAGATGGCAGACGTGCAAACATTCATTAACAATTCACAACATTCTCAGGAAAAGATCTAAATCAAATTTTAATATTTCAAAACATCAGAGCTGAGATCAAATAGTTGATTTCAGGTCTCGAGTCCCAGTCTCAGGTCCCAGTCTCAGGTCCCAGTCTTGGTCTCAGCTCTGCAGCACATGCAGGCTTCGCTGGGCCACTAAATGTCAGCTGTGGTCATGAAACAATCAAAGTCTTTGTTGTAATTGGTTCTGCCCTTCTTATACTCACTGTAACAATGGTGACAACCCAATTTAACCTTGACTCATTTGCATACTGTGGCATCCTCATCAGATTTCCCTATTAGCTGTGACATTAATGGTTGAATAGATTGAAGTGAGTGAGTTGAGTGAATGAGTGCAGCATGTACTAATGAGCTCTTTGGTTGAGCAGACAAGCACTTACCAGACTAAGTAGACCACTGTGTCATTTCTTGTACAATGGTTGTGTGCTACTCCGCAGCATGACTCAGCCTTTTTCCCTCGCTTGCATTTTTATTCTCATGATCTCACAGACGACATTTGAACTTGCCACACATCATTATTTGTAAAAAATATTCATTATCACTGCATGACATTTAGGTGTTTATATGCCAAGGGTTTGGTGTGTGCGGACATTTGTCTGCCCCTAATTTCATCTGAATAGTTTGCATGTCTGTCTAACAATGTAAGTTGTACAGAAAGACAGCGGGTTCCTTTCTCATCGTATCAATGAAACAACTCACATTGTGCTACGATAACTAAATGTTACATTTAAGAATGTTGAGATAAATCCTGGTACATAAATTCCAAGTTGAAGAGCAGTCAGATAAATCATACATCAAGTTTTTTATTTTTTGCTCTTGATGAACTTTAAAGACTTCAAAATGTAGGGATTTGCCGTCCCCACGCTGTCCAGTCTCTTAAATCAATCAACTTTAACACTGAAAAAAGGAAGAAGTCCACACTACTGAGAGTTTTTCTCTCTTTCTTTATTTTTACCGCAGCAGGGAAATCGGATACAGGAACATTTTGGTCACAGCCTTTTTCAGTGTGTTTAGAAGGTACAAACATCTGTGATGTCCACATATTTGCATTAAATTCATATGCAGGATAATTACTGTGCCTTATTTTTTTTTAAAGATCTGAAATAGAACCTTGTCAGTTCACTTTTGGGTCCCTTTTAAGTGTCTGATTTATTTTGATCTGTTCACATATCTGCAAATAATTACGTATAATAATAATAAAGCAGGTAGTCGCAGCCTGCATGTAAACACTGGATTCTTATTTTAAACAAACACCTCACGATCCGCTCCCGGGGATCGCCTCAGTCGGTTTGGGTCGTGTGTTTTGATTGATGTATGAGGCACCCAATCACAGAGGCTGTATAAACTTATCAGGCTGGGTGGGCGGGGCTAATAACGCATTGACCAATGAACAGCGTTGTCGGCACTTTATTGACCAATGAGACGCGTGGAGGCAGCAGGCTGTGTGTTTCAGGGTGGCACTGGCTGCTTAATTTTAGAGGGAGAATTGCTCGTTATTAGCAGTATTCAAGGTAAGTAGTGGCTATAAATTTCCTTTTCGCCTGTGGAATGTAAATTTAAAGCAACGCCTCGCCTCGCGTCATGTTTAAACGAAGCAGGCGGCGGCTGAGCGGGTTAATGCGAACCACGTTGACCAGTGAATAACGGTGTCCACGGTACTTCCGTCTGGCGTCAGGTTAGATGATGCTTTCAGTCCTGTACGGAGAGAAATGGCTTTAACATGACACTCATGCCGTGTCAGGCATTTGTTTCATCTACATATGCGATTTATGTTGCTGCATATCAACAGTTCAGGCTGAATTTAAACCTGGAGAGACGGAGGCTGTGTTTATCCACCTGACAGACCAGAACCAACTAACTTAACTATCGTTCTATGGGCACTCAGACGTTTCCAGACATATTCCTGTACCAGTGTGATTTTAAATTCAGTATAACTTATCTATGTCAGCCTTTTTCTTTTTACTGCCAATGCAAGAATCCTGAATTTGCCTCATTAACAGGTGCTGTCACGCATAAAGTGATAAGATATGCTCTGGAAATGCAGCTTGTGATTTATTCATGCACCTAGCCCCTCACACACACACACACACACACACACACACACACACACACACATACCGTATTGTTTCTCCCAGCTGTCTTTTTTGTCCCCTGTCCCTTAATTTTAGATGCAGTTCATGCTTCTGTTCAGTCGGCAAGGTAAGCTCCGGCTCCAGAAATGGTACGTGCCATTGTCTGATAAGGAGAAGAAGAAGATCACCAGAGAGTTGGTGCAGACTGTCCTGGCACGGAAGCCCAAAATGTGCAGCTTCTTAGAGTGGAGAGACCTCAAAATTGTATACAAGAGGTGGGTTGAGTTTCTTCTGGTTGAATGCACACAGAATAAAAGCCTCACACTTCTCTGGGCGATTCATCGACCTGTCACTCACGATGAGGCTGCAGAATCCAGACATCTTATTTTCATTATTGCACTGACATGCCAAAAAGTATTTTAACCCCATTTGTATCCTGTTGCCATGCCAACAGATGGGGAGGCAGGGTATTGATTGAACCCTTGTGACCGAAAGGATGACGGCCAAAGCGCTGAGGTGCCGACCGGCCAGTCACACTGTTTAGCTTCAGGCAGAGAGAGCCAGAGGGGTTCTCTCAGGTGGATCAGGATTCATGAACTGTATTTAGATGTTAAGTGTTCGTGATGTTTGAACTGTGTTGTTGATCTGTGTGTAAGCTGCTGGAAGTGTTCAGATGCATTGATACATACAGTAGATAGAGATATTTGCCCAGGAGTGGCAGGTATAAAAACAACACTGTGTTAAGTATTAACAACTCTAACTTCCTCTGCTTCCTCTTCGGCTTCAGAGGAGCTGACAGTCTGGCTGTTATCAGTCATGGCATCGCTTCCTTTTCCGTCTTGTTGGCAGCTGTGACATTAAAGCTGCAGCTTCCATAGAGAAATGAAGTGAACACATGAGGCCAGCAGGGCCGGGGCCTGGACCTGGACCTTAAACCTAAACATTAGAATGAAAACATGCTGTGTGCTTCTTATTCCATTACAACTGAACAGGAAAGAAATCAATGAATAGGAATCGTCTAAGCTAATCAAGTTCCATTCCAGTCCAGGACCTGGATCTTGTCCTGTATTCTACATGGTGACCTTGTTGACCTGCTGGTTCTGAAGGATCAGGGGACATGATTAGCCGACGGCCACCTGCCACAGAGATTATCAGAGTTAAAGAACCTTCACAGTCTGAGGCTGAGCTGATGAAGATGTCGTCCTCTGCATCAGGCTGCTGGCTCTCAGGCCACAGTCTGTACAGTGTAAAGTAAACAGTCATACTTCACAACACAGAAACACCGGCTCAGCACTTTAACGGAGTGAGACGAGCGAGTTTATCACTTGGATCGCTGCAGTCAGCTCTTTGATGTTCTCTTTGTTAGCTAGACTTTCAAGTTCACGCAAGACTTCCTCTATGTTTACTGTTATTAATGTTATTTTGATAAGGGTTGTCATGGTGAAGTTGACAGGTTTGTTGCTGTGTTGCAGATATGCCAGTCTGTACTTCTGCTGTGCCATCGAGGACCAAGATAATGAGCTCATCACCCTGGAGATCATCCATAGATACGTGGAGCTGCTGGATAAATACTTTGGCAGTGTAAGTTCATGCTCTTACCTCTTTGTGTTTACATGTTAGACTGATTCAGAACCTTTATTTTCTCATTTATGTCATATAGGTTTGTGAGTTAGACATCATTTTCAACTTTGAGAAGGCCTACTTCATCCTGGACGAGTTCCTGCTGGGAGGGGAGGCTCAGGAGACGTCTAAGAAGAACGTGCTGAAGGCCATAGAGCAGGCAGACCTGCTGCAGGAGGTAAGGCTCCTCATCTAACCCTACTCTCTACTGTCTGTCATCTCTTCTTCTTCTTCTTCCTCTCACTTCATCAGTAATGTGCCCCTGCTCTGCATTATTCATGATTGGCGTGTCAGAGTCGTCCTGTCAAACCCAAAGCAGCTCCAGCATCTTTCACACATTAGCCAGAGGAGCTGTGGCTCATTTGCATTCTCTGGGATGATTGATTTCATATGTTTGTCTCACATGAGGGAGTCTATGTTTGTACAGAGCAGAGGTTAGAGTTAGATATGTAAAGACCTGGATGATAGAGAGCCTTCAGAGAAACAGAGGCAGCTAGATCTTTGTGTCCTTTTTCCAAATGTTCTCACTTCACAGCCTGGACTTCTTGAACACTTTCATGTTTAAAGCATTAATCTGCTGAGCTGCATGAACATGGAGCTCTGGTTACATCACAGCTGGCAAATGTTCTACTTCTCCTTTGTGGTGGTTTACTTTGTGTTGGCTTCAGTTTGAGTTTGACATATTTGCCCTCATGCCTGTTTGTTCTTTACTCTTGTGATTTACAGAATATAGACTTTCAGATGCGCCTGTTTGCAGGTACAGTTTGTGGTAAAACCAAATAACCCCTGATGTAGCAGTAGAGTAGAATCCATAGAAGTAGATCTACTACTACTACTACTACTACTACCACCGCCTCCAGACAGAAAGATCAGAACAGCAACAACCATGTCATGACCCTAAAGTATCATGAGGCTGCTGGTTTGTGTTTCTGTGTCACACTGACTTCAACCCTGAGCTCACTAATAAGACACGGAATCATGTTGCGTAATCTCAGGCATTCATCATTAACTTCATCACTCTTTACTCAGCTAGCAGCTAGCTCTCTCTCTCTCTCTCTCTCTCTCTCTCTCTCTCTCTCTCTCGATCCTGACCTAATGACTGATCTTTAGTCTGTATTGATGAGTATCAGCTGTGTCTCCTCACACAGGGGAGATGTTTGTTTTGCCACCTGATCTACTTTAGATTGATCATCTGATTTGTGATGTCATAATAAATGTGAACTGGTGTAACTGAGGACAATGAATTGGGACGATGGAGAGATGGAGTCAGCTACAGGGATTTAGTTTAAGTTTATAAGGGTAATAGAGTAAACACTGTAGCTGATCTTATTCTCCCTGTCAGGCTCAGTCAAAGAGCTCAGATTCTGTGGTTGATCCCCTCTTGACTCATTCTTTAAAATCTTGAAGGAGACGAGGAACAAAACCTCATGTCATGTCACGTTATATAATGAGGTTATGTTCCATTATAAAGTCACTCTGTGTTTAGAAACCAAAGGCTTGGAGTTGAGATATTTTAACTCTTCATGATTTCTCAATATTGCACTCAGGTGTGTGTGTGTGTGTGTGTGTGTGTGTGTGTGTGTGTGTGTGTGTGTGTGTGTGTGTGTGTGTGTGTGTGTGTGTGTGTGTGTGTGTGTGTGTGTGTGAGCACCTTTAACCTGTCAGAGTCATGTGTAAGGATTAGAATGAAAGAGCAGCTTTTAATATTGACAATAAAGAAACATAATCAGATGGAAGCATGTTTGGCATTCCACAGAAGTCTAATCAGTGTCAGCTGCTCAGAGGGAGGGTGGGGGGGGGGGGGGGGGGGGTTAGGGTTCTTTTGTAGGATTAGTTTGCTCAACGTAACTCAGTTTAGGAGCCATGAAGCAGTCCTGGACAAAATCAGGCCACTGGGGAGAAATAAATCTATACATTATATAAACATAACATATATATACATAGCATATGAAGTGTACAGATATAAAAGAGAAATCCACCCTAAGCATTACAAAACAACTGCTGTCTTCTGTTCGGCTATGAAATGAATAAATATGAAAGATATGGCAGCAAGGTAACCCAACTAATACATTATATAGCAAATTAAAATAGGAAGTAGCAGAATGTATGTCGTGAAATGACTAATAAAGGTGTTGAGCAGTAGGAAATGTGAATTCCTCAAGATTTCCACTTCCATGTTTGTCCTTTGAGAAAGAGAGGAGCGTCTCTGATTGGCTGAATTGTGTATTCATAGAGCCAGAGTGAAGACTGGGGGAGTTTGCCCAGTGAGGACCTCTTGTAAAGAGTCGTTTGGTAAATACCAGGCTGATGCCAGCATGGGTTTCTGCTCACCTGCATGTTTGTGTCAGAATGGTTCCTCTGAATGAAAAGCAAGAAGAAGAAACACAACCTAAGAGCCGTGAGCAGACATGAGCTCAGCTGGGAATGTTTAGGTCATGTCTGCACACACTCAGGTGGCATGATCCAACACTTCATTCACTTTGGTCCATTGTTGGCCAATGCTCAATGATTCAAAATCATGTTATCATCATGGATCATGGAAATTGTAGCTGTGTGAAACCCAATTCATATCTCTTCTGATGGATGAGTGACAGATCTATGCCGCCTGTGTGAAGAGTTCAATCATATTGTTTGACTAGCAATGAAACTGCTTGGCCGGATGATTCTACCTGGTGGTTCTGTTCTGTATCGTGTTAAACTCCAGAACTGTTTGTTGCATCTTGGTTTCATGTTGCACATTGTGTCATTTGAGCATTTTACACAAATATTAACCCGCTAACTACTAATTAATACCTTGTTGAAGCTAATTAGACATGGAATGGTTTAGAAGAGGTTCCTCATTTCCTTTCAAAATAAAAGCTTAGTGTGAGTGTAGAGTATTCTTACTGCCAAAGACAATAACAACCTGCCAATTAGCTATTATTAAGATTCAAATAGAGAGATGCTGACTTCATATATACAAGATTCATATTCAGACATGGATCTATGTCATGATAGAACTGTAAATTGATTTGAAGTTGTATGTAATAGTTTTTCTGTAGTATGCATCCACAGATTTATACCAATTTAAATCTAATGATGTTTAAAAGTACTTAATGGTCCTAATCAGATTATGATTAAAGTTCCAACATGCAGGTAAATGTCCTGAGGTAGATGTGACATGGATGAACACACTGCCACCCTCTCATTTCCATAGAAGGGGACAGAAACATTGTTCTCTTCCTTGTGAACATAATGCAGGGGTTGAGTAGGGGAGCATCCAGATTGAGTGCCTGGACGTTAACAGTGCATTGTGCTGTAATCACATGGGAAACATACCTCAGGGGATTTGGGATGAAGCTAGTTTAATAAGCCTTTAATGAAAAGTTTTTGCGTTGACCTTTCCTCCGGTTCCAGTGAACAGATATGCCTGTGGAATAACGACGCCCCCAAAGATTTAAAACTCAGCTCAACTCTGTCACTTTACGACATCATGGATCAATCGATGTTCACACACTTCCCTCAGTGTAGAATGAGGTCACTAGGGTCGCGCTCCTTTCATCTCCAGGTCGGCTCAAACACTTCAGAACTGTGACTGTTGTAAGGTGAGGAGAGATGTTCTGTTGAATGAATCAGTGGTCCGTCATTCTTTTCATTTTCTCCTCAAATGTCTGCCTCACAGGTCTCTTGGTCCCAAATATGGCCTCTGAATCCTCTGGTCTTTTCCAGAATTAAACCCGTGGAGGTGAATACTGTGTTTGTGGACTCGTAGAACCGTCCGTGTCACTAGAACTCCTCTCAGTCCTCCTGTTGACCCGTCTCTCTGTAGCTGCTCAGTGCCTTGTCACCATGAGGGTGTGTGTGTAGCTTGACACTCGCTCACTGGTCTCCTTTCAATAGTAACCATTTCTCAACAGCTGACACTGCATGTTTGTATTGGAAACAAGGCCTGTGCTGTCTGCCTGTCTGTCTGTGTGCCTGTCTGTCTGTCTGTCTGTCTGTCTTTGTTTGTCATGCATGTGTAACTTTTCATCGACAGCGTCCACACTACCAAACTGTCTGTATTCTTCTATATTAGTGAGTTTAAAGAAAGATATTTTTGTATTTGTGATAGTTTGAGAATGTCTCTTCTGTTTGATACCAAATGAGTCAACATTGCTAAAACAGCACAGATCCAGGAACTGAGCTAAGTTAAGATGAAGTCAAACTGAACATTCTCACACTGGATAAGAAGGACAAATGTATACAATTCTACAATCAACAACATTCAGAGCTCCTTCATAAAGAGCCAGATCCCTCCTTACTTTGGGGTTCACTCACTTATTACTCTTCCTGCATGTTCCTGTAGAGGGTTTCTTACATTGTTTACCACAGGGGATTGAAACATGGAGATTCTCTCTCCAGATTCTAAATTTGATCTTGACATTACAATCAAGATGATACAAAACACTTCAGTTAGCATTCAGTAACCTGCAGCTCTGATGAGGTTTAGATTGAGCCCCTGCAGCATGTGTGTGAGGTGTAAGTCTGTAGATCAGTTCATTAATATACTGGCCTACAGAAACAACTATCCTAACAGATTGAGAGTCTATCATGGGGTTTATATTCCTAGCTTCATTGCCATTGGTGTTTTACAATGCCATTCCCATGTTTTCAAACACAGAAACCCTCTATGAGAAAGCTCACTGTGTGATGCTGTAACAGAGAGCAGAGTTTATGAAGGAGCAGACTGTTTCTCTATAAAAAGATGGGGGAACAGTGTGAGGGCAGTTTGTCTGGGTCAACGTCTCCTGCGTGTCCTGTAGATGAATCGGCTGCGGAGTGCGGTGGCTGCTCCTGTTGTTGTGTTGTCTAAGCTGTGTGCGTTTCTCTCCTCCAGCCCCGACATGAGTACTTTACTGTGCCTGTGTACTGAATGGCTGCCATCACTGCTCCTCCTGCTGCTGCTCCTCCTGCTGCTGCTCTCCACCCTGCATGCTGAGCTCCTCAGTGCCTGGCACCTTTCTGTCTGCCCTCCACACACACACCTTCATCACACTGTCATCATTGTCATTGATTTGCCTGTGCACTTTTCATTTCCGAACATGACAGTCAGGATACAATGTGCTCACGGTTTGTGGACGTCACTGATAAATAAATTGCACCTAAAAAATGACAAATTGGCTGAAGCTGTCAAAATGGAGCAGGAGATCAGCGTCCTGTGGTCTCATGCTGAAGGAGTGGTTGATGAAATGTGTGATCCACCAGTTAAAGTGGCGATGGATTGTATCTTTCCTGTCATTGGTCCATTTACTGTTGGTGACTTCACAGCTCTTTGTGTTGTTTCACTGTGAAGCAGAAGGTTTCCATCAAATCCCAACGGACTGCCAATAGAGGTGTGCGATTATGGACACAGTGACTGATCGTGATACTGGTCACAGCAGTGTCACGGTCAATTTCTTTATATATACAAATAATCTAAATCGAAGGGTAGAGGCTTAAACACAGCCGAGTGATTATGTTTTAGTTTTCTGGACGAATCCAGTGATATACAAGCAGATATGTTCTTTCAGATTTAGATTCTCAAATTGTGACGGGTTTGGGTCGACTTCAAATGCCCTCCATTCACCAAGTCATCACCAAGATCAGTAATGTTTTGATGTTTTTGTCCAAACAAACATAGAAGCAGTGAACATCATGATGACACCCCGGGGTGCCAGTGAAAGCAGCTGTATTAGTGTTTGGTTGAAATAGAAACGCTGACATCACTGGTTGAATCAGCTGAATCCTGTTTGAAGTAAAGACAACTAAGCATAGATGAAAAAGTTCAAACTATGTTGTTGCCATGGTCTTATGGGGAAACACTGCCCCCCGGTGTCCAGGCTGTAGTACTGCAGCATGGATGCTTATGAGCTCTTGAGTTTCATGTCAAAGGTCAACACAGCCCTTGATCAGATTGATGTGACTTTATTTTGTAGAGATCCCTGTGTTTCATCATCACCTCAGTCACATTCTTGGTTTCTTTGCTGTTGAATTTATTTTCCATTGTTTGGAAAGTGAATGCTTTAGACATCACGTGTTCCTCTATCGTTTCTCTTTATGATTGACTTTGTCAGTCCAGTGTCTCCTCTCATGTTTTATAGTATTTATTTCATCTTTATGTATTTGTCCTTGCTAGTATTTTGATTTGTTTGGAAAATGACTTTAAACCTTCAGACTGTAACATAGAAGAACTAATAGCTGCTTTATATAACAAGTTAAATATTTCTTTTAAATCTTTTAAAAATGATTGAAAGATCCTGATGATTGAAAGATCCAATAAAATGGAGAAACGATTGTTCTCAAAGTGATATGAGGTCCATTAAAGCTAAATAAATCTAGATGATAGGTTTGCTCTTTGCACTGATAAAGCAGGAGTTTTGACTCTTGGCTCTATACATCATGTGATAGACTGACATGTATTAATAAGCACTTATTTTACATCCATGTCATTATTTATCTCTGTCTTATTATCAATGATTCCTTCAGTATAAAATTATAGCATTTTATTAGAAGATATTTGTAAAAACAAAATTTAATCAATAAATTGTTAATGATTTTGGTCAAGAAGTGTGTTTAGACTGTGTTTACCATGTGATACTTTTTAAGTATGATTATTCATTGATGTGACGTCTGAATTACAGTCAATCATTTTTTTAGTCATTATTCCTGCAAGTTTCCCCACAGAGAGAAAGAAGTTGATTGGTGAATAATGATGTAGCCTCCTTTCCGCTCATCTTCACCTGAAACACCCTAGCCCTGATATTTCACAGCCTTCACCTCAGCCCTCCTCTTCTCCGACAGCTGTGACATCATTAAGGATTCTCAGCGTAGTGTGTATCTGATGCCATTAACAACTGTGACATCAATCTTGACTCCATTAGTGTCTCCCATCTCTCACTGCTATCATTTGTTATTGCAAATAATGATAAATGAAATTAAAAGCACCTTATTTACAATGTTTCTGGCAAGTTTGGAGGAATGGTGCTCAATGTGTTGACAGCCACACACACACACACACACACACACACGCTCCAATGACAGTGGTATTTGTGTCTTGTTCTGATGAAACTCCTCTCTTTGCTTTGTGCTGAACTTTGATTTAGGACGCCAAAGTAAGTGTGTCTCCCTTTCTTTGCCACAAACTAGCAACTTGTGCTTCATTCTTTTGTTGCATGTCTTTGTTCATTACAGCAATAATAACAACATATTTGTGTTAAAATGAAGTTGTTTGCCGTAATATTAAAAGTACATTTTCAACAATCTGCATAGACTTTATTCACACCGCCGATGTTTCTACCATAAAGTGTTTTGATAAACATCGACCAACTTTAATAGAGAAAAAGAGAAGATAGACCATATGCTGTTCATTTGCTCATATTTGTTTGTTGATGCTGACATAATGAGTGCATCAAGCTGATATCAATGCTGTGGAAATGGTTGCTTTGTAAACTTAGCTTTAACAATATTAACAGTACAGTTAACTATTAAAAGAAAGCAAGCATTTTGAGCCAATGTAAGGCCTTCATGTTCAGCATCATAGTTGCGTGTGTGTGTGTGTGGGTGTATGATTTCAGTTTGATTGTCATGTGGAGGAAATGATACCGTGTGTTTAACGTCACTTCACTTGAGCTGTGGTTCCTCTGTTCCTCCGCAGGAAGGAGAAACCCCTCGCAGTGTACTGGAGGAAATTGGACTGACATAAAGCTGCTCCTCATCATCTGTTTGCCACACAGCGCTCCATCCGCCAGATACAGTGCTGCATGTAGCCAATATCAACCCCAAACACACACACACACTGTTTTCCTGTGCATCTGCGATCCACAGCTCAGCCTTTGTTTCCTACCTTTTTTTCTCAGAGACCAACAATGTAGCACTGTTCTGGTATTTCCTTCTTTCTTATTTATTTGTTCCGTGTGCTGACGTCAGGTGTTTAGAGGGAGAAAAGCAGCAGAATGAAGTTTTCTGCTGGTTTCCATTCCAAACCAAGATACTGTGTTCACTGATCTGCTTGGATCAGATTTGACCAAAGCTCAGCCGGTGTAAAGGCTCCATTCTGTCAACTTGATTCTTAGTATGAAATTCAAATGAGGTTTCTGATAAATTTGTTTACAAGCATGCAAATGTGTTATGTGACAGACACACAGCATGTAGAGAGGAAGGTCAAAGGTGTTACATTACAATAGAACCAAAGACGTATGTTTGTTTTAACATTGCATAGCATCAGAAGCTTAAAGATGAACCTGCTGCATTCTGGACTGAAATGAATCAAGTCTATTTTCTGGTCATTTATGGTAATGGACTGTCTGATCTGTTCTGTTCTGTCTATTGCTTTCTAATATTAGAATCACACTGGATGTTGAATAATCTGTTACATTTTTTTGCATTTGTTAGTAAATGTCATCCAGGGGTTAAAAACATGCCATGTACAGATGCTGAGTTGACTGTTATCTCGCTGCATTTTAAAGTACTGGTGTGCTTCTATCTGGCTTTTGTAAAAGTGTGGAAGTATCTCACACTGAATCAGAAACAGAAATGTAATATTTCCCTCAACTTAAATATCAAATCAGCTTTGTTTGGGTTAAATTTGGGTCATTGCACTGAAATTTGCACTTTAATGTACAACATACAAATGCATTTAGGATTCAGTGTGACCCTGATTTAAGAATCTATGACTTAAGTTCATTACTGGGAGCTGAATCCAAATGCATATACAGCAAATCAACGGTCTGTATGTCAAACCTTTGTTCATATTGATGGTTTTAAATAATAATAGTATCTATAGACAGATGTGTGTTGATTGTGTATCTCTCAGACACAGCTCATAACACTTTAAAGCTGAAGCTGCCTTAAGTGCTTTGTGTGCCGTTTCACTGTTAGTCCTTGGTAGCCTTAAGAAGCCCTGGCCTCTGGCAGCAACACGTGACACACAGTATGGAAATGACTTGTTTATGTACTGCTGTGACACAAGCTAACCACAATCAGACTTATTGGCCAAGTATTCTCTAATGTGCAAGGGATTTGACTCCAGTTATCAGAGGTTCAATATGATCTGTAACAGTAGCAGAGGATGAACAGTTTAAATGTTCCATTCACTTGAATTAGCACTTGGAAAAAACAAATATGCTGTAAAATGCCTTGGACACAGTTCTGTACAATCACATGAGCTGGCATTCAATCAGTGTTTTCTTCATTCCCATTCATATTTCCGGAAGTTTTATCGTTTGAACCAAAACCGTGTTTGAAATCGGAGTTTCTCACGTTTTGTTTTCCACTTTTATATGTTCTTCTGTTCATCACGCGTGTTCTCCCTGAGCTTCATTGAATGAATGTGAGGGCGTGCGTCATTATTCACCCTGTGTGAAGTCAAACACAGCTCCAGCATGACTGCAGTGGGATGTGTAGTTAGCAGGCTTGTGTTTTCTTACAGAGGATACAATGGGCATGTAGGTTGTGTGTTCCTGTTGATTCAGTAATAAAAGGCTGCAGAGGTTATAAGGTCACAAGCTGCCTGTTTCCTTTGATTCTTTGCTGTCCACTCATGCTCACGCACAACGACACGGCCGCGCTGTAAACATGCAGACGTGTGGACACTTAAACTTGTATCCCTGATAAAACACAAAAACACACATGAACCTTAACACACACACACACACCAACTTGTGATTAAAAAGAAACAGTACATTGTTTGAGGTCAGAGAGATTCAGGTTTATTAAATGCAAAAGTGTGCAATATAAACATACAGGAAGTAGAAAGTGAAGACAGAGGACCTTTAGGGAGGTCTTTGCATAAATGTTCAACAGAAGACAAAGTGTCTAGACCAAAATGTCCCCATGAGTGACATACATATATATCTACAGTATATGTGTGCGTGTGTGCGTGTGTGTATGTAGACTGCAATTGAAACCAGATCTATGTTCAGTATCCCATAATACTCAGGAGTCCCTTTGGTCCATCAGCCTGAATGTGTGCTGAGCCTTTATGCTGTTTATTGTTCAATAGCTCAGAAACAGGATAACATTATCATCAAGAAGTAGAAAGGTCACAAGGCTCAAATCTAATAACATACGTGTGATTGATTATCCATGGTGCTGCCGATGCAAAGGCACATAAACACAATGTGTGCCGTCTGAGCTGTGGGGATTTCTTCAGAAGGAGGTAGGAGAGAATATTTACTCACGAAGCTTAGGACTACTTAAGGCCACAGAGATAACACATGTTGGTTAAGTTCAGTGTTGTTTCTTAACCTTAACAGTTCTCAGAGGGTTGGGAAATGTTCGTACCAACCTGAAATCCACCGACATGTAAGAGATATAAAAGCTCTTGGCAGCTGAAGTTTCTTTGCTTGGTGTGTCCTTTAACATTTAAGGCTCTAATCACTAACTGTCCTCCATCAGCATCTCTTCAATCTCTTTGTCCCAGTTGACATCTCGGTTCTCATCATCAGCAACGACTTCAAACTCCTGGAGCTCCTGCTGCAGCTCCCTCTCCCAGTCTGCAGTCTCCACTAGAACACAACACATGTTCACCAACGATGCTGCCTGGATCCTTGTTGTCTTTGTTCAATCAAAAGATAGAAACTTACCCTCTGTGTTTGTATCGTCCCTCTTGTCCAGAACCAGTTGCTCCATTTCTTTGCGTAGGTCCTCCTGGTTTATCTTGCAGGAATCAAAAGCATCACTCACAAACTCAGACACACCTGGACTGGTGGACAGCTGCTCTTCTTCCTTTAGTAACAAATGATTCATATTTTACCTACACATCCCCTTAACATTAGACTTTGAATGCTCCATGAAGTAAACTCTGGACCCGGCTCATTACCTCACTGGGCTTTGGTTTGGCGGTGTTGATGGCTGGCGCTGGTTTCCCTTGAACGATTTCTGCAAAATAATTTCCTTGTCAAGAGTCATGAAACACAAACTCAGATGATGTTGACATTGATGTTATCTAACCAAGGCTGCAGAGTAACTTACATCATACAAAGACTTAATATGAGATGAGATGGGACTCAAATGAAACACAGGCACCACATGATTTGACTTTACCCGTTTGATTTACGTCCTCATTAATGGAGGCAGCCTTCCTGGAGTCCCTCTGCTCAGCAGCTTGCTGTGCTGCCAAAGCTGTGAGCTGGGCTGACTGCTTGATCAAGGACACACGGTAGAAGTAATTCTTCCAGAAGACTTCCTCTTTCACCCTGGGAGAAGTATGCAGTCATTTTTATAGTGGAAGAGCATTCTGGGCCAACTGCATCCCACTCAGCACCACACACACACACACACACACACACACACACACACACAGGATGAATATTCAGAGTGGAAACACAGAGCTAAATGTTGTAAAATATTCTCACTGTTTTGGGACCAGATGGAAGCGCATCTTCCGAAGGAGCTCGTCTTCCTCCAACATCACCATGGCAACTGGATACATTTGCTCAAAGTCAAAGTGAAACTGCACACCAGCAGGGGGGTCTCGCAGAAAATTCCTCTTGTCCTGTGAGGCAATAAGCTCCATTTGATTTGAATAATATGAGACAGATACAGATAGATAGATTTTCCTCTATGGGCGCCCAATCATTTAGTGAAACTGCCCCCAAACTGCAGAATTCACTATCTACGAGAAAGATGCTATATCACATAAACCTATCATTATTATTACTGACATGAAACACAATACTTACAGCTGAGAGAGCCAGAATCTGTTGCTGTACTGTTTCCTCTTCATTGTAACCTGCCCATGGTGGAACAGCCGAGTCTAGGAACAGAGAAAACTCGGCTGAAGATGCTTTGTTCAGTTGGGAAATACACACTATCATGACGATGTCTGCTGGATGTCAACACAAACACATCTAGTATGTCTGAATATAAAAACACATGCTCCTCACCAGACTTTTTTGCATTTTTCTCCTGTACAAATTTTTCTTGCTCTTTCTGGAAATCACCCAATATGGTCTGAGGAAGGAAAACATTGGATCAGAACTAAAACCCTGTTCTAAAGGAGGAGAAACCATTCCTAGAGAGCAAATCTGTGTTTACCTTATCAATGATTCCATTAATCTTCCCATCCTCCACACTTTTCTTTAAGGTTTGTGCCGTCTCAGAGACTGACTCTGAGAGTTTCTTTGAGGCACTGCTGGCAAAACTGTAAATGTAACCTGCAGACAAACAACCTGTACTCAGCTGACGTGTTTGATGACCTCATCGACAAGCCCCCAACCCCACCAGGTGAACTAGGCTATTTATAGTAACAAAACACGGACAGTCATTCATTGTTGACACTCATTTTACTTGTTAAATACTTTTCGAAAACAACAGAATTCCTACCAGCTTTAGAACCACTGCTTTAGGAGGTACGTACATAACGTTACTTTATAGTCCACTACCCAACCACAGGTGACGGATAAATATCAGTACACCAAGTTTAAGGTTCGAAGAAGTTTAATAGTGTTCTTACCGCCGAAGCCTTTAGCTTTCTCCAGAACTTGAGGGGTTTGAACAGCACTGTGCTCCTCATTCTCACAGGCGAGGGGTTGTTTGTTTACCTCATGATTCCCGTCTTCCTCACCAACCACAGACTTACTCTCTTGTTTTCCCTCAACATTCTCGTTTTCCAACCCAAGCCAGGTCCCCCAGCTCTTTAGCATGCTTGTGTGTGATCAGGAAACGTTTGTTTTTTTGGGTCGTCTTTCGTCTGTCGTCTGTTTCTGAGTTTTATATAAAGTGAGACGCTCGGGGCAACTGGTGACGTTTCACGCGCACACTTCCGCAAAGTGGCAGTGTTTGTCCTTCGTGTCGACCCGTAGCCTATTCAGTTGTTATGGAAACGCTCGCGTTCAGGTCGAAATTTTGAATTTAGCCATAGCAAGTTAAAAGCGAAAAACTTCTATCGGAATTATGTCTACTATCACCAAAACAATACAAATGTGAGTTTTACCGTGCATATTCAGTATATAAGTATTTATTTTAGTGATGGGAAAACTTAGTTTCCTATCTAACAGCAGATGGCACGCTTGCGCTACATTTTGCTCCACTTGTTATCCTGGTTTGCGTTTTCATGGATGCTAGGTTAGCTTAGCTCGTCTAAACTCTCCGGTGTGTGTCCGTGTGTCGTTGTCGTGTCTGTATCATGGAGAAGGATCCGGAGTGAACTGCTGCGTCTACCTGCTCACCAAACTCTCTGCTTGTTTCACTAAACCGACACCGGGAACTCGGTACTAATTACAAAAGGGATTCTTTGGGAAAAAAGGGAAGAAAATGAAGTATGTGTGACGTGAACCTGGAAGATATCTGCGTGCCGCTCCGACGAAGCTCCAGCGTTCACAGGTTCATCCAGAAGTTTAATATCTCAGGTAAGCTCTCACAAAGGCTGTTTGTTTTATTCTTTATTGCGATTAAAACCACGGATCTCGCAGAGTTAAGTTGTCGGTTTCGCGATAAAGTGCTTGTTTCGTGCGAAGACTGGTCTGAGTAAGCAAGCGGGTCCGGCACTAAGCCTGGTTTTGCTTATTTGTATTTTTAAGCGAAGATGGTTTCCATTGTGCTGCTCGAAATAGTTTTCATGTTGAATTCTCTATCGCACAAGGGCTTTTAGTTTAAAATCACCCTGTTTGTAGTGTGACAACAGGTGTTTGCTCAAAGTAATAGAACGGCGACTGATTTGATACCCTGGACTCGGGGAAATTTGCTTTAATAACAACAAAACATGCCGAGATGTCCAGATTTAATATTCACATCCGTTTTTCAGTTTAAGTTCCTTTCACGGTAAGATGTCACGTGTGTTATTTCAGCGGTCCGTTCAGTTTCCATTATTGTTCAGGATTCAGTTATGTGTTTAAATCATAAAGTCTTAATTACTTACTATAATTCACACACACATCAATAGTATACAAACGCCTTAGACCACAGGAACCAAGCGAAATCCTGAACATGTGGAGTATTTATATGAAATAGCTTTTGAAATGCAATATGTGATGAGTTCTTTGAAATGCACAGAAAATTATTAATTCTGGAGCAAAGAAGGAAGAATTCGTACTAACCGATGATCCTACAAATTGGCTTTTTGATGAAATGTGATTAAAAAGAAGCCCTAACTCTGAATAAGCCTCAATAGTGTACCAATGCTGTGGTATTCGTAGTGATACATACATTTCCTGATTGTGATCTATGGCTCAGTGTTCCAAACCCCAGAAAACGTCCCTCCAAGCTGTTTGTTGAGTTTCTATACTTACTCTGTTGGCCGGGATTAAATGTTGCACCTTTGGTTGCTGTGATTAAACGGGGGCTTAACTTTAAACAATATGATGATCCTGTTTTTATTTGGCATAAGAGTGTACTGTTAATAAAGTGAATTAGGTCAGAATCTAATCTTGTTGCCATTTCCTCCAGTAACTGCAGTAATGGTTTAGCAGCTAGCACTCCACATAGAAAATCATTAGAAACAGATTATTAGTAATATACATGTCCAACTCAAACATAAACCTGAGATAAATACATTAATCTGATCTAATGAATCATTTGAAATTAATTATGAATTTATTAATAATAATATTAATAATAAATAAATATTGACTCATAAATCATTCAGTAAAAGTGATACTTAGTGTAAACTTTGTGTCGGGGCTCCAACAGCAAATGTCAGCCATCTTTCTTTTGGAGTCTGGGTAGATGAGTCAGTTTTGCTCTCTGTATGAGGATGTCAGGTCATGTTCAGGTTCAGAAAGGCTTAAAAGCTCAGGAGTTATAAATGAGGCTGGGCCGTGCTGAGCTGTGAAAGTCATCTGTAAAACTGTAAAAGTGCCCTCCAGGATGAAGATGTCCTAAGATAAACCGTTACATTGTGAAACTGAGCCGCTGGTTTCTGCTCATTGTTTAGACCGTGGCAGATGGATTCCCAGGCCAGGGTAGAAAGATGCTCCTAGTGCTGGCTTAAGAACATGTGGTTGTTATCTGATCAGGAGCTGGATGTCATGTTTAACCTCACATCTGATCTTCTCTTCCACAGGGCCATGGACCCAGGCAGATGTAGAAATGATCCTCAGTACACAGAAGAAGTAACCGTTTGGCATGTGATGCAGAAGTCTGCAGATCTGGATCAGAGGTCCAGAGATGCCGACGGCTGGAAGCTGGTGAATGCTTATCTTTCAGGAGGCGCACCATGGGGATTCACACTCAAAGGGGGACTGGAACATCGTGAACCTCTCCTGATAACCAAGGTAAAGAATCCAAGAGCCCTCAAAGACGATTGAGAATTGTGGCAGTAAATGCAAGCTGCTTGGTGGTGGTATGAAGTTAAGCTCACCTGCCATGCTACAATGACTTTGAAACCTACTGCTTTACCAAAACAAGCAAGGCAGCAGTGATATGACTTAGCGGTTAGTTTGGCCACCAGTAATATCAGCAACCAGATCTGTTGGAGCCAAACGTTCCAACCCATGAATCTTGATGCCCGGCATAAACCACGTTTCTCCCCTTATCTCACCTCGCATCGTCTTTAGGCCGCTGGTTGAGAGTGACCCTCAGTGACTGATATCAATATTCATTTGTTCCACCCACTGTTACCTCCGCCAGTGTAGAGTCGCATGGGAACGGGTCAGACTGCTGAAGGAAAGTGTGTGTGAAAGCTGTTTATACTTAACTTTAGAGGTGATGATGGCCAACAAAGGGACTGTAAATATTCTCTACCCTGTTTTCTATCTGTGAGCAGCAGTTAGTCAGATCAAATTAGAGTTCATGTGAGTGAACACCAGGTGCTGACTGTCTTGATACTTGAGTCACGCTTGCTTGCATCACAAACATGTTGCTGCTCAATTTATCCCCAACAATGAAACAGTTACTTGCAACAAGGCATCATAGAAATGTGCACATATTTCAGCTTGAAGCTACAATATGGATTGTTCACTGTTTCATTTTAAGTGCAATCCAATACAAAGGTGTGTAATAACCTTTGTGAAGCTCTTGATACTGTGAGAGAGAAGTTTATTAAATGATACGGTGGCATTGTAGGCTGTAGTCAGTGATTGTATTGCACCTTATTATATTTAGAGTAACCCTAATGCCTTCAGCAGACAGAAACATCTTTAAATTAAATCAATTCATACAACATAGGATACAACCAAATTGTCAACTCCTGTCTCAAACATAACCACAGATTTAAACCAACAACTCTCTGACACTGTGACAACAAAACCTGAATATTTAAAGTTTCACAAAGGTAGGCTTGCATTAGATTAGATTGGATTAGGTTTCTGTCACTGAGTGCTGGTATAATGGGCATGAGAGAGAGCACCTAATCTAAACACAACCAAATCAGATCTAAAATCACACTCCTTTACTTCACTCTTCTGTCGGCTGTGTAATGATTGACTAGAAAAGACCTTGGTAGTCAATTTGCAGTGGTAAAGTAGCAGCACCTGTTTGTCGGGAGCGCTGCCCCTGCTTGGCTTTTCTGTTATTCCTCTATTGACCTAAACGGATCCAAAGTCCACGTCTAACATGGGTGAAACTCAGTAAGCCAGGTACCATATGTGCTTAGAGTAATACAGTTGTGACCAGCGTCACCCTATTAACGTAGCTTTACAAGCATGTGATCCAAATGAGTAGAATTCCGGACATTCTAAGTCTTTAAGATGTTAGATTAAATGGCAAGGTCACACTGCTGAGTTGCGTGCGGTGAACTCTTGCCCAGCTGGACCGCATGTTTGGTTTGATATTGACAAGGAGTTTATTGTTAATCTTCTGTAACTGAATTCTACATCGTCGCTCCAACAAAAGCGGACCTGCCTGCATCTGTCGGTGAGATATTAATTCTTCAGAACCTTTCCAGATGTCTTTTACTTTCATGGACTTAATCATCACTAGAACAGTCCGACCCCTTCAAGTAATGCTTAGTTTTGTCCTGAAGTGGCACAAACAACATTTATTCTGGATTATCTGAACCCTGTTGGTTAAGCAGAGCAGAAATGTGTTGTTGTACTGGGTTTATGTGCTGTGTGTTCCCTTTTATTAGCTTTTGTACTGGACTGGGTTAACACTGTGTTTGAAGGACAGCTTGCAGTGCCAGGAGCACGAGAGGAATGTTGGAGCTTTGCCTCATTCTTTAAATATATTGAATTATTGGTGATAGCCCCAAGCCAACGGGACTGGAAAGTATAAATAAAAGAAAAACTCTAAACTTGAGTTAAAAGTGAATGTTGGAGACAAATGAAGTCAGAGTTTGTGTTTCTTCTAGAGCCATTCTTTTACTGTTGAGTTAGATGTTTGGTGGTGTTTGGATAAAAATGAAAGAAAACCTCATGTTTGGAGAACAAGAGAGAGAGAGAGAGAGAGGGCGAGCCAGCATGTACAATTTAGGCGATTGAAATTGCCTACAGGCCTGCTTGACACTTACTAAATAAGGACATTTTCTAAAGTCCTTTTCTCCTCAGCCTTTATTGTCCGCCTGATGAAAGCGTCTTGGACTGAAGTCATGATTTTGCAGACACACCACAGGCACACGCACACGCACACGCATGGAGACCTGTGCACTACCTGATGCACTATTGATTTCATTAGATGATGTATGATAGTTGTCCTTGCACCAATATGTGTGCGTTCATGAGTTTCTGATGATTTTTATGGAGCCTAACTAACTTTTGAATGATTTACAAAGATAAGGCTGTATTGCAGTGTTTTTCATGAAATTGAAGAGCTGTTTTCTAGTTTTCTTGTTTGTTCAGTAATGTAGGTCATTGCCTGTGTTTCTCCACTATCTGTGTGTTAGTCATGTTCCACTAACCACACGTGACGGACTCAACATCTTTCTAGTAATCGCAGTAGAAACCTCCATGCAGCAGTGCCTTCAGATGAATTCTCAGTTTCCTTTTTCTTTTGTACTTTCATTTGGGTCTGAGAGCGGCGAAGACACGGCCCAGTGTGGGAATATTTGGGTTTTGCATAGCAGCCTGAGGACCTCACAGTGTTAGGGCAGACATACAAATGCTTCAACAGACATGAGACGCTCTATCTATGTTCTCTTGTTCGTAGATCTTCTCAAATTGGTAACTCAAGAATCAAATACTGTAGATGCCCGTTTTAGAGGAAAGTATCCTGGATCTAATTAAAATTCTTAGCATTCCTATCATAACTCAGGTTTTGCTCAAGGTCTTCACAGAGTTAAAGTCCTCAGCCTCAATAAAGTTAAGTAATCCTGTTTTACCCGACCCAGCTGGGCCTGTGCCTCATACATGCACCTCATGGGCCTCAGACACGTTTCCTTCACCACCATCAAACTTTATGTGATACAAAAACAAAGGTTTGCCTTTTAAGAACCAGTACAAAATGTTAAAAACAAAAATCTGAGCAAATAGTTCCTGTGCCTCCATGCTCTGCTAACTCACCTGCAGGTAAACAGGTTTTTACCAATTATTGATTCCTTTTTATAACAGGTTTGTGGTTGAGGTTTGCTAGATTTGATTATCTCACGATTGCACAATCTCTGGAATGAAGATGATTCATCTGAGAGCAGAACGAGGAGTGTTGACTCCTGGGAGTAAAAAGATTGATGATTTTCCTCACATGTAGAAGTCAGCGTTTTCAAGGTAGTAATTACAATACGGGTAGACGGATGGGGACAGGGTGTTTGGATAATGGGAAGGAGGAATGTTTCAGCGTTTGTTGTTTGATGGAAACTCTCTGGAATCCCATAACATGCAACTGTGAATGTTCTCCAGTGTTCCCAAACCCCTTGCACTAGTGTTGCTTTATGAAAACGACCTTTTCCCCCACACCTTTGCTGTCTTTGTGCCAATAATGATCTCAGTTCATTAATGAAACCCTTTGGGAATGGCACTTAAACTGCAGTGGTACCTATAAAAGACTCACATCAGCAGCCAGTCTCGTAGATCACAGCTGATTTAGAGCCAGCGCTTTGCTAAAGGAAGGGTAAAGATGCTCAAAATGTATCTTGAAACAGCAAAACCAAAGTTATCCAGAGGTCACATTTGTTTGCCCTACTTGTATTGACCCTGCTGACCTGTAAAATTGACCCGAGTATCTTCTGATGTCTGGGTTCAGTGCCCTGTCAGCACACTGCACAGGGACATCTGTCAGCAGAAAAGACACATTCCTAACCCGCATCGCCGCCACATCCTTCCTCTCGTGTCCCACAGAGAGACAGGAGGCTATTTTGGAGGATACTCGGGCATCCAGGATAGCTGGAGCTTGAGTGATTACAGCCTGGAGGAAGATCGTAAACAAAGGGCATGGAATTGCTCGTGAGCTAAGAGTGGCCATTCCAGAGAAAACGTTTAGTGACTCTCCTTCCTTTATGTTGTCTTAACATCGCCTTTGTGTTCCTCAGGCTGGCAATATTATTTACAATGTCCTGTTGTTTCTCTCAAGCAGACTGTTTTCAATTACTGCACTGTCTCACTGAAAGGTTTGGGATTTTGAAGACATTTTGAGGGAACAATTGCCAGTATTTGGATAAAACGGTGTAGAGAGGGTTAAGGCCTCGCTTTGTCTCGCTTACGCTTGCCATTTGAGTTTATATTGAATGATGGTTGATTCTTTATGGGACTGCTACCCTGTGACTGTTATTGTTATTGTTGCTGCTATTCATCGTCTTCTTCTCTCCATTTTTCCTTCTTTTGTTCTGTCTTGTTTCCTCCTCCTTTCCCGTGGCACTGTGGTAATAACCTTCTTTAAAGCATTTCCACCAACATTATGCCCAATGGAGGAGAATCTTGTATAATACAACTTGGTGAACATCTAGAAGCCTCTTGCTCTAATTACATCTCCACTCTTCTGTGTCCACTCTCATTAAGCCGCCATGAAGCCTCAATCTGCAATTAGGGATTCTGCCTTGCCAAAGCCAAAAAAGCAAAAGGGGAAAAAAAGCTTTCTCAGTTTAGTGAAATACACATTCTGATATAAATATGATATCATCTTTGAAACCAAACATGTTATTGTACTTCTTGCATGTGAAACCTTACTTAACTCTTTCAGCTGTTAGAAGCTCTGATCACATTGTCAAGTTCAGTGTACATGTATTGAAAAGGATGTGTGTATCTTTGCGTTGCTGCAGCCGTTGTAGGTCATAAGTGTGTGTAACTGTGTAGCCTCGACAACACTGTTCTGTTATGTTACCAAATCCAGAGTGTTTGGCTTCTATTTTAAACCCTTCAAACCAAACCCTTTCTCTTCAGAACACACAACCATATCAGGACCACAGCAGGAACCAAGCCAGCGACCAATAAAACCTCTCAAGCTCTCTAACTCTAACCCAGCCTCATAATCCTTATTACAGAATAATGAAAAGTGGCTATGATTAGTGTTATCTGGGCTCTGGTGTTCTCTGCTGAGGATAAAGGCCATATAAGACGTAATGGTCTGTATATGTACACATTCCTTTAGAGTTGAGTCATACAACCCCCCCCCCCCCCCCCCCCCCCTCTCACAGGTTGAATCAGAATGGAGACCTGATAATCAACTGCAGAACTCGGCTTTGTGTGTTAATGTGCCAACTGCCAAGCACGTTCTTGTTTTGTTTTCCACCGTCTTGCACCTCTTAAGTCTGACTTTCTGGGTTTGTGTAGGATCGACCTTGACCTTTCCTTTGGTAAATGTGAGGCTTCAGTGACCCTGACTGTAAGGAGCGGTGGTCACTTTAACACCAGTAGTGTTACCATGTTGGTGGGGCGTTCTCTCTGACTTCACAGCGACCCTATGTGCAGTGACTGATCCAGGTCCAGTGTGAGAGCTGTGTTGTTCCAGGTGTCTGTTCTCGCATAGAAACATAATACAGTTTGTTATTACACCATGCCTCGGACCTGGACTGCAGCTTTTTGAACTTTTTATAGCCTCTGAGCTTCATGTTGGGTCTTAGACCTACCCGCTGTTAGCTGAACTCCACACTGCATTGTTTCTTGCATCGTCACTGCTGTCCTGTAAAAACTACTTCCTGTTGGTTGTCTCATATGTCCCTCATCATTCCTCTATCCACATTACATGTTTGTGTGTTTCATTCATATTTTAATAACTAGCAACCACAGTATGAACCAAACCTTTGACTAATTGACTTAGTGTTTGTTGTTCTTTTACAGTTTTTGAGAATAACTTGAAACTCAAACACAGTCACTCATTATTCAATCTTATTCTCTGGGTTTGGACTCCTTCAGTTGAGTTGCTGGTATAATACTGGCTATTGAGCCCAGATTCAATAGAGAGAAGTAGCAGTCTTTGGTACCGTCTCTACATGTGAGCGGTGCATTGGTGCTATTCAGCTCATTACAGTGAGCAGAAGCTGGCAAACACAGTGAGACATAGTGTATCCTTAGAGCAGCTCATGGACACATCATGCTTTGTTATTATTAATTCAGACAGAAAGGGCTGATGTTTCTTGACCTAAAAAAACAATTCAGCCTGAGAAGCTGAATTGTGGAATTAAAGCGGAGGCCGTGTTGTCGGAGAGCCAAGAACGTTGATATCAAACCAGATTTTCCAAAAGAATCTATGCCAAAATCTCTGCTGTGTGTGTGTGTGAGAGCTAACTGTGGCTAGTTAGTCAGCTAACATGGGACATCTTTAGTTTAGTTACTGAGTCTTATCTTCTTCATGTCGGCTCAGGTTTGATTCAGAGGCTCAGTTTGGTATTATTTTTGGTTGATTTAGATTCCAGAGAGAGATTCTATTTTACTGGGTGCTTTCCTACCAGCGTCTCACTTTCAGTTCACAAAACAGGTTAGGTTGAATCTCCTTGTATAATATTATATCGAATTCTAAGTTTTCCACCTGTTGTTTATGTGTTCCAGGTTGAGGAGGGCAGCAAGGCAGCAGCTGTGAGTCTCCAGGTGGGAGACGAGCTTGTCAACATCAATGAGATTCCCCTGAGTGGCTACAGACAGGAGGCCATCTGCCTGGTGAAAGGCTCCCATAAGACCCTCAGTGTGGTGGTGAAAAGGTAGGTAACCTCTCCCTCTGCCTCTGCCTGGCTGAGATGGAGGATCCTGTTTGTGTGTGACTAGCCTACATGCTCTGTCACGGCGCTGGCCTTGCTACCTGGATGGGCCTGTTTTGCCACATTATACTCACTTGCAATCAATAGGAGCTCACGGTTTGTGACACAGTTTCCCATATCAAATCAAAAACAGGAACAGAGTTTCAGGGTGACATCATTGACGTAGGTGTGAGAAGAAGGATGAAAGGAAGTCTGTGATGCAAACGTATTTGTCACAGATATGACGCCCTCTGGCAGAACTCCTTCATACTTCTGTCCTTTACCAACTCATTCTTTAATGTGTCATAGTTGGTGAACAGTAACCCAAAGTGAGCTTTTGACTTATTAACTCTATTGTATTGTAACTCTATAAGTGTTGCTATCTTATTTAAGTGATTAATGATTTGTCAACTGTGTCTTAAGGCAGTGTTACAAATGGCCCTGTGTGTGTGTGTGTGTGTGACACACTGCTCTCTTTGTCTCTCTTTTCCGTGTGGAATTCTTCTTGTATTGTATCATATCATAACGTAATCCCTAAACAAATCCTATCGTACAAGGAAGTCCTCCTGCCATTTATCTGTCACAAGGATGTGGTTGTGATTGTCACACTTTGTGTTTTGTTCTGGACAGACAGGTCTATTTAAGGATTTGAGAACAATAAGGGATTAGTTTGTCTACAATAAACTCAAATGGACCTTTTCAGTTTTTACAATAAGGCTGTGAGAGCATAAAGTATTCTCTACTTTGAGAATAGGGATGATCGTGTTGCCCCACAGCAGAAAACTAAATGAAAGGATCTGGATACTGTTATTTATTACTACTTGAGTGGAGACTGGAGAAGCTATTTGAGATACTCCACTGGTCATTTCCATAGCCACAGAAATAAGTCTGTCTGATTTAGATAGCAGCTTGGTAATGCTGCGTAATGAGAGAACCTCAAAGCTAAACTACTGGTGCTCAAGTGTAAGACTGGCTGAATGTCTGTGTGTAGAAAACTAGTTTTGGAGATTGCATTTCACATCACTGTCTGTGTCCAAATAAGATCCAACTTTATTTATCCAGAGGTAAATAGCTGAATGCTGAATATGGAGCCCTTGTGTTTAGATTAGAGCAAGAATCTGTGCACGTGCATGTAGATGCTGGTGGATCCAGTTCATGTTGGATTAGGATCAGGAAGCTGTCAGAAGCTGCTCACGTCTACAGGTGTGGTCTCTTTACAGACAGCAGAAGGGAGGAGCTGTCATGTATTTTGCATGCGGTGACTAACGTGAAATTATTGGTGTAACGTCACTTTGTGAGGGGAGTGACTGTAAGGTGAAGACTTGTCACAGGTCAGGAGCAGGCAGGTGTGGTTATCTGTGGGAAAGCATCTCCTGCTGTTTGTTTTCTTTGCACATGTCTCAACAGAACTTCTGTGTGCTCTGCCTCTGTGCTCAGCTTTGTTGATTCCAATGAGGAAACCTCTGAGGTTTTACACATGCGTCGCATTCATTCTTCAAGAACAAAGCAGAGTTTGAGCTTCACCTAAACACATCCAATGCAAAATGGGTTTAACTTCCCAACACTAAGTAAAGCTTCTTGTCAAATCCTATCACTGATCCACATCAACACATCTTCTACACGCTTGGTATTGTTAGGGTTTGCATACATCACTGTATTTGGAAAGCTATCATATGCAAAGTAAAGTAAATCTACGAAAGGAAAGTTAAAGAGTATAGAGTGGACCTGCCAGGAGCCGACCACCACACAGATGAACTCATGTAATCCCTACAACTCTGTTAGATGTCTCATGTTGACATCTTAACAGTGTTCTTCAGCTACAGCAAGCTCAGGAGTTGTTAGGTGTGTGTTGTTGGGTTCACGTTAATTTGTCGACCTCTTATAAGTTAGGTCAGATAGGATTTTATTCAGCATTAAACTCCTGCAGTCTGCCTTCCCCTCCCTTGAGGCGGTGACGCCACATTCAGCCAACTGCCAAGAGAATCATTCAACCTAACAATATGAAACTGTTTGTGGCATTTGGTTTCCCCCTTCTGGCATTGGAGCAGAAGTACTACAGTCACTTATCACAGGCTAATATGTTTGCATTGGAAGAAACCATGGGTACCTTTTTGTGTGAGGTGTATTCCAATATGACGATACAAGAATGTGGCTGTTTGAGATCAACTAGACCCGTGTAGACGTTGGGTTAGACCTGGAGAAGCTCATGGGTCCACCTGTGTGCCCGGTGTTCAGAGGGGGGTTACTCTGCTGTGTCTCAAATGTACTTGTCTTTGTTTTTATAAAGACAGTATGTGCGTGTTCTATGACCTGACATGCAGTTCACTGAATTCTTGTAAGTGTGTGTCTCTGATGTTGAGTTGATGCGTGATGTTCAGACGAGTCTTACCTGAGCCCCTCTGCCAAGATGATGTAGACTTCACTTTTTTTAACAGGAGAATACTTTTAGACAATGGAGTCAAATTAAATGCAAATACTTTAACCCTATGTTGGACGCAGACAAGTTGTACGGATGTTGGATGACGTGTTTGTGAGTCTGGAGCACATTAGTGATCTAACTCCCCAGGCTGACTACAATAGATTTCGAAATGGTTATTTTTGTTAGAACTCTAATCTGTATTCCCTCATGTTGACATACCGTGATAAATGTTGTCATATTAGATAATGTCCCTGACTTAGAGACAGAAACCTTTCTCAGGACAATGCAGACTACAGCTTGCTGTAAGTGTTAACAGTTTGTTGTTTTGTTAGCCACTGATTCTCCTAATATCATATGGTCTGGCGAAATGTATAGTGTTTAGGCATGATGCCAAGGACATTGTCATGATGATACTGCCCAGACCTTCAACTTGAGGCAAAGATATCCAGGTGTGTCAGGGCTGTGGGTCAGTGTAGGCGGCCAGTGTCCTGACAGCTGGAATGCTATTCAGCCCAGGAATGTGCTGGTCATTACTCGGTGCTCACGCTTCACCTCTCTCACCTGAACAACATGACTGCCTTGATTGTAGGCTCTGCTGAAGAAGGCCTTTGTGAGCCTCCAAGGGACCAGCGGATGCAAACAGCTCACCTGCAATTGTAGGCTGGGTTCTTCCAACCTCAGCATGTTCCTACGCAGTAATGCTACACTTGATTTAATGCTGTTTTCATCCTTTCCTAAGGGAAATACCCTCCTAGGTTCTAATTCATCCTCAGCTATATTTTCATTTCTGAAAGTATTTCATTTCATTCTTTAAGAGAAAGAAAGGATGATTTTTTCTCCCTTATTAGTAGTAATAACTGAATCTTGGTGCCAATCTGTTGTTCTCCCCATGACTGTGTGAGTATGCTGGTGCTCCAGTAATGTTAAAGCCATTTGTGTAAATATATATAAATACTGACTCTTGTTCAACAAAGAAATCCAGAGAAAAAAAAAGCCTTTAACTTCAATACACAAAAACACAAAACGCAGTGCCGCGGTCACAACGAGACGTTTTCAGGAAACGGTGTGCCCTTGCGCCCGAGAGATCAACCTGTTGCCATAGCAATGGGAGAAATGTATGCCTACCACACAACAGGGGAGATGGGAAGAGAGTCCGGCATTTCACCCTGTCATTAGCATATTAGTCCTGAGAGCCAATGAGACGACACAAGGTACAGAAATACTCCAAGGGGACTGGCTGTGACAATAGCCCTCCTCCTTCTCCACACACACTTCCATCCCTTTTCAGGGGAAAACCCCACAGTAATCCTCAGGGAAATCTCCCCTTGGCTGAAACTGAGTCTGCCCGGGAGAAGTAACAGGTTTAATGAGACTATATGGTGACTCTGCGCTGACGATTACCTGAAGTTGGTGTGTGTTCTGGATGTAATGGGTCGGTGATAGAGTTGTGTGATGCTGCCTGGACCTCAGCAGTCTGCATGTCTTTTTGTTGTGGCCCGTCTTTGAAGTGTCTTTGGAATGTGGTGCCTGAGGAACACACCAGTCCAACTGATATCACTCTGTGCACAATCAACTCCTCTCTGATTTGGGGTGGAATTGTGGATAACAGGTTTTTTTTCTTTGTGTCAATGTTGAACTCCTTCACCTAGATGTTTGGTGAGTTGCTCTGCTTTTATTTTTCTGTCCCTTCCCTATTTTAAAGTTTAGTCAGTGACTTCCCTTTCTGCTCTTTGACTTGTTTTCTTTGCTTTGGGGATTGTTAACATATTGCGGCATTCTGTGTTGAGTTTTGTGACCTTAATACTCTGTTATTGTCTCTATTGTTTAGTCTTCAGTATGAGGCCACGCATCATTTAGGTTAAACCATGATCAGTAAGATTTTACATTTTATAATCTCATGATCAAAAGTAAATTCATCTTTGAGGATAACGGCTCCCCATTAAAACCAAAAAGTATCTATGGAAATTGGACCAAAAAGATGATTTATTGACGGGCCTTTATTTTGTCAAGATATTCAACAAGTTCAACTTTTTCCTTTTGTTATTCTATAGGATTTGTTTAAAGAGAGCTGGGGTTCTTAACAGATCCCTCCTAAAGCACATTTCCTCCCCCAGCCCCCATCCAACTGATTCACTTTCCTAGCATATCTGTGCTTGTCCAGCTGTAGCCCTGACGATAGGCCTAATAAAACCAAGCTCATTTGCATACCAATAGCAGGCGCCATGTGTGGCTAGCTGCTAGTGCCCCAGAAACACAGACTCTGAGGAGACAAGGAAGACTGAGCTTCATGTTGGCTTCTCTTTGTCCTCTAAAAAGGCCTTCACTTCAATCCAATTTCAATTTTGTAGAATTGTTCTACATTATTGCTTTTAACCCCATTTCTGTCTTCAAATTTAGATTCTACTCTGCATTCAATCATTGGATTAAGGTGTTAGTAGAATTGCTTATGTTGTTGTTATTATTATGTTTAAATTAAAAAGCCTTGAACTGAAGGAAGCTGTTTGGAGCTCTTGTCATCAGATCATTGAAGGCCTTTAGACAAGGTGACTGAGGGGGCAGGACCTCCTGACCTCGTGGCATTGTAAGCCGGCCCAGATTCCAAGAAGAATGAAACCAAAGCATTCTAAGACCAACAAGTCTCACAATTGCTTCTTGGGTTGGTTTAAAAAGATTTTAGAATTTTTGGCAAATGATTGGTCTCAGTTTATCCTTTGGAGGAGGCATGCATGTCGGGAGATAAAGGGTTAAAGCTTACCCGACTGTATGAACCCAGCTTTAAACACACAGGACTGGGATAATAGATCTATAATAACATCAACATAAAGCAATGCAGTGAATTAAGGCCTTGTTCCCACTTTCCTCATGTCTAAAAGTTTTGCCTCAGCACCATTAATGTTATTACTAAATGGTAATACTTTAAAAACCTTGTCAAGGCCAGAAAGGCCTTGACACTGGTAGTCAGACGACAGCTTGGCCTGAGGGGTGAGGTGGCTGATCTGATTTTGTGAGAGATCCTCAGTTCCCTAAGCCCCCTGCCCCACGGTGGGCTTGTGTTCCCCTTGGCACCATATGGCAAAGTCTGAGCACAACCAGCTCACTTCAACTACATGTATGTCCTGCTTAAACATGGAGCTCAGAGTGAGATTAGCACACTTCATTGTTTTATTTCAGTAATCACCATTCTTTAGTGAAGTTAAGCATATATATTTGTCTTACTTCTCAGCTTCCATCAATGTAAGAATATTATGTGAAGTGAGAACTGTAGTACCCTGGTTTGGCCAGCAGAGGGGGCAAAGACACTGTGCATCTGCAGCCATTCACTGTCTACACGCTAGCAGAGTTACTGTTGAATGAATCATGATCTATTCAGCTGTGTAATGTCAGGGCCCTGCTGGCCTGTGGAAAAGTTGAGCTGTTAACACTGGGTTTGGAAAGTGTGTATGAACCTTCATCAATATTCTGTAGTGTTGTGTACTCTCTGTGTCTCTTATCATCCCTTGTGAGTCGGTGAGTTCTTAGTCTGTGTGTTCCTCCCCCTGCTGCCTAGGAATATGAAAATGGTGGATATTGTAGCTCACAAAATGCCATCAGAGAATGACGTGCAGGTGGCAAGGAGCTTTCTTACGAAGATTTTGCGAAGTTCCATGAGGTATGGTTGCACGGCTTCATAGTTAGCAGTACTACCAATTCCATTTTCCCCTCCTCCCCTCTCTCCGTATCTGACCTGTGGCCATAATCATATTTAGGATTCTTCCACTATCGTCATCTTCATTCCTTTCATTGAAACTCTCCCCATCCAGTGGTTGATTACCTGCCCTCACTCGGCATGCCTCTCTGGTCTGAGCGTCCATGTCATTAGAGTTTGAATCATTTGCTAACATGCATCTCAGAAAGAACCTCATTAAAGGGTTTGTTCATCCATAACTGACAATTGTACAACATTGGTGCTTCAGCAGAGAAAGTGATCCTTCAGAGCGGGTTCCATTTGTAAATGGTGGAGTAAATGTAAAACCTAAATGCAGTATTGCAATGATTTTATAGCTTGCAGTTGCAGCTCTAGCTGTGGCTGTAACTTCAAGTTGCACAGATTTATATGTGGAAGCATATAGGGTTTTCCATAAGGGTTTGGTCTCTAATCCACACTGTGTTCTGCCCTCTCTACAGACGAAATGAACCCATAAGCAGGCCTCACTCCTGGCACGCCACCAAGTTCAACGAAAACCAATCAGAACCGGCCAAAATACAGTCTCCTCCCACACAAGTCTGGCACACCAGATATGATGCAAGGTAACAGGGATCTGGAAATGAATGTTATGGATCAGGCTCTATAGTTAAGATGGAGTGATTATGCATGAATCTGTTCTCACTGGGACTTTGAGTTATTATGAAAGATGAACACTTTATTTAGAAAATGTTTTTATGTCCGTTATGTGAGCTATACATTATGAGAAGAGATTACAAGGAGAATGCATTCCTTCATTGTCTCTGAATTGCTGTCTGTATGAAGGTTAATTGTTTTAATGAACAGGTATGACCCCATGATAAACAAAGGCCTGGGCACTAAGCTATAACCTATATTTGTTACGGTTGTTGTGTCTCCATATTTAGCCTAATAGCTGGTATTGTGTTCAAATAAACAATAATAAATGAGGTCTAAATGTGATAGCCATAAAAGGTCATGGGTTTTGTACTTGTACTGTTTAGAACTCATTATTTATAACTTTAACAGATATCCAGAGCCTGTTGTACATCTTTTCTCACTCTTCTTTGTTTTAAACTCCAGCTCATCTTCCACTGATCTCTCCGCCGGCTGGGAGCAGACAAACCTGCGCAGAGTGTCCGACCAGTTCAGTTCTCTGGGCAGCATGGATAGTTTAGAACAGGGTTCACACCCGTACCCTGCTGGTCAACTCTCACCGGCTAAGTCCAACAACAGTATGGAGCACCTAGGAGGAGGCAAACGAGACTCGGCCTACAGTTCTTTTTCCACCAGCTCTGGCACGCCCGATTATACGCTTTCAAAAAGCAACGCCGCCTCGACAGAGAACATGCACTACAAAGTTAGTCAGTGGGATGCGGGAGGAAAGCACAGCAGAAATAGCCAATGTCTCATCGAAGGCGCCAAACAGGATGAGAGGCTTGGGTACTTCCAGATGCCAGGAGGGAGTACTGGCCGGGACAGCCCACAGACTGAGGACCATGCTGGTTCCCGCCAGTCCACTTCAAGTAGAACCAGCTACGGACCTGTTTGGCACGTTCCTGAAAAGAAGAAGACCACTTCCCCCTCCCCCCCACCCCCGCTGCCACCAGCACGCAGTGACAGTTTTGCTGCAATCAAGGTCCATGAGCGGGGGGTCATTGTAGGCTACCCTGAAGGACCAGACTCACGCCTCCCATGTAAACCCAGTGATAAAGGAATAGACAGAAGAGTAGAGGTGGCTGAGAACGCTAAACACGTCTCTGAAAGTCGCCACAGCCACAACCTCCCCCCAAAACATGATGATCATTTTTACTCTTCACCTGAGAAAATCAATCCCACCCAATTTAGCTCAAACAAGCAGTTCTCCCTGTCCAGCACGGATGTCCGTCTGGGCCAGCCCCCCCATGGGAACCTGCCCTATCATCAAAGACACTCTAGTGACAAAAGCACTTTTTATTCACAGCCTTGGGCCGCACCTGCACCAAAGCCACAGAACATGGGTGACTACTACTCCAACATGCAGGAGCTGCCACCCAACGGATCGGCAAAACACTTTGGTGAGACCCAGGGGAAGACTACAAGCATTCCCCAGGCAGCCACAGCCCCGGACCAGAACCCTGATGGTAGTGCACCGCCCCGTTACTACTGTGTCACAACGTGCCAGCCTACACAGCCCACCCCCCAGGCCTTTGCAGCAAAGCCAGAGGACAGGAAAAGTGTCACAGGCCTGGTAGACCTGGTCCAGACCGGGAATGAGCCCAACTCTCTGAGCTCCCAGATGGTGACTAAAGTCAAGTATCATCTGCCTTACCAACAACAACAACAACAACAACTCTCACACAGTAAAGATAGTAATGGACTCAACAAGCAGGATGAAAACACACAACTGAAACAGACAATAACCCCAATGACTGCACTGGAGGCTTCAATACCTAAACTCAGTTGTGAGGACAGGGGGGGAAACCAGAGAAGACCCAAAACACAACCTGCAGAAGCTCGCTACATGAATCAACCCTCTAGTACTCAAGTACCTGAGCAACGTAGGTCTCTGCCACTGCAGCAAAGAGAATCAGAGATCAGACATCAGAGTCAGGTAAGCACCAACATCAGGCCATCAGAGACCCCCATGCTTCACTCTCTGTCCATAACTCCCATAGGGCAGGAGGACAGTTCAAGAGCCACAAACCCTTATGGGTCTCAGGAGTCTCTTGAAGCCAAGCAGGTGAGACGCGCCGACCGCTTTGCCACCACATTAAGAAATGAAATCCAGATGAGGAGAGCCAAGCTGCAGAAAAGTAAGAGTGCCACCACCCTTCCCAATGCTGAGGGGGAAACTGAGGAGGATCAGAACATATGGTCCTCCACAGAAAGCTCCACCCCGACCTCTGCCAATGGCTCCTTCACTGACACCTATAAGGATAATCTGAAGGAAGCCCAGGCTAGGGTGCTCAAGGCTACATCCTTCAGGAGGAAGGACCTGGTTTTACTGGAGCATCCTGTGGCGGAGGCCTTACCCAGCTACCCGTCCTCAATGCAGGGCCGTAAAGATGTCACTCCTCTGCCCACGGTCTCAGAGTCTGCACACGGTAGTGGACAGGTGACTCGCATTGGAGGCAGGAAGCGTTTCTCTGCAGAGAAGAAGGTAAGATCTTTCTCTGAACCAGACAAGATCCATGAAGTGGGGGTTGAAGATGATCTCCCTAACAATGAAATCATGAGCTCCTCACTAGACCAACAGAGGCTGATCAAAGTTACTGGGAAACCCGCAATCCCCAATCCCCAGCCTCTTCAGAGTTACACTGAGAACCCCACAGAGACCAAGGTCAGGGGTTTGTCTTCCTCCAGTGAAACAGAGGATACAATCAAAGTGTTAAGGAGCAAAGCCATTCCCCCTACAGAATACAGTGAAGAGAACCAAGGAGGTCTTTACTCTGCCGACCAGAGACTGGGCACCTTTGCCGAGTATGAGGCCAGATGGAACGATCAGAAGAAACCTCCTGAAACCAAAGCTTCAGGGAAATACCGCTCAGCTGAGAACATCCTGGACCCCCAAACAGAGGAGAGAAGCAAACCCGTCTGTTACCATGAGAGATCTCGCTCCTCTCCCTCAGCTGAGATCTTTGGCCAGGTAATCATCTCTGTCATTATAACGACTTTAATGAAAGACTGATGCAGATGTTATTGGAAAAGTCATTGTTTCTTCGTTCTGATGGCTTTGTTGCTGCGATGGTATCAAGCCCTTTAGGAGACTTTAACATCCTGTTAGGACAAGCACATTTGATGAAATGGAGAAGGAAGGCACAAAGGAAAGAGCCAAGTCAAACATTAATCTATGTTTGTTCATTATGACACACCCTGAGCCTAAGAAAGGGGGAGGTGCAGGATCAACCTGCTGATCTAAGTGCTGCTTTATTTGTTCAAAAACGTGGAAGCTGCAGACATGAGAGGCTTCTGTTCTTATTAATTGTTGTTTTCTTCTTCTACTCTAATTGAGTATGCATTTGCTCTACAATACTTTCAGGCAATCCCAGGTCCTGGGAGAAAGAAGGAATATTACCAGACAGAGAGCAAACCAGCTGAACAACTCAACGCTGCCACAGGGTGAGGATCTCTCATTTGATAAGACTTCATAACACCAGTGTGTGTGTGGTAATCAGGTTACTTTATGATCTGCTTCATACTGTTGTGATAGCATTTATGTGTTAGGAAAGAACTGGAGAAGAATTTGGGATTGACTCTAGAGAGGAAGAGAGAGAGACAGAGTGAGAAATGTGGTTCATTTGTCAACTTTAATGTTTAATACTTACAAATAGAAAGTACGAAGTGTCTCTTGTGTCTCCATTGTGGATCCACTCACTGTGATGTCTCACTGGGGTTTTCCTCCTGAGCTTTATCAGTGGAGGCGTCCGTCCCCAGGAGGAGGGTGGGGAGTTTGCAGAAGAACAGTGATTTCTTTATGATGTGTCGGGGCAAACCAGTGGCAGTGCTTTGGTGCAGCTGGGACAACATAAGCCTTCTCTCTGGCTCTGTTTTCTGTTGTGAGTGAAGTCTTAGCAGAGTGGGCGAGCCTTCAGACCAGCCAGAGTTTCTCTCAGACGAGGCTTTAGAGACGTTTACATCTGTGATCACTGCTTCTGTCTAAATGTAGAAGAATCCCTTGATATTATATGTGGTTGATGTTACAGGTACAGGTGTTAGTGACGGTTATGTGGGCTGGATCAAAGCATTGTGGGTAACAGCTGATGACCTCATGTGTCACATTTTCAGGTGTTGTCACAGTGACATCAGCCCTCTGCGGCTCCTCTGGATCGCTCTATCTCTCTGCATCTTTAACCCTATGTATGGGGAGAATGATGTGAGATGTTAGTAACCAGTTCTTCAGGAGTCCTGGTGGGTTTCCTAAACTCCCACAGGTGAAACCCATTGAAGAGTGTTGGATATCTCATGTTGAGCCAGTCTATTGTCTGAGCCCCACCATGTGACACTGGCGTTCGCATAACAACAGCGGTGAAGAGGATGTTATTGTCATTGAACAGTGAGGTAGATGATCTAAGTGAGGCCGGCTCCACCCAGACGGTGTTATTGATACATGAGGACATGTGAGCAGGTGGCTTCTGTCACACACAGCCAGCACACAGCTCACTCTTCATCTCTGACTATTCATGGAGCTAACAGTGGTAACGCTTCACTTAGGGTGAGTTTCTACCTTCATTTGGGTTTGGTATACATGTCTGACTCAACACAGGGAAGGGAAGAGTCTCTATCCTATAGGGAAGCAGGTTTAGGATTACAGAGAAGATGGCATAGGAGCGACATGTTAACCCGTGACGCAGCTGTGCTTGGTACGGCTGAGAGTGTTGTTGAGCCGGTTACTGGTTTGCATATTCAGTATGTAAACATTCACCTCAGATTGATCCCTGCATCAGGACGTGACATGAGGAGCAGTAATCTAATCTACGACGTGTTAGAATCCATTGGAGGATTTTTTGCACAAACTCGCTCCCACTCTGGGATCTTCATCCATTTCTTACTTGACCATCAAAGGGTTAAAACTGTAAATGAGGAATCTGCAGGGAAAAAGTGATCGGTCTTGCTTCCCTTGGACTGGAGGATTATTTATTCCTGGTTGCAGACTTGTGGGAAGTGAAATATGCTTCTTCAGGCTGCCAGCTGAACACTTAGCAGGGAGGAGCTCTGCAGAGAGAGAGAGAGAGAGAGAGAGAGAGAGAGAGAGAGAGAGAGAGAGAGAGAGAGAGAGAGAGAGAGAGAGAGAGAGAGAGAGAGAGAGAGAGAGAGAGAGAGAGAGAGAGAGAGAGAGAGAGAGAGAGAGAGAGAGAGAGAGAGAGAGAGAGAGAGAGAGAGAGAGAGAGAGAGAGAGAGAGAGAGAGAGAGAGAGAGAGAGAGAGAGAGAGAGAGAGAGAGAGAGAGAGAGAGAGAGAGAGAGAGAGAGAGAGAGAGACGTGTGTGTCTTGTCATGTTGGCACACTCATAATCATAGTGGCTGCTGAGGAGTGTGTGTCTGTGCCTCACTGTATTATTTGATTGAGCTTCAGATGATAGTCTCCTGCTGCCTCCTGTGTAATTAAAAGATTTCTATTCTTTTCCTTCTCAGGTTCTCTGACAGAGGGCCTGCTGAGTGTAAAGTGAGAGAGAAGCCCGTGGAGCTGAAACATTACTCGGCTCCGCCCCCTCTGCCAATGACAGGAACCAACCCTGACTGCAGACACAGAGCTGTGAACCACAGACCTGCATCTATCCCCCAAAGTCTCACAGACTCTTCCCTCCCTCACCCCGAGGACCGCAGCCACGCCGATCTGCCGTCCGGACCCAAGAGGAAGCCTTCCACGCCGGAGAAGCCTCCCCTGCACAAGACGCACAACTCCAGACGTCCAGAGATTCCTCCTCCCTCACTCACTGACTCCCAGGAATCCTTCACCAGTTCCCAGAGTGAAGTCTTCACCCACTGCTCTCCTTATAGTGATCTGAACTCCACCCTTGTCCCCACCCATTCTCCTCAGAGGGAGTCTGAGCAGGGCAGAGGACTTGTGGACAAAGGACAAGGGGCAGTGCATCAAGCACCGGCATCCAACCCTCCGCCTGCCTCTTCTCCCCTGGCTTCCTCAGGCAGACCTTCTCTGTGGGCCGCGATGGAGGGACAGCGCTCACCGTCACCACAGTTCTCCCCACAGAGACTGAGTGATAAGCCTCCAGTCTGTCTGCAGGAGGAAGAAGCTAACAGGTAAACCTTTTTGTCTCAGCAGAAAGAAAGCGTCACAGTTTGAGTCTAGCTCATATTATGGTAGCCAGAGTAGAGTCGCCACCCACGCCGACTCAAAGTGGAGCGATTGTGCCTTTGTTTCTCCTCATTGTGTCTTTCTGCTGCGTGTACAAAGGAACTATTCAGTCACTTTCTGAAGAATCAACCTCCTAAAGTCAAGTTATCTTCTGCGTTTCTCTCTGCCCCTCTCTAACTCTCCAGGCTTCAATCAGACAAATGGCTTCAATGCAGAACAGATTATTGATATTTTTCACTCTAAACTAATTGATAGCATCTGTAGTCCAACTGAAGCGTCCTGATATTACAGAAACCAAAGCAGTGGCAGGAGTCCAGATGTCTTGGATGTTCCTGCGTGCTGGCATGGAAAAAGGCTCTGTTGCCACCATGAAGCTTTAGATGAACATATGTGCTGAAGTCTCTGTAACAACAGCTCTGTACCTCCCGTTAGAAAGAACACACAGACACACGGAAACTTCTGGATCCTAAACTGGATACACTCATGAGCTCTGTGTCCCTTTGTTGTTCTCTCTGGTATTTCAGGACGGAGGAGGTTATAGAAACCCAGAACCACTCAGTGAAGAAGGTGCCCATCAGGATCGTCCACTCAGAGGGGGACTTTGGAGAGATTCATCCGTTCCTGCAGCACAGCGACGCCCCCCCTGCTGAGACTGAGGGCTGTGCTGTTCCGAGGCTCAGCAGCCTGGGGAGTGCAGGGCCGGACTCTGTCTTCTGTGCCTTCACACGGGGGGAGAAGGAGCCTGACTACATGCAGACGGCTCAGACAGACCCCAGTCCCCAGAGAGAGACAGACCGTACCAACTCCAGCAGCCAGCAGGCGCCGCAGGCAGATGAGCCAGGCAGCAAAGAGGCTGTGAGCTCTGAGGGACTCTCTGAGGAAGACCAGAAGAGGGAGAAGTTGGCCAGAGACATCATGGGCAAGGACAAGTCACTGGCTGACATCTTGGACCAGAGCAAGATGAAGACCACCATGGACCTGATGGAGGGCATCTTCCCTCAGGGGGAGCAGGTTCTGGAAGGGGCCCACCAGCGCAAGAAGGTCCCCACCAAGCAGAACGTCTCCAGGTCCACTGAGGAAAGGTGAGCCTCCATCTTCTCCTGTAGCTCCTTTAGCTTGAGTCTGTGTCTCTGTCACCATCTAATGTTGTTACAGCAGAATCACGTGTGTTTACCTGTTTACCTGTTTACCTGTTTACCTGTTTACCTTAACCCTGCATGTTCATTCAGCCACAGAATACAAACAAGAAACATTGAATACAAGCTCTCATCAGAGCTCAAGCCTGGACTGAAGGAGTTTCATGTTTCAGCCCGATGTGTTTCTCTACAGCAGCTCTTATTAATGTGTCAGAGAACCTGTTTTGGTTCTGTCAGGTCGGGCTCTTGACAAAATAATCTAATCCACCGTGTGTGTCAATGTTACAAAGTGATACTTATCACTCCTGGATCCCAGTCTAACAGGTTCTTCCCTGGGCCACACACACACACACACACCGTGTTAGTCCACATCACTTTATTACTTTTGTGTAATCCTGCTTTAAAACAAGCAGAACAGGGTGGCCTCACACTCTCTCACACTCTCACACTCTCTCACACTCTCTCACACTCTCCTGGGCTGTGATCACATCAGGACACACACGCTGCCTTATAAACATCTGTATGTTGAGCCATTGATCTGATCCTTCTGATGAGGATGGACTTGTGAATAATATAGATTTGTTTTTTGTATCTCAGAGAAAAGGCTGACAGTGTGGCAGCTGCTGTCACCATGGTGACCAGTTCAGCATATTACAGCACATCTGCTCCCAAGGCGGAGCTTCTGATCAAGATGAAGGACATGCAGGAGCAGCAGGAGCAGCAGGAGGAAGACTCTGAGGAAGAACTGGACCATGAGCTGGCCGACAAGAAGGTACAGACACCTGATCCAGCCGTGTGTGGTTCTCCTGCTCCTGCTCCTTTAGAACATGTTTGTATTCATGACTCTGTTGCTTTACTCTCTGTTTGGCCGCCCGCAGCAGGAGCTGATTGACAGCCTGAGCAGGAAGCTTCAGGTGTTGCGGGACGCCCGAGAGAGCCTTCAGGAGGACATCCTGGACAACAACGCTCTGGGAGATGAAGTAGAGGTCAGAGTTCAGCAGGTCTGTAAGCCCAATGAGCTGGATAAGTTCCGGATGTTTGTCGGGGACCTGGACAAGGTGGTGAGCCTGCTGCTGTCCCTGTCAGGCCGCCTGGCCCGGGTGGAGAACGCCCTCAACAGCCTGGAGGAGGAGGCCACTCCTGAGGAGAGGGTGAGTCCACTCAAGGATGGAGAGCGGACAGGAACGTTTACTTTGTTCCCTTCTCTAATGCGTGTGTTCTTCTTGTAGCGTACCTTGATTGAGAAAAGGAAAACGCTGATCCGACAGCATGAGGATGCAAAGGAACTGAAGGAGAACCTGGACCGTCGGGAGCGTGTGGTCTATGACATCCTAGCCAGTCACCTTCCAGAGGACAGCCTGGCAGACTATGAGCACTTTGTCAAAATGAAATCTGCCCTCATCATCGAGCAGCGCAAACTGGAGGACAAAGTCAAGCTGGGCGAGGAGCAGCTGAAGTGTCTGACTGACAGCCTGCCCATCGAGCAGAGGCTGTGTTTGTAAAGACTCCCACCGTGACGGCTGCTTGGCCCAGACTCTCTGATCCTCAATCACCACGCCTGTCCTGCGAGGTGCTGCAGTTTCGCTCTTTGTCCACCAGAGAGAAGCAGAGATGAGAATCTGGAGAGGCAGACTTGGGAACAATGAGGAGGTTTGCGTTTGTTCTGTAGCGTCCGATTTCTTTCTCACACACAGATGGTTCTGTGGTCCAGCCTCAGCTTATCACATCTTCTTCTTCTCTTCATCTTCACCTGGACCGTCCGCTCAGACGCCATACGTTACTCCTTTGTGAAAGTTGCTGCTCTTCCTGGCATCAACCACTCTACCTAAAGTCTTTAAATAGTTATTCCATGCCATTATTATGTTGTTTTTATTTGTATTGTTTTGTTTATAGTAATTTATTGTAGCCTTTTGAAACTGAACAAGAGGGGACAGTATTTTATCTTGACCTGATTTGAGCAGCCGATGCTACCTGATGTGAGCAGAGGGACGACTGATCGAGGTTTGTGTCCACATGGCAACACGTTTAGAATTTACCTTCTTAAATAGTTTCCACATAATCCCTGTAATCTGGCCGGATGTTTCATTAACACAGATATTAACTCCAGGACTTGAGTCTCTGAGTGAACACACACACACACACACACACACACACACAGATGTCCCTGCTCAGCGTTCTGCTTCACCAAACAGAAGACTCACTTCACATCCAGACATGTGACGTCACATCCACAGCAAACAGCCGGCCGGAGCGACCCGTACGTCTGTATGTTCCAGAGAACGCCACAGATGATGTGATTGAAGTGTTTCTGTATGTTGTGTAGAGTCTTATTGCTCCTCTGTGTGTTGTTACAGTGCAGATGTATGCATACACACACACACACACACACACACACACACACACACACACACACACACACACACACACACACACACACACAGCTGAGCTCCCCTCTCCTCTCCCTCCACACTGAGCTGTGGACCCACAGTATTGCACAGATCCTTGTGTTACTCGTCTTCTTGTTTGTTTTGTTCTTCATGATTCTGGTTGATTGATGGAAACATTTCATTCACGCTTGACCTTTTGTCGATCACACGTTTGATTTCAGAATGTTGGAGTAAAATCAGGTTCCCAAAGTGAAAACAATGTTTACTCTCCACTCTGAGTATGTTAACCATTTCACACACACACACACACACACACACACACACACACACACACACACTTCCTGCACTGCTGCAGCCTTACTCTCAACACTTCAGCTGTACTTCTTTATATCAAATAAAGAGTCTGAGCTGAAACCAGGCTGTGGTGTTTGATGATTGATTGGAGTGATCAGCTCTTCCTCTGCTGGTCATTCATTAACCCTCCCCACCCTGCACTCTGCTGATACTGAGGACACCAGGGAGACTTTGACATGTCAAGGAAGACCAAGCAGACCTAAGCAGGTCTTGAAGGCTTCCCGTCACCGACCTGAAGCTAAATGTGGAATGTGAGTCCAGCTGTTAGACTGTGATGAAGACCAGAGGTTCAGGTTTATGCTCAGAACAACAAATCTGACTTTAAAGAAAGAAAACAGACAGCTGGTGAGTAAAACTTGTTTTATACGTCGAACCATGTGAGACTTTAAATGGACAATCATTAACGGCAGCCGACTGTGCTGTACACACACTTACTCTCTCACGATGTTACTTCTGTTCTCAACGTCTGCTCAGTATTTGAATATTAGGTTTGAATTTGTCAACACTTAAAGATGTGGCACTTTCTGGAACATGTTGGGTCAGAATGCAGGGCAGAGGTGCAGCGCAGCAGAACTCTAGTCAGTAATACTTGATAAAGAGCAGAGGAACGACCTCATAGTCTGTAGGTGTTCTGTACTTAGATGTGCTTATAGATGAGGAATATCATCCCGTCTGCTTCTCACATCTATGTAGAGGATTTCAGCTTCTACATTCCATAAGGACAGGTCTTAGAGATGTCTTGTCCAGACTTTATGTCACACCTGTACACTCCATGCTCTGCCTCCTTCCTCTCTGCACCACCATAGATTTCACTGTGTTGGACAAATGAGCTACACACACATTTCAACACAATGCAGTCTTGCATAACATTAACACCTGTGGTCTCAGCATGTCAGAGTTCAGAGTTGATGCAATGTTAATAAAAACAGAACAATATCAACTTTACACATGTAGGAGTCACAGCAGGGGGGTCATAATGGACAAGATTGGATCGTCATGATGTATCTCATAAAGCTGCCTCTGAGCATACGGGTCACAATCTGTCCTTCACATGTGGGGAAAATGATTAATATGAGTGAATAAAAGCTTCTGATTCACACTGAATAAGAAGTTGGAGTATAAACCAGCAGTCACATGTCTCTACATCTCTCAAACTGTCTGCATTTGCTTCATTAATCTTCTTTTACTGCTTAATCCTGTCTGAGGGTTCTCTCTGGAGCACAGGAAGGCAGCATGGATACTGTATGTTGATCTAGATAGGTACAACTTCATTCTTATCCTTTTACATTTAAGAACACAAACTTGAGTTCTACAAAGTCATCAATACATTTTTACAAACACCACTCAGGACTCTCTCTCACGTGTTCAGACTGCAGACGTGAGTGTGTGTGGACGCTGGTTTCAGACCTGTTTTATTTCTACTGTAAAGTCTGAATGATCCCAGGTCATCACACTCGTATAGTTACTGTGTGATGCTGTTCTATTCCCAGCAGGTGAGATGAGAATCAAGCAAAAGCAGCACAATGTTTGATTCAGCACACGGCCAGTCTGAACATTAGAAGAGTCCCACTCCGGTCCCGGCAGCGGCGGCGGCGGCGGCGGCGGCGGCATCAGGATGCTCTTCCTGGCTCACACAGCTCACCTGCAGTTCCTGGGCCTGGTGGTTGGAGTCGTAGCTTGGCTCCTCACTTTGGCCACCACAGGGCTCAATGATTGGCGGATGTGGTACGTAGAGGACGTCTCTGTGGTCACCTCTGGCGTGGCCTGGGTGGGAATCTGGAGGGCGTGCTTCTACAGCCACGCCCTTCCCAAAATGGAGTTCTGCCGCTTCATCTGGATATCGGACAGCTTCGCTCCGGTGGAAATCCAAGCGGCTCAGGTTCTGATGATGCTGGCGGTGATCTGTGGCCTGGCTGGGAACATCAGCGGCGGGATGGCGATGAGGATGGCGTACTTCTCTGTAGAAGATCGTAGTTCCATCAAGCGGAAGTTCTTGTTGGCTGGGAGTTTGTACATGCTGACAGCGTTGTGCTCCTCAGTCCCTCTGCTCTTGAACCTGAGCTCCGTGTTGACCAACAGCACCATAGACTTTCCTCCTGAGTTCTTCCTCCCTGCAGCTCCGGTCAGTCAGAAAGTAGGCTCGGCCATTGGAGTGGGGATCTTTGCCTCCGGCCTGATGATCGTCTGCGGCCTGCTGTTTCTCTGCTATGCATTCACCACAAAGGCCCTGAGGTCAGAGGTCGTTAGGGAGACCCGCCCTGCTCCATTTACCAACGGGTCTGAAGAACCCAAATGGCCCAATGGGAGCAGAAGAGATCAGCAAGGCAACGACAACCCTGCATATATTGCTGAGGAAGATTTGTAAAGGCAAAATGAAATCTTCTTTCTTTCTTTGTGTCATTCATGGAAAAGTCCCATTAAAGGCAAAGTAATACTGCCACTATAGGGTTAATGACTTTATCACATTAGCAGTTGTACTAATGTAATGGTTGGTGCAGAATTTTATATTAATAAATAAATAAATAAAAGCAACAACATCATCAGACAACTCAGTGTCATCGGACCTGAGTCACTATGGGAGAGAGAGAGAGAGAGAGAGGGAGAGAGGGAGGGAGAGGGAGAGAGAGAGAGAGAGAGAGAGGGAGAGAGACAGAGAGAGAGACAGAGAGAGACAGAGAGAGAGAGAGACAGAGAGAGAGAGAGAGACGGAGACGGAGAGAGAGAGAGAGAGAGAGAGAAAGAGAGAGAGAGAGAGAGGGGATTTTAAACAGAGTGCAATCCCCCTTTAAAGAGGCACTGAGTGTGTGTGTGTGTGTGTGTGTGTGTGTGTGTGTGTGTGTGTGTGTGTGTGTGTGTGTGTGTGTGTGTCTGTACCATAAGTGAAGCAAGGCGTTCCATACTGTAACACGTAGACTCTATACTTTTGATATAGATGCAGATTGCAGAAGAGGTTTTTCTCCCTGCTGTTGTTGCCTCACACAGCGTCTATAGAGAACAGCAACAGATTCATTCATTCATCCAGACATCCAGACATTCAGACAGACTTCATTTATTATGCATTCAAGTGAGAGACGTTGCCTTGGCTGAGGGACAGATCTGCATATGATGTGATATATGTGACATTCAGTGCTCTGCTCTCTGCAGCAGGACCCCTCTGTGTTTCTGTAATAACTGATCAGTGTGACCATTGTCAACACACACACACACACACACACACCCAGCATTTGAGCTGACCTTCTTAGGGAGTGTGATGGAGGTGACATGCTGAGGTGTGGGCTTCTGAGGCCCCACATGAGGAGGTGATGCTCGCATGTCAGGTTGACCGAGGCCCCGCTCACGTGACCCGGGTAGGAGGCTGACGAGAGCAGGCATGTGAGTTTGGAGAGGGGGCCGCCTCAGAGTGATGATTGTTGCCAGGGAAGGCACACACACAGTGGCCCAGTGGCCCGCTGCACCTCTCTGGAGGCGGAGGAACAAAAGGCCCTCTTCAGCCCAGCATGGCCCTCTGTCAAGAACACCAGTCTCACAAGTGGATGAATGGCAGACCTGCTCTGTCCACTTCAGGCCGGGGGTGCGCCGGTTTGTCGTGGACGCACACCAAAGCTGTTATTCCACTGAGCCGGGCGACGGTTTGGGTGTCAGCGATTTGGAACAGGAGAAGTGCTGATCTTAGTTTGATGGAGTTTAACTAAACACACAGTGCAGAAACATCTAGTTAAGCACTTTGGTGAACGTATTCATAACTCTGTCCCTTCCTCTCTCCTTCTACCTTCTTCCTTCTTCCCTCTTCTCCTTTGCTACAGATAACGGTGGCATAAAGCTGAGTTCTGTTGTATCTAATCTGCTCTGAGAACATCTAACCTTTTGCCTACGTTGTATAATAGGAGAACACTGATAAGAAGTCTTGGGAAAGGTGATCAGACGCATTAAAAAGCATTTATGAATTCATTTGGAATCTGTCCAATTATTGTTCTGAACAGAATTTTATCAAAGCTCAATCAATTCCATTTGGTGTTCAATGTGTTTAAGAGGCTGGTGGTGAGAGAATGAGCAGTAAGGCTTCATGTATGTTCTTATCTTCTTCTTCATTCTGCTGTATCAGACATGTGGCATTCTTCTGTCTGTTGGCATGTTGGTGTTCCTGCTCAAGTTACACATCAGATCAACAACATCTTATAGGAGAAGAGTGTGTGTGTGTGTGTGTGTGTGTGTGTGTGTGTGTGTGGAGTGTTGGAGGGTTGATCTAACAAAACCTCACCTAACAAAACTCCAAATACAGATCAACCTAACCCCGATTATTATATTAAATCATAAAATGTCTCCATCAGTGGGAGCAGCTGTTATGTTAGTGAGCTGAGATGTAAATCACTTAAGCTATTTATTTATAAGCTATTTCTGTGCTTATCAAGTTATGGAGGCAGTTTTGTTTATTTTCTGTGGGATGCATTTAAGCCTGATTCTGGGTGAAGGGCAGACATGTCATTTCCTGCTCACACACTGCTGGGTAATCAGAACATCTCTGTATTCCTCTCTGTGCCTCCCTGCTGATAGCTGCCGTCACACTCCGACACACAGGACACTCCCATTAGTCTCATGGTTCCAGGTTGGAGGGTTTGTTTACATGCACATTATACTCTCATTAAGCCGATGCTGTGCTTATTTTTCTGTTTATTTAAGTTCATTTCTGTTCACGTTACATTTGGAAACATTCTTAAAATCCCATTTCAGGGAATTCCAATTAAGACTCCTGATATTTCTCCATGTAAACGTCTTACTTACAGTCTCCTAGTATAATGTAACTAGAGCATAATGTGCATGTAAACATCTGAACGTCTGCCATGTTGTTGTGAGGAAAGGTGTAGTTTGGTGGTAACATCATTATCTCTTATTAACGTCAGTCTGTGGGGGCTTACATCACCAGGATGTAAATGTTTAACCATCACACTGAGGAATCCTTCCTAAGAGCATGCGGTGCACTGGACTTATATCTGTGTGCTGTAAATGATAGAGACAGAACATTTCTCTGCAGAGAGAACGGCATCTGACATTGGCAAATTTGTATAATTATGTCAAAGCTGGAGGCCCAAGGTCAACCTGTTCTACATTCTTCACAGGACACCCTGCCCATTAAAGCATTCATTAAACACAGCTTAGCTCAGCAACGGAGCAGGAAATCTGATGGAATTAGGCTCAAACTGAGTTTCCACCGTCACACACGCACACCTGACAAAGCAAGCCTGCTGTTTTCACTCTGACCCGCTCCGTTTGTCGTCTGCTGATGTCCAATGAATGCTTCTGATCAAAATATCCCAAATAATGTTTGATAGGTTTATGTGACTAATGGACTCTAGAGCACCACGTGCTCCAGACAGCCTGACTATGATGAAGACTGCTGCTGTTCAGTCACACATCACTTCATTTTATCACACAGATTCACTTTAGAATGTCTGTTTTTCTTCGGATCAACTCATTTGTTAGTGATCAAACTTATCTGAACAACAAGCGTCTGGTTATTCCCAAACACACACCAGGACACACACTATTTTACAGCTGAATGAGCATTCATATGTCAAACACAAACAAACAAGCAAACAAACAGACACCTGTGCAGTTGCATTGCAGTAAACTTCTTTATGTGAATCATTTCAATGTGCAGCACAAAACGGCACATCAGCAAAACTTAACAAGGCACAGAATATAATCTCTATATTTTAGTAGTAAGAATAATTTACAATCACAGCATTTTATTGAATATAATGTAAAATATACTTTAAGATATAGTATTTTTTTGGAACGGATAAAAAAGGCTCTTAAAGCCATCAGAGAAGAATATAAAGCATTTTAAAATTAAAAATATGCATTCTACTGGTGACAACCCTTCATCTAAAGGTGTTGTTGGATAGTGGAGGTGTGTGCAGTGAAGGTAGCTGCTGCAAACATTCCCTCTCTATACTCTACAGTAATATAGCAGTGTGTGAGGCTTTACACAACAAAGCAGTTTGAGGTGCAGGCTGAGCTCTACAGCTGATTGTGTTGTGCTGTCAGTCACCATGCAGAACATTCATCTATCATCCACTCCTTAAACATACTCTGAACGCTTGGTGCAGGAATTGTCTGTGCTCCTAAGACGGTAACGCCGCTGCCTCACAGGCTGAGACTCCACCTGTGAAAATAAGCAGGAGGCCACCAGAAGGAGCCCGGCCACTATCAGCAGAAATCCTCCTGCCCAGCCGCTGTACAGGGCATCGCCAAACTCCCAGCGTGGCACAACATCAGGTACGGTCTCATCAAAGTAATGTAACACTGCTAAGTGAGCAACGTAAGACACTGGGATCAGACACAGAACTCCAGCCAGTATTCCCAGTACTCCTCCCATGATGGTTAAGATCCTCTTGGTGCGGTAGCCTCCCTGGTCTATACAGCTGTTGACCTGGTAGAGTCCAGGTATGGCCACCAGGATCCCCAGCAGCCCCACCGCAAGGGAGGTGCACATGAACATGCGAGCCAGCTGGAGGTCATGGGACAGGCCCAGCAGGCTGTCATACGCTCTACACTCCATGCCCCCAACATCCTGCACCACACAGGTCTCCCACAGGCCCAGCTGGTAGCTCTCTATGGCCAGCAGCTCAGTGGACATGGTCAGCCACTGAGATGTGATGGTGGTGGCTAACGCACACAGCCACGCTCCAACATAGACCAACATCCCCAGCAACTCCAAAGCGCAGGCGCAAGTGCCCATGGTTCTTTCCCTCTCTGGCCTCCACGCTCGACAGACCCACAAGAGCTCCTCTTCTCTCGCCGCGCTTCAGATGGAAAAGCTTATGACGTCTATTTGTGACAGAATCTGCTTAGAACACCTGCTAATTAGAGTTTACCACTGTGAGTCACGGCTAGGAGCTGCTTCACAAACAGTTCCCACTCAGACAAGCACACATCATCTGTTGCGGGGGGGAGAGGGGCCTGCTTGGCCCTCCCCTTTGTCGTCCTCCTGCTTCTGCTGCTATGCCAATGGGCAGGCCAGGCAGAGCAGGGATGGCCAGTCCAATGCTTTCCCTCTGTAGCAGATCACATGGGACGCTATTAAATGCAGACGGGATATTATTTGTAAACAGCTTTTAAATACTGAGGCGTGGGCCTTTTTCCTCTCAGAGTTACAGGGAAACTGCATGGAGCTTAGAGAAGCAAACTGTAAACTAATTATAAGGTATCAACACAAAAAAACAACCACTTACAGCTCTGCTGAGCTGACAGAGACACCGGGAGCTTCCTGTCCTGCCCTCATGAGTTCATTTCAAACCTCCAGTGTGATCTCACCTCTTCATGTCCGAGCCGTAGGAGAGGTATTTTATATTTTTACAGTTTCTTTCATTTCATTTCATTGGTTTTCCTGTGATCTTGTGAGTGAACTGTGTTCACAATCATAAATGAGATCTTGTTCAGTCCCTCCCTTCAGTCACTCATTCACTATGAAAACACATTAATTTTAAGTTTACTGATGATCCTCTCTGATACGTCTGCATGTAATAACATCATATTTCATATTCACTGGATGCGTTAGTGGGCCTTCTGCTGCATGTGACTCAACCAGAAACAACAGTGCATCTTATTGTGTGCGGACTCTGATGCCAGCACTACAGAGCCTGTGGGAAATGGACGTAGGAGGCTCAGAGATCAAAGCTCTGATGTGAGAAAATGTTTCCCCGCCACAAACACACACAGTTGCACACATCGCAAATACACACAAACAAAAATGCAGAGATAAAATCCCCAGGCTAGGAAACTCCTCCTCCTCCTTCTGCAGAACAAAATGCTCAGCTGACTGGACCGATGTCTTGACAGTGTATCCACGCTTGCTTGACTGAACACACACACACACACACACACATGCACACAGGCTTGTGTAAGGATGTCTGACGGCAGCAGAAGCACATTTCCTTGTGTTTCTTGTGTGTAAGTATCATAATCTCCACAGGAATTTCATGTCAAACCAGAATTCATCCTCTGTGCCGGGAATAATAAATATGCCGAACACATGTTTTTACTTTTTCGTACTAATTGCCGATAGAGGTCAACAAAAGTCCTGGATTGCTTCGAATGTCCACAACACTAAATCCTACAGGCCTACAGTACAGCCCCACTACAGTACACATAAGTGATCAAAATACATTTGCTGAGGAAAAGCAGGGGCCCTGATAAACATACAACAACAACAAGAAGTTAATTTTTTAATTCAACCATTTTACAGGCTTTTAATATCATTTCTCTTTGAGCACTTTTGTCAGATTGGGTCTTTAAAAGTCTCTCCTTTGCTTATTTACTCCCTTTCATTTCAAATATCTTTAGTGTGTCGCACCACAACCCCTTAATGTTGCACTGATTGCATTTTGGTTGCAAAGATTAGGCTTTTATTGTGTTGCACAAGTAAGTGACCAGGGCCATATATTATATTATATTTTATAATTAATACTGGTTGTACTTAACAGATTAATATTCTTTCTCAATTCATTTTTATTGTACTTAAGTGTTGTTGCAAACTTGCATAGTGGACATAGTAGACAGGCATAACGTCAGGGTGCTGCACTGACATACTGATTCCACACACGCGGGGGCGCTGTTGTATCATTCATTGAATAAACAGTCAACAAACCTGGGGCTGTGTAATGTGGGGGAGTTGTCCCTGAACTCAAATTAAAAAATACTCAAACTAAACTTGTGTTAGCTGTGAATCGACATTGTTTAACCTATTTTTATGATTTTGCATAATTTTTAGTGGTGCAAAGTAGTGAAAATAACTTCTGTTAACTTCTGTAGAGAACTTAAACCAGTTCGAAACAACTGAGCAGTGAACATTTAGTGTTATCCTTAATGGCCGCCGGCTGCTCAACAACAACCACCGCTGTGGCAAAAACGTTACAATAATTTTATGTTTGTTTTGTCGCGGCGACAATAAAGTTTGCTTAAAGTTGTCAGCCGTGTTTCCCCATTGGACGAAGCCGCTGCTCTGTCGTACGTCCGACCGCTTATGCAAATCCGCTGTGCCCGAATATGGACACGGAGGAATGAAATATGGTGGCGGAGGCGAACATGGAGGACCGAGGACCGTGAGAGCTCCGCGCCGCTGTTTCGGGGGGTTGTAAGGAAAAAGTGGATGTACCACCAGCGGGACTTTTCAACGTCGAACCCCTGCGGAAAGTGTTTTATATTTGCGGTTCTACTTTTTTGCAAGTGCGTCGAGGCAGAGCGTGTTGTAATGCTGTGAAGAAGGAACTTTTCGGGGGATACAAAGCAGGACAGGGGGTCCGGCGTCGGCTTCAGCCCTCTCACCATCCCGACGCTATGCCGTGGGTCAGCGGCGTTAAGCGCAGAGAGAGCTCGGAGCTGCCGCTGCCCGCGGGCTGGGAGGAAGCCCGGGACTTCGATGGCAGAGTGTTCTTCATCGACCACAACACCCGGCAAACTTCGTGGATTGACCCCAGAGATAGGTATGCTAAAGGCCCGGGGAGAGAGCACAGAAACACCGAGGCGCTGTACCGGGGGAAGGTGCCGGGAGGGAGGAGGAGGGAGCCGCGGCGGCCAGGGATGGAGGTTGTGTTTTTATTTTGGGGGTCCTGGAGAGAGAGATCCTCCATTCCTCCACTAATGTGATACAAGGCTGAGGGGGACTTTGAAGCCTCGAAACGACGATCAGCTGTGATTTGGCAGCATTTTGGGGTTATGAAGGCAAACACACACACATGAGCTGTAACACACACTCACACACAGTGCTGCTGCTTTATTTCTCTCATTATCATTGATTTCTGGCGCAGTTTGACTCAGTAAACAATGACATTGGCGTGTTGTTATGGAGGGATTGGATTTAGACAGCAGCTCAATCTTTCCTGTTTGTTTCCTTGGAGATGTTGAGAGGAATTGGACATCAAAAGTAAACTTCCAATCCAATAAGATTCAAATCCAGACTGAACAACAAACACACACCACTTCTATCTTATCTGAGTGTTTAGTAAATAAACTAATTTCCCTCCTCATGCTGGAAGGAAACATGTTTACATTCATCTGTACACTCACTAGATGTGACTTCCACACACCTGAACATTCCTGCTTCACACACACACACCTCACACAGAGAGCTATTGTTACCTAAACTCCCTCTTCTGTCACACACAGAACAGAGACATCTCCAGTCTATCAAGTAGATCTCTCAGATCTGTGAGAAAGAGCTGCTTTCATCCCTCAGTGACCCTTTAATGAGGTCGCTTCACAGGGATAGAAAGACGGGAACGCATCGGTGTAGACGAGAGCTCAGCATGAAACTCCAACTCCCAGAAATCTTTGTGAAAATATGTAAGGAATGCTAGCTGGGCCACTGGGAAAGCTGCGAGGATGTGCTCTGCTTTAGAGGGGACTGGGATCTCACCAGCCCACAAACTAGACTCAATCAGGCCTTCAAGGCAGACTGCAGGAGATTACTGGGACTTAGAGCAAGTATTCCAAGTGTGCTGCATGATGAGGGACGAGCAGCAGCGTCTCAGCTCCAGGTTGTAGCTGTGAGTCTAAGAGGAATCGTGTCTAGATGACTCTGAGCAGGAATGGAACTGATTTCCCATAACTGGTTCCAACGGCAGCAGCAGCAGCTATGTGTCGGCTTCATGGCATCTAGATAAGAAAAACCTGATTTACTCGAAGGCCCCCCCCCCTTCCTCCCCCCTCCCAACACCTTGATGAAGCATTGTTATGTGCAGCTGATAGATAGGAGTTACACAACATTCAACATCTGATGGTTGGCGGTGGTTGAGGTGAGGGGGGGCTGGGGGGGCTCTGGAGTTTTACCTTTGCATGACTAAAGAATGTTTTCTGCATTAGTTCCGGTGCTGCTCAGTGATTTATAGACGATCTAAGCCAGAGGAATGTCTTCTGTCACCACTTGATACTGACTGTCCAATAAATCACATCGCCGTTTGGCACTAAAGCCGACGATCTGCTAACCTGCAACCGTTACAAAGAGGTGTCAGCTAGGCAGGAGCGCGGCTCTGCTGCTGTTAAAATGGAGCGCCCCTCCATCAGCTGTAGGGAAATGGGTTTGTTTACGTGCCACTACAGGCAGGACGTGCATGGCATCAGCAACTGATTGTCAGGAGAGATGAATGTGGCTGTGATAAGATGCTGGACAGACTTTTCTCTCTCTGCTGCTGTTTGACTGCTGCAGAGCTCTCAGAGGAGGAGGAGTGGTTGATCAGGACCTGTACATGTTTATCACACCCTGCTGCTCATCTTAAATTCATAATAATGTAGATCTTTGTACAGATGGATACTTAGAATAGACGCAGACTCAAAGTTAGAGATGCTTCGTCTTTAGTCGACTTCTTTGTGCAGATTTGTCACATGGAATTCCAAATATGCACGCTGGCCCTTTAATAAAGTCAGGTGCAGCTCTGAGCAGAGAGCAGTCAGGCTCAGTCCAGTCTGGAGGAGTCAGGCTCAGTCCAGTCTGAAGGAGTCAGGCTCAGTCCAGGCTGGAGGAGTCAGGCTCAGTCCAGTCTGAAGGAGTCAGGCTCAGTCCAGTCTGAAGGAGTGAGGCGCTCCTCTTCCCACCAGCTGAGATCATCCGATGGATCAATCAATGTTTATATTTATACATTACAGTCATGCTGGCAGAAGCTGAGGGATTAAATGACAGAATTCAGTCATGAGAGCTTTGTTGTTGTTGTTGATGTTGTTGTTGAGTTAGAGTTCAGCCTTCAGTACCAGGAAGTGTGAGAACAAGGCTGCTCTGGTGGATAACTAAGAGTTCAATCTCCTCTCTTCCACCTGCTGTAGTAGAAATGTATCCATTATTCACACTGGTGTTCTATTTATGTTGGATCTTTGTTGTTTTTGTTGGAGACTCTCATGTTAGACGGGACTGTGCTGCAAATGACAACAAACTCGTCTACAAACTCTGAGGTGCTTCACTTTGGAGCTCTGCTGTCAGTGCTGTGCGTCTGCTCCAGAGAGTGTTGTGTGTTGTGTGTTGTGTGTGAGCCTGCAGTCTGCTGACCCTCAGAGAGGCGTGTCTGTCGTGGATTAGAGCCTAATCACTGAAACACAGGGCTCATTCAGCTGGAACATGATTGTCATTGATGATGATGACGTGCTGTGACCGAGTCGTGTCTCAGCTGAACACGGGGCGCAAGTTCGAGAGGACAGATCCTTGT
>NW_027466824.1:0-2500 GCF_046128005.1 Genypterus blacodes
CACACTTTGTGAATGAAATGAAAGTGTGTGTGTGTGTTTACTCCTCCTCCTCCTCCAGGCGTGGACAATTTGAAGGCTAATTAGTTCAGTCATAGCAAGGAACTCATCACCCCAGGCCCCACACACACACACACACCCACACACACACACACAGGATGAAGTAACGATGGAACATGTGGAGATTTATTACCGCTTATGCAGACGAGAAGGATCCACACTTTTTGACCTTGGCAGAGGTTAAAACAGTTCACACACACACACACACACACCGACAGAGGTTTTCTGGTAAGAAAACCCTCTTCTTCCATTTCTCTCTCCTCATATCCCCCCCCCCCCTCCCCTCCAGTCTCTCCCTCAGTTCTGATCCATCTCTCATGCATTACTCCATCAGGCTCCATTTGCAGTGCATTTCCTCCTCCCGTCCCTCACACACACACACACACACACACACACTTTGTCCGTCTCCCTCCTTCTCTCTTTCACTTGCTCCTCCATTATGACATCTTTACCCTACTTCTCTCCTTCACCCCCCCCCCCTTTATTATCCCTCCATCTCTTCCCCGGTCACGTCTTCCTGTCTACTCACCCAGCCCCTCAGTGCTCCTCTTCCTCCTTATCTTCATCTATCTTTCCCTGCACATCACACTCCAGCTACACTCCTGCTCTTCTCACCCTTTAATTGATTATTACAAGAATGCCAATCAGTTCTTCATGTTGTTAATTGCTCCTGCTGTTTAACAACAACAACAACATCGTTTAAACAACAGTGACTTAAGCGTCTGGTTGATAATCCTGGCAGGTCGCTCAGCCACACGTTTATTGGAGCCATTTATGCACGCGCATGAATGCGAGCGGACATTGGGCCTGGACGATGCCATCAATCACTAATGCATTACAGATCTGGATCCAGAGTGAAGCCCAGAGGCGGAGCAGCAGCAGCGCCGCTCGCTCGCTCGCTCGCTCTCACAGCTTTCATGGCCGTGATAACTCTCTCAATGGGATCGTCTCTTAGGAAGCTGCTGCTGCTGCTGCTGTTGTTGTTGTTGTTGTTGTTGTTGTTGTTGTTGTTGTTGTTGTTGTTGTTGTTGTTTACAGTCCTAAAGGGGTCCAGGAGGCGACGGCTGCTTTGGGTCAGAGGTTCTGTGAGCTGGCAGAACACAGCCTGGAGGAGCCCATCTTCATCGCTGAGGATCAGAAACACAACACACACACACACACACACACACATACACACAAGGTTGGTTTGGAGTCATGTGATGTAAATGTTAAAGTACAGAAGACTTTATTAATCTGGGTTTAATGTAATAATAGATCAGGTGTTTATGTACACAAACAGAACACATCCAGGTATCAGCTGACTGAGTACAACTTCACTTTATATGATCCAATGTTTTCATTACACAACTCTCTCTCTCTGCAATCAATCCTGTTTCTGTTAAACTCATTAGATTGACAGGTTGAACACTACTTTTATTTGGAGGCCAAGGGATAAAGAGGAGGACAGAATATGAGAGACACCTTACATAATAAATCATTATCCAGGCTCTTAACCTCACAGATGATTGATTATAATTAATATATCCTAATAATTAAGGAACCAGGTGAATTTAATAAGAACAAATCTTTTTTTTGTTGTCAGACGGCTTTCTGCAAGCTGTCGCCTCATCTTAAACCTCACAGTCTGACCTTTGACCTCTCTAGCTGAAGGAACCAGCAGGAATCAGAGCACAGATCAAAGCTTCTTACACATGAAACTGAAGAACCAGGCCTCGGAGCGATCCACCAGACAGGAAGTCCACTCTGGCAGGGTCACCTTTCTGTTCCTGTTGCGGTCACATGACCTGCACACGCAGCACAAAGCAGTGAGCGGCTCGACCTCGTAAAGCCGCGGTGACGACCATGCAGCGGCGGGCGAATAGATCATGCACTCGCAGACGCCACATGTCGATACGTTCCACACGACACAACATGCCAATCAGGGACGCAAACATACATGTGAGGACTGATTGGAACACACGCAGACTCTTCATCGGCCATTTTCTCTCAGCTCGCTGAAGGGTGCTGCCTCAATTTGTGTTAATCCACAGGCAGCAGGAAACACAGTGGGTCATAAACATTATCATTGATGGGAATGGCTTGACATTGACTCAGACTCAGCCCGACTCCCACAAAGCTGTCAGCGCAGATTGGCAGAGGAGGAGGAGGAGGAGGAGGAGGAGGAGGAGGAGGAAAGGGGGTTGGGTAAGAAAAGGGACGGTCGTGAAAGAGAGGGAGGAGAAGGGATGCAGTGAGAGAGAGAGGGGAGAAAGAGAGAGGGGAGAGAGAGAGAGAGGGGAGAGAGTAAGAGAGAGAGTGAGAGAGAGGGAGGAGAAGGGATGCAGTGAGAGAGAGAGGGGAGAAAGTGAGAGAGAGAGGGGAGAGAGAGAGAGGGGAGAGAGAGAGAGGAGAAGGGAGAGAGAGAGAGGGGACAGAGAGAGAGGAGAAGGGATGCAATGAGAGA
>NW_027466824.1:5000-25000 GCF_046128005.1 Genypterus blacodes
TTTATGCAGCAGACACTTGTTCCCGTATGTTTTGCCCAGAACGCTGCACACTGGCGCCCTCTGCCTGATCACACCAGCCAGTGCCCAGGGTTTAGAAAAGCAACAATGGATCACACACAGCTGCTGCTGCCACAACAAACACACTGCAACCTACAAGAGTGTGAGCCTGTATTGGAGGAAAACATCCCAAATGATATGAGATCCCAGGAGATTCCTCACCGGGGACAGGACTGAGGACACACACACTTTGGGATGAAGACTCCTTCCTCCTGAACCACCTGACACCAGGATCCTGCTGGACTGTGACACTTCAGCAGCTCACACAGCTTCTCTGAAACACAAGGAAACATTGTTTTAGGGATGGTTGTTCCTGTTTTCCTGATTACAGGTGGGCTCTTCCAGGTCAATCACTCCTGACTCAGCCTGCCAGTCATTACTGAGGGTTCTGGGTGAGAGCAGTGATGTGTCTCTGATGATGGCTCTGTTTGTTAAAGATGAAGATCTAGAGGGTGAAGAGTGAATGACGTAACCAGCAGCTATTATGACTCTAAACTCTCGTGTCAGAAACACGTTGTACACATGTGTGAGACACAATGGAAGGAAGGACATCGTGACAATCTTTGATTTGTTTTGAAACCAAACTCTGAACACATTCTATTTTATGAACATTGTGTTTCAATTATTGCTTTAGAAAGTCTTTTTCTTTGATAGTGAAACGTAAGATGAGTGTGTGTTTGTTGTGTTCAGTCCTTTTCCATGTCATTTGCACTCAGCATAGTAAAGTTGAGCTGCATATTTGGGGAAAGTTCACATAATTAACTTTAATAACTGGAGACTCTCTTCATCATTGTTTTGCAAAAACTGAAAATATTTATTCTGCACTCAAAAGGCAAAAGACAAACATCACAAGTGTGTGAAGGAGAAGCTGCAGACACACACACACACACACACACACACCTGCTGCTGCCATCAGAGGACAGACAGATGAGATGACACCTGTCTCTCCTCTGAACCTACCTGGGTCCACTCGGCCTATGTAGGGTCTCAGGCTCTCCTCTGCTTGTCTCTGTCTTCGCTGTGCTCTGCCTCCCTGACACACACACACACACACACACACACACACACACACACACACACACACACACAGCGGCGCGTTACAGTGAGAAAGTAAACGACTCAATAAACCGATACAAGTCTCTAACTGTGCTGTCAATCACAGCGCATCTTTTCCGCGGTACTCGCTCCAAATGATTGTGTAGTCGATGTACCTGGCGTTGTTGCACACACAGAGCTGATGCGCCATTCTAATTGAGTTTGTGATTGAGTCCAGGCCAGGTAAGGGGGGAGAGGGAGCGGTTACTTCCTGCTCAGATCTGACCAATCACAGAACAGTTGGCAAGCGCGTGGTGTTTGTTTACAAATGTTGGACCGCAAATAGAACCGCGGATTTTGATCACAAACTAAAAGGTTTCTCTTCTTATATTCCTGTTTTTATGGCTCAGAGGCAGAGAGGATCAATATGAGTCCCGGACCTAAAGTTGAATTCTCATATTACAGTCCCTCATTTAGTTTGTTATGTGTCTTAATTCCATCATTTCATTTCCTTCTCCATCTTCAGCGTATCTCCACAGGACCTTCCTGCTTAAATAAAGGATGAGTAGAAATTCCAGCACTAATATTCCCTAAACTTTGTAGTCGGAGCCAGGCTCCACATCTGGCTCCCAGATCAGATGAGAAACAGGTGCATGGCTGAGCCGACACACTGGAGCTTCTCTGCACTCAGCGACGGCCATTTAACACCCAACAACCCCCGTTACAGTAACAGCAAACAGATGGGACCTGCTGTCTCTCATGATGCTGAGCACTTTCTCCTTTTGTTTACATGCCTAACTTCGTAATGGATGTTTATTTGAAGTTGGAAAATGTCCATGGATCTATCAAGCTTTGTTCCAGGCTGTAAGTCTTTCAGGATCCACTCACCTTAGCTGTGTGAGTGTGAAGGGTCAGGAGCAGAAAGAAGGCAAAGGTCACGTTTAGCTTCATGTCTGGGACGTCCTGATGCTGAATGTCTCTATGGGGACAAACAGGACATCATGACACACAGCAGCATTCTAGAGTGGCATCCGTCTGCCACTTTGACATATCACTTTACTCAGGCTGTGCTCTTGTAATGGCTGTGTGTCTTTCATCCCTCCTGTGCAGCGTATTTGGTGTCATTTGCAGTGTTATTACTCCATCTCCAGATATTCCAGTCATGCAGCAGGAGACAATGCAACTCATTGAGCCCCAAGAAAACAACAGCCTTCCATCAGGACGGAAACACAGGGTTGAATTACACTGAGAGGAGATTTAGGAAGTCATTACAGTCTTAACCAATCATTCTCTATCCCACTGACTGCTTAGAAACACACACACACACACACACACACACACACACACACACACACACACACACACACACACACACACACACACACACACACACACACACACACATCTTACCAGAGCTTCAGTGGGTTCCTTCCTCAGTTGTTGCTCTCTTGTTCTTCTTCTCCTTTGTCTCCAAGTTGCCAGCTCTCTTCTTCTATCCGTCTAACCGACTCCAGGGAGAGGATTTTTTTTTTTTTATATCAACTTTCTTCAGCAGTCTTCACTTGAACCTTCTATTTTTACATTCTTGCCTTATCTAACCTCCCCTCTTCTCCAGTCTGTGTGAATCCACGTGTCCTACTTTTGGTTACAGTAGTTACCTGTTAATATTGCATTGAGTGTGCAGCATGCAAATTTTGAAATTAATGTCAGAGAGGGAGGGAGAGAGAGAAAGAGAGAGAGAGAGAGAGAGAGAGAGAGAGAGAGAGAGAGAGAGAGAGTGGTTCTCATTGAAGTTGGCACCAGTCCACAGATGCATGCAAGCCAGAGGGAACACATGGTTGCCTCTTTTGTTTGCTGTATAGCTCTCATATTCTCTCTGTAAAAATTCTCCCCCTAACACACGCACACGCACACGCGCACAGACACACACACACACACACACACACACACACACACACACACACACACACACACACACACACACACACACACACACAATAAACACTATGATAATAAGGATTATACTGACCCCTACTGGTCATATGGGCCAATAACAATTCATTTATTTTATATACTTGCAGCATTAGATTTAGACAGAAAATTCTATTACTTGATTACTCCAGCAACAACTGATGATTATGATCCTATTATTGCGAGCTAAATGAGGTTAAAATACCTAATATCTTTATTTATCTTGCCCTTCACATGTCCTGTATTGTGTCATCATTTTGGATCTGCATATCTGTAAATGAGAATTTATATGGAATTGAATGTGACTCCTATCATACGGTCATTGATTTTTAAATGACTCCAACAATATCATATATTCTTTTATGATCCTCTGCAAATAACACGAGTCCCACAGTCTGTCTGTAAAGTCAAGCACAGATAAGATAAGAGGCCTTGTCTTAACTGTACATGTAAGACAGTATGTTATGCATTTACTTAGAGATAAACAGATTTCCTTCAGGATTATAATACTTAACTCTTTGAATAACACATTATACGCCGTGTAAGATAATACATCTATATTTTTTAAATCACTTTATTTCTTGGAAAAGGGTTCTAAATCACATTACTGTAACGTGTGTGCGTGTGTGTGTGTGTGTGTGTGTGTACACGTGATAACCATGTTTATGTCAGGGTGTATCCCTGCAGGTTAACTCTCTTATCTGTATCTATTGTTGTTGTTGACGTCGATCATCGCACGCGGGCTCAGCCTCATACAGTCACTCACTGACGCTGAGGCTCCGCCCACTGGGAGGCGAGCGGCGCGCTCCGTAGCGTCCGGAGTGTTTCGGGAAGTCGCTCGCGCGTGTAGATGGAGTTCCACCAGCAGCTGGACGCCGCGTCGCTTCTGATGGAGGAAGCCTCAGCATTCACACACTCAGGTATGTTTCATCATGACGTGAGACGTGTGTGTGTGTGTGTGTGTGTGAGAGCCGCTGTGAGTGTGTCAGCTGACCACACACACACACACACCCAGGCGTGGAGAGTCCCGCATGTATATGTATCGATTCGAGTTTAATATGAAGACGAAATGTCGCAAATATCCGCGTCGCTTTCCAGCATCTGGATCATCTGTCTCATGTTTGTTGCTCACGGGTTTGCGTTTCTTTCCAACAACTGCGCCCCGCATGTTCCGGCTGCTTACAAGTCCTGTCGCCGCTACATTAACCCTTTCACGTCCCGTCCCGTCCTGTTTACATGGCGTGAAGCCCCGTCATGGTGCTAAAGCCTGGAGTAAAGAAGTGATGGTGTTTAGTTGTTTAGTTGACTTATCGATGCTGTTTGTGCCGGGGGAGCGTGTGATATGAAAGCCTGGTGTCCTGTGAGGATGAAGAGGCCACGTTGTGCCCTGGAAGAGTCACTGAGCCATGAATCAGCCTGAACCTTTATGTAACAGGCCTATGAAGTGATTGCTACTCATCATAAAGCAGATGTTGGTCTCCCTGATGTACAATAACAGCAGCATCACTTAATGTTGCTGCTCAGTATGATTACATGTGCTACTGTTAAATGCATTTTGTATGTTTACATCAATATTTAAGGATAATTAAATAGGAGACCTAATCTGACAGATAGAGAACTATTCAGCCTAACATTTTACCATCACAAGTTCATGTCTAAGCCCCCGCCCGGCAGGTTTGTGCCACGCTGTGCACCCCCGCACAGGCCTGGAGTTACTGTCAGTCAGCGCTGTCTCAATGCCATTTTAGGCGGTGATCTATGGGCTCAGACAGAGCAAAGCGCCCTGGCATCAACGCGCCAACACACATTAGGACAGGGGCGTCAGTGATTACTGCTCAGTGTAAGTGAGACTCCTCTGCTGCTCCTGTGTGTGGGTGGGGTAGGACATAAACACACACACACACATGCTCACCCACACATACATTTCCAAGTGTGTGTTCCTCAAGCACCTGTTGGCATGGTCCTTGGAACGCCACCTTGGTTGAGGGTGTGTTTACGATGAGACCCCCCCCCCCCCTACCCAACAACAGCTGAAAGTCTCCACTCTGCTACTTCCTGTCGCAGACCTCCCAAATTGCCGTGTAATATATAAGAGTGTGTCTAAGTTTGTGTGTCTGTCTGCCCCGCTATCTTTGTCATCAGCGTCAGTGTTCCTGCACGAACACACACGTTAGACACATAACTCTGCCACGGGCCAGACTGTGTGTATGTGTGTGTGTGTGTGTGTGTGCGTGGGATTGCTTAGTAGGCATTCCACGAAACCGTACCCCTGAAGACACTCAATGTCAGCAGATAAGATGTTAACGGAGCGCCCATTGGATGGCAGCAGCAGCTACTGGCAGTGCAGGGAAGTACTGAGTCATTGGTGGATCGGTGCCAAACACTTCAGACTAAGGGAGTGAGTGGAGAGCAAGGTGAGTCTTCAATAAGCCTGCAGGCTGCAATGACTGCAGTGGATGGATGCGGATGCTGTTTGTCCATTTCTATTTAAAATGGTCTATTTCCTGTGTGTGTGTCTGTCTGTCGCCGTACTGGCTGTAATGATGTCAGTTGCTGAATTGTTCCATGTTGTGGTGTGTTTGATGGTGAGTCTGATGATGTGACTGAGTTCTCTCTGATCCACCTTGCCCTTGTAGCCACACGTCTCTCTCTCTCTCTCTCTCTCTCTCTCTCTCTCTGTCATTAGCTACTATACTTAGCTGTGCTTATCAGGCTTCGCTCTGAACACAGGTTTGTATGAGCTCAGAATAGCTCAATGTGCTCTGGAGTGCAGACACGGGGCTCTCCCGTACCGACCGGGGCTCAAATGTTCCTTATGAAACGCTCCTCAAATATGAAACCGGGGCAAAACGTGCTTCTCTTTGCATTTCACTGGTTACACTTTACAGCTTGTTAATATGTCACAAGTTGAAACCTACAGTAGGTTGCTGAACGTGCACTCTGACTGTGGTATGGTGGAGTTTAGACCAGAAAGCAATAGAATACTTTGAACAGAGTGGAAGAGTGTTTCAGCACAGAGTCACAGGGTTAACTTATTGTTCATGTATAACTTTAGACAGAGACTGACAGGCTCTGATGAGACTCTTCTCATCCTCTCTTTCTTGAACATTGAAAGGAGCCTGTTGTTAACCCATTAGAATGTTTGCACTCAGCAGGTGCTGCTTATTATTCTACCTGCACAGTCAGAACACAATAGCTTCTTCCTGTTGTCCTTTTCATTCTGTTTTGAAGAAGCTGTGGCAGAATAATGAATGGGTTGGGTGCCTGGCAGCAGTGGCAGATTCCCTCTTTTCATTGGCAATGAATAGCGTGCTTACACAGGTGTCATTAAGTACACAACACCGGCTGCTGCGCAATCATTGACTGGATGATGACATCCATTGACATATAATTACCTCCATTAAAATGTACCAGAGTCTGCAGCTTTGGTGAAGAGCGCTGACGTATTCAGGTGAAATGAATGATATGCTTGTGTCAGAAGTCTGTTTCCTTTGATTTCAGTGGTGTTTAAGAACTACCACCAGTTGGATCTCTGGTGTAATGCTTTGACCTTCTTCTCTATTCAGAGGTGGTTCATCCAGTAATCCTTTAAAAAAAACTGTAATCCTTCCAGCCTGTGAGTCATGTGATGCCCTGCAGCGTCTCTGTATCCTCAGAATGAGTCGTTGCACTGTATTATTTTGTGGTTATGCCTTAGCTAACGTGCTCATGACCGTGTGCTTTCTGTGTCTGCGTCACTCGTCTTTGACCTTTACTTTACTAGACTGAGAGTAGCGCTTCTTCTCAGTTTGGGTGGGCTGCTTTCTGAAGCCAAGGCGTGAAAATGACAATGTTTTTAAGATGAGTAACATTGTTCTCATCCTACTGGAATTGTTTTGATTTCATTCGCTGCTCCATCTTAGACAGGAAACACAATGTGCCTTCATAAGTCTGTCCTTAAGTAGTAAACACAGCGGCTGCTCCAAAGGCCCGATCCATGACGTCATCGTGGACACAGACATGCAGTTGGTATTCAAATATCACGTTTGCATGGCAGGTTGACCTGTAGCCGTATCTAATCTTGCCAAATAATGCTCCTCATTGTGTTACAGTGCGCTTCCAGCAATCCACACTTAAGGGAATATCTAGTGACAGCTCCACTATCTGTTGGTCCCTGAAGCATCTGGAAGGGGATTTCACCGTGCCCGCCTGTCTTTTGGAAAACTTAATCTGTAGTTTCTGTATTATCAGATGACCCAAGTCAAATTTCTGCTCTTTGCTGAAGTGAAGGATTGAAACGTATCAGAAAGGAGAGCGTTTGGAATTTGATTACAGTTAAACGCCAACTGTGAACTCATTCAAAGCTTTGTTCTCCCTGTCCTCAAGTGAGACAGACGGTCAGTTACTGCCTGGGTGAAGAGACTGAGAGAGGCACCGGAGAACAGAGGAGTAATATCCTGATGGACTGAATGGGAAGGAAGGAGGGACAGGAAAAGGAGGGAAGCAGGGTATGCAGGAAGTTGAGTTGACAGCAAGGAACAAGGCATTGTTTGCTCTCACACACACACACACACACACACACACACACACACACACACAGACACACACACACACACACATCTATGTAAAGTTTCCAGTTAAGACTGCGCCTCATTGAGGAGGAAGACCTGCCTGTGTTTAGTATTGTTACCTAAATTATTGTTTATCATTATTATTGAGGAGCCAGTCTCAGTTATTGAGCAGAGGATGAGCCCGAGGTGTGTTTCATGAATGCATGCCAGTGTGAAGACAAGGACGCTTAGACGGAAGAGAGAATGACGCCTTTCTGTATTGTAAACAAAGGCAGATCAGCCATGGGAGTTATAAACAACATCTAACATTCTGCCTCACAACACTCTTTGATTTCCATCATCTAACACAATGCACCCGGGTATTAAAGTTGCTTTGTCCCAATACATGCTGAAGGTTGCATCAAGTTCTTATATAAATAGACTTTGCACAGAGAGAAGAAGTTAGTAAAAGATCAGAGCAGCATTTCCTGTGTGTCGCTGATTCTTTTCAAAGTGTTTTGTCTGATTGTTCAGGGTTTATCCGGTGATTTCCTGGTAATTCTGCACTGCAAGTAACACATGAGAAAAGTGAGCTCACACACCCGGTTGCCCAAGCGACAGGGTGGAGTTTTTTCAAGGTCATGTTACATATTACATCATAATGTTTGCCACTGGATGTTTTTGTTACTGATGACAGCAAATGATTTAAATCACAAAGTATCAATCAAACAATACAAATGTCCCTGATTTGAGGGTAAGAATGACTTCAATTCACTTTACACACAAGTAAGAAAGTAAGTAAATGACCTCATTGAGGGTGATTGACACCTGTGCTGTTGCCGGGTCTCACCTATTAGCCTTCCTAGCCTCTGCGGTCAATCAGAAGGTGAGAATTAACCGGGGCTGTCAAGACCTGCAGTCTCCTCACAGCCAGGTTCAAGTCAAGGTCACACACCAGAGATGGAACCGACACCAGCATATTAGCTGAGTCATACACACACACATACTTAAAACTCAAATGGTAAAGCCTCTTGAGTGTATGTGTGTGTGTGTGGGAGAGAGAGAGAGAGTGGGGAAGAGAGCTGCGTCCAGGGAGAAATGTGATTATGGTGATGGGAGTGTGGACATCTGGGCTGCAGAGTCTAATCACATTTATCCAAGTCTTTCCTGGACCTATATTTCTTGGCATCAGACCATTAAAGCCTGCAGGTTTGTTCTCAGGCATGAGTCAGACTGCATGACGAGGCCTTTCTCTCTCTCTCTCTGTGTCGTGACTATATTCAGCTGCTTGCTTTACAGTCAGAGCTTCCACTGAAACAACATAGAAGCTCATTTCTTCTGGAAGTCAGCCCTGAGTTCTGTTTCTGATCCGGTGGCCTATTGATTGATCAGCCTGGTGACATCACCCAGACACTTGTAAACAGGAGATATTGGAGGGGACCGGCAATGCGTCTATGGTTTTACTGCTGGCACTTAAAGGAAAATGGTTGACTGAGTGCAACCAGAACGCTGCCAACCATGAAATGAGGGAGGGAAATTGAATTCATACCGACTCTTTACGAGAACCACAACAAATCCCTCTTACTGGAGTCACCTTTCATGTGCAGCTGAGTGCTAGGCGGGATCCTTCCTCTTTATTATTCCCTCTGGTGATTCTGGGACATTATGGAGCTGCATCCACAGTAGAAATTGCCACTTTGGCGCTCTGACAAATGTCCCGTTCTCGGGGATCTTCTGGCTCTGGTCTCGTGTTGTTCCCATACTTGCTTGCGTACTTGAGAAGGCGGCGAACTACGAAACACTACAAATACATCCACTAGGAGGGAACATGAGAGATCACACATTACTCCTTGTTGTTGTTGTTGGAATAACTTGGAAAGTGTTTCCTGGCTGTTTCTGCACCCTGATCAATATTTTGTTGACATGATTCCACATTGCTTGAGCTGAATCATGCTGAGCCCCGTAGCTGTGATCAGCTGTGATCTCCTACAGTACAGTCACTAATACTTACTTTGAAGTACTTTTACACTTAATAAGCACTTTGGGGTGTGAATCTGAATCTGCAGCTGACCTGACCTTGCTGATAAGAAGTAAACAGAACTGTTGCTATGGTGTTGCTATGCAGAGCAGCATATTTGTTGCATATCAGTTATGGGAACAAACAGAAGACGGGAGATTTGGAGTTGGGGGGTATACCACAACTCCTCTCCTTCTCCTTCTCCTTCTCCTTCTCCTTCTCCTTCTCCTTCTCTTTCTCTTTCTCCGTCTCCTCTCCTCTCCCCTCCTTCTCCTCACAGCAGACTGGGTGGGGCTCTTAAAAGATGCCCTATCAAATATTAAAAACCCCCATGAAGGCTCTGCTCTCTCCACCCACACACCCGTCGGCACACACACACACACACACCAGCGTTGTGCCACAGTTGAGTCACTCACATTGAGTGCGATTGTAGCAGAGCTGTATATAGGCGAGCAGACAGCCTCTTCCTGTTCCTGTGCTGGACTCTCTGCCGGGCGCTGCCTCTCTCTCAGTTCAGATGATGGAGGAATCAAAGCACAGCAGTAATTCACTGAGTTAAGGTAAAACTTTAAAAACACTTACACTCAACTTTTAGGAAGAAAAACTTGAATCCCAGTGAGGAATGTGTCTGATTGTGTAAAGGTCACATGGTGTGTTGTTGTCTCACTGTAGAAAGGAAAAGGTGCCACACCTCTCTCTCTCTCTCTCTTCTCTCTCTACTCTCTCTCTCTCTGTCTCTCTCTCTCTCTCTCTCTCTCTCCCTCTCTCTTTGTCATCTGATCTGCCTCAGTTAGTACGCAGCATTAGCGTTCTGCCCGTGCCGTCTCATTGGATTAGCGTCACCGTGCGTTCCATGCAAGTCAGGCCGGTATCGCTTTCACTCAATACACATTAGCCTAGCATCAGTGTTGCTCTCAGCCCCGGATCATTCTGTTAGCCTCGGCCAATGGCGGTGTGATCATCTGAGCTGTGGTCTGCTGCTTCCTTGTCCTGGGATGACTGGCCGGCTCGTTACTCCATTCAAAAGGTCTTCATAGTATGCAGTGTGAGTCTCATGTTGGTTGTGTCAGATTTCCAGGCCGTGCTCTTCATCCTCTCTACGTTTCATTCACCAGGATGCCGACTGCAGACTTTCCTTGGATTTGAATTCGAGTCTTCTATGACTTAGACAATAGTGCGACTACTTAGTATTGTGGTCTAATTGCTTTTCCAACAACTGTCTGTTTGTCTTCCAGCACAGACAGCTGGAGGACACACTGGGCTTTTTATGATACTGCTGATATAATTATCGATCCAAACAATTGATTAGCTCTCCGCTGTGATAGATGGACACTCCAAGATGGACAGGGAGAGCTAGTTAGAGGGAAGGGAAGGGAGGCACAGAGGGGTTTGCATCATGACAAGAACCAATTAACTCCCTCACTGTATCCTCCCTCCATCCTGTCTCTCCTTTACTCCCTCACTGTATCCTCACTCCATCCTGTCTCTCCTTTACTCCCTCACTGTATCCTCACTCCATCCTGTCTCTCCTTTACTCCCTCACTGTATCCTCACTCCATCCTGTCTCTCCTTTACTCCCTCACTGTATCCTCCCTCCATCCTGTCTCTCCTTTACTCTCTCACTGTATCCTCACTCCATCCTGTCTCTCCTTTACTCCCTCACTGTATCCTCCCTCCATCCTGTCTCTCCTTTACTCCTTTACTCCCTCACTGTATCCTCACTCCATCCTGTCTCTCCTTTACTCCCTCACTGTATCCTAACTCCATCCTGTCTCTCCTTTACTCCTTTACTCCCTCACTGTATCCTCACTCCATCCTGTCTCTCCTTTACTCCCTCACTGTATCCTCACTCCATCCTGTCTCTCCTTTACTCTCTCCTTGTATCCTCACTCCATCCTGTCTCTCCTTTACTCCCTCCCTGTATCCTCACTCCATCCTGTCTCTCCTTTACTCCCTCACTGTATCCTCACTCTATCCTGTCTCTCCTTTACTCCCTCACTGTATCCTCACTCCATCCTGTCTCTCCTTTACTCCCTCACTGTATCCTCACTCCATCCTGTCTCTCCTTTACTCCCTCCCTGTATCCTCACTCCATCCTGTCTCTCCTTTACTCCCTCACTGTATCCTCACTCCATCCTGTCTCTCCTTTACTCCCTCACTGTATCCTCACTCCATCCTGTCTCTCCTTTACTCCCTCACTGTATCCTCACTCCATCCTGTCTCTCCTTTACTCCCTCACTGTATCCTCACTCCATCCTGTCTCTCCTTTACTCCTTTACTCCCTCACTGTATCCTCACTCCATCCTGTCTCTCCTTTACTCCCTCACTGTATCCTCACTCCATCCTGTCTCTCCTTTACTCCCTCACTGTATCCTGACTCCATCACTTCTCTTCACAGTCCAGAGGTATTACAGTTAATGTAGCCAAACATAACAAAGTCTCCAAACTTTACCCAGGAATGTAACTTTCTTTTCTCAAAAACTCCAAATTGTCCCTCAGTCTGAGCCTGAATGAGTTGTGTGTATTAGACTGTGCTAGATTGGAGACCTAAGAGTGCGATGATAGGCTCCAGACCCTGGTGACCTCGCACTGGACAATGGATGGGAAAACTGACTGATTGGGCCTTAAGCTGCTCCCTTGTACACACTGGCCTCTACTTCAATGTCCTGTGCCATGTTGGCTGTAGCCTGCACGTGGTCGCCGTGGTAGCAGTGTGGTTTGGCGCTTGTGCCCACGTCCCTGTGGTGTCGTAGGTTCTAACATCGATATAACCCCCCCCCTCCATGATCTACAGTGGATCGCTCTTAGATTTCAACTGTATGAATAAAATCAAATAAAGCCGCCGCCCCCTTTCCTCAAACTCTTAAACATGTAGGTAACTTCCTGTAGAAGAGATGGATGTGGCCTGACACTCTGCTGTACTGCTGAGCCATGGTGCTGAGGATTTGTGGTGATAGGAAGCTGTGAGCATTGGGAGATGAGGACAGACTGGGGGGGGATAAACTGGGACGGGGGGATTTATTGTGTGAAGTAGAACTTCTCCATTCATGCGTAGCCTCACTGACCCAATAGATCAGAGCCCCGGGCCGTCACATTCTATCTGCCTCCGTCCTGTTGCTGATGAAGAATGCATCTCTGCAGCGTCCAGAGGGCCAGAAGGTTTTCCTAGAAAAACTGAATGACCTCATTCTGACCGATGCTTTTTTTCCCAGTCTTCCCGTGTCTCTGCCAGGTACTGTCTCACTGCCCGACTCACTGGCAGACAGGAAGACAGGAAGCTGTGGTTCCCATTATGCTGGGATGGAAGAAGAGACGCAGATTCTATTTTCCGCACCATTCATCATTCACCATTCACACACTTCGATCTGTGTGGGATGAGTCCAGGGACGGACAGAACCTTTTAGGGTCCTAACCCCCCTGCCCCCCAACAACACAATGACATCAGCCCAGGTTGTCTTGTACGATTGTAGTTGAACAACAACAACAACATTTACTCTGCCTCATAGGTCTACGCTTCTCAAAAACAAAGATTGAGCAGTTGAAAGCTTTCCAGTAAATAATTAAAGGGTTTTTATTACCAACACCATCAGAAGCTGTTGATATGTTGAAATGACTAAACCACCATGGGGGCCTCTGGCTGCTCTGGGGCCTCTGGCTGCTCTGGGGCCTCTTAGCAGCTGCTCTGCCTGTCTCATGCCTGACCTCCCTTTCTTAGTCATTTTCTTTCTTCCTGCTTGTGAATCCATCAGAGAAATACAAGTGCATGAATGATGGAAGCACACACACTTGACTTCATTCAATTGATTTTCCATTGCAGTCTTCTTCTGCAGCTATCAGACATTTGTCATCACTTCCACCATCAAAGTTCCCTGTGCAGTGCAGAGATGCAGCATGCACCTAGCTGGCCCGGGTTCATGCATGGATGAGCACCAGCCTGCTCCTGGATGTTAGCAACGTTGTGTGATAATGATCTGCAGCACTTCACTCTGGGGGAGGGGCAGACCTCTGACAGAGGAGCATCTGACAGATGGCCTGCATGCTTTACTGCCCTACCTCTGAATGTGAGTCATGATGTTTCTATCTGACCTCTTTAGATGCACCGTGTCTCCGTATACACTCATGTTTACACAGCTCATGTAGGGCTGCTTGTACGGCAGATGTACTTATGTTTATACCTGTTGCTCCATTAGACATGTTAAGACCTCAACTTTGCTCCATTTGCTTCCTTCCTGTGGTTAGAGGCTTGACACTCTTTACCACCCTATGCTGTTCACATCAGTCCAGCTGTTGTGACAGAAAAGTACAAGATAGTGTAAATGATACAACGAGGTGTTTGGATGTGGGATGGCTCAAAGAGAATTGAAGCTGAATAGTGCAAACAGCAGTAGAGATATTTCCCAGAGGCTGCTTGATCAGGCGGTTGACCCACATGGGAAACGTTTGCCACAACAGTGTGCGTGTGGAATTGCGACTATGTGACAGTTATGTGCCGCTCTAGATATGAATGAAGCTGGAAAGACCCTGGATCTCACACTGGCAGTAGATACAACTCTAATGTAATTCCCACTCACCAAGCGCACACACACACAGATACACACAGCTGCCCACACATACACACACCCCTTCCCCGGGGCAAAGAGGCTTTGCCTGCTCTGTGTGCAGAGGCTGACCCGATTGTTTTCCTGTGTAATAGCGGAGGTCGGAGTGTGTACATCCCCTTGTGTGTGTGTGTGTTTGTGAAGCAGATTAGGGTGTGTATGTGCGTGGAAATGTGGGACAGCGTCTAGAATAGGAGATTCACCTCGTAGAGCATCTCCCATCTCCCCTCCCCCTCATAAACAGACTGTATTATTGCTGAAGTATCCAGTGAAGTATCCGGCCCCCCTGACTGTGGGACTCCCTTTGTGTTCAGCTCAGTATTCTGCAGACATTTGTTTGGTAATTGTTGTTGCTGGATCTCTTTGGCCCTCGCCTGCCGTCTGGATCGCACCATTATTTCTTATTCTTCACAAGACGAATGGCCGTAACATTCAGGTGACCCAACAACCCAGTAACAAGCGCCGCATGGCTGATAGGAAGTGAATGAACATAATGTTGACTAAATGATAGTGTTTGGCCTCCTTTGGCTTCAGGTGCCCTACATCCTTCATTCACCATTCACAGGATCTTGGCTGCCTTCCCAGCATTGGTGTCCTCTTGTTCCCCTCACCCACTCTCTTCTTAGCCAGGCGTGTTTGTGCCATTTTCTCCAGAATCCATGCCAGGAACAAGTCATGTGCAAAACCTCTCTGATCTCCCTCTCATGCAACCGCAACCATGTGAACGCATGGAGGCAGACGTGCCACGATGAAGACGGAACGTACAGAAAGACTCCTACAGGAGACATGAGGGCATGGTTACATACTGTCTTCATGTGTGTGTGTGTGTGTCTGCCTTTTCTGGCATATGTTGCTCAGCTATGTTTGACCTTCTGCTTTCACTCAACATGTAATCAACATGTGTGTGTGTGTGTGTGTTTTGGCAGGATAACAACAGATTTTCAAGAGATTGTGTGTCTCTCGAGTTTGTCAGTGTCTCAAGCTGTTTTACACCTACTTAAATTCTCTCTCTCTCTCTCTCTCTCTCTCTCTCTCTCTCTCCCTCTCTCTCTCTCTCTCTCTCTTGCAGTTGTCTTCCTGCAGTTGTGTGGGAGTCCGTACCCCTCCATGCCTTTGTAGGCATGTAATGGAAGAAAAATCATCCATCAGATCTGCCATGGTATCCAGACTGCCTAAATTCGGTGGACGCTCTTCAGCCAGTGGCTCGGTCCCTTTGTCTAATGGTTCTTCACAGTCAACCACTCCCACCCAGGATGGCAAAACAACTCCCCCGGGAACACGGACTAATGGGGTGATCTGTACCTCTCCATTTTCCCTGAAATGGAAGAAAGATGAAGGGACTAACCCCTCCTGCCCCACCACTATTACATGCACAGGGGATAGATCTTCTGAAGACAAGGCTCAGACTCAGACTCAGACTCAGACTCAGAACTCTTCTTTGGGGAAGGAGCTGAAGAATTCCTCCCCAGTGACACCCAAGATGCGGAGGTCTGGTTGTTTAATGGTTGCTGTGTCCAGCCCCAAAGCTATTCCTAAGTACCCATCAAAGATGAGTCCAAAACTAGGAACTAAGTTGGGCCTGAGCCCACTCCATGGGGGTCCTAAGGTAGACCAGAATGGGTCTAGTAGAATGGGTCTTCCTGCTGGGCCTGAACCAGACTCCTGCCTTGCACGTTCAAAGTTACGCTCTCTTCGAAGCAGCTCTCAAGACAGCCTGTCTCATTCCGAAGACAACCTTCAAACCTTGACACAGGACAACATGGTCCGTTCAAACAGCTTCACCCACTTCAAGCAGATTCCCTCACCCACTAGCCAACCTATGACACGATCTTTCTCCTTCAACAGGGCTGTGGAACTGGCCAAGCCCCTGGCCAACACTCAACTCCAACCGCCCCGCAGTAGCTTCCTTAAACCCCCCCAAATGAGTAATGGGAGAGTGGGATTAGGGCTTGGAACCCTAAATGGGTTCCTTGGAGGAGCAGGTCTAAGCAGGGGACTTAAGAGCAGCAGAAGTCCTCCGGCTACCTCCTCTTTGCCCAACCCCTCAACTCTTCCAGTGCCCACTGGAGGAACTCCCAATGCTTTGAGGAAGCCACTGCTCCCCAGCTGTGTCCTGAATAAGACATTAGGCAGCAGTGGAGGGTCTCTGGGCTACAGGCTGCCTCGCCCCGGGCAAGCCAAACAACAGAAGCCTCTTTTACCACCTTTGGTGAAGAGGGATGTCAGACCCACTGAAGAGGTAAAAGACACAGAGCCAACAGGTGAGGCAGAAAAAGCAGAGTCTCACACTGACAGCGACACAAGCTCTGGGGGAGAAGGAAGAGGAAGAGGAGGGGATGAGCAGTGTGCTCGCCAGGCAGCGGGGGAGACCGTGGATGAAATGTCCTTTTCTTCAGCCTCCTCTCTAGACAGAGGTGACACCAGTGAGGAATATCTGGATGACTTTGAAAGAGTGGGAGATGCACTCAGTGACGGGTTTCTGCTTGACATCAAGGAACAAGACAGTGCCCAGAAGCACTTACGCAGCTTCCTCAGGGAGACCATGGAATGGGGCCCTGTGGGTTTGGCAGGTAAGAAATACAAGAGAACAGAATACAATGTGTACACACTTATAGTTTGATTCCATAACAGTGACCTAGAAAACTTGCTTCTGCAGGCCACACAGAGGAAATGGCTCTGCAGGAGTCCCGGGTACCCCTGGTGTTGTCTCCAGAGGGGAGTGATGTGCCTCAGGGTTCATCTCTGGAGCTTTCGCCCTCCAACAGCTCCGGTGGAACCTACATGTGGGACGAGGAGGGTCTGGAACCTCTCGGTGGACTTGGAACGCATCTGTGCGATAGCTATGATGACTCAGACCTCAACAGCATGGTGAGTTTCCATTGATTGATTGATTTCCAGCAAATTGATTGACAAAATGTTTCAGTAGTAAGAATATACTGTATAAAAAAGTAGAACCTAAGCATTTAAAGACGGATCGGTCTGTGGCTGAGGACTGAAAAGCAATGATGCTTTTGTAAAGTAGGTATATTTATTCATAAATGCTACACTCAATGCATATAATAGGAAAAGGTCCATAAACATTGACAAACACGTCTTAATGCATATTGCACACCACATGCATTCCCATTAAATTGTATTTCCCCTGATGGAAGGTTCACTAACCCTTATAATGCACTTTGGGGCCATTACAGAGCACATAAACACTATTTCTTTCTTTTCCCGAGGCTTTTTTCTTACATCTTTTGATACAGTTTACTGACTAACATAATACCATGGATCCATTTCTCTTCTAAACGTTTCCTCCTTCCTTTACTATCGGGATTAAACGAGCGGAGCAAAATCTGAATTGGAAAGTGAAGTAGTGTTCTCCCTCAGCCCGGTGGTTCCTCGTGGTCCTGCTGGACTCTGTGCTGCTTGATCTCTACGGAATGTTTCAAGAGCTTCAAATGAGCCGGATTAAAAATCTTGTAATCAGCTTTGTGTGTTTACTGCTTTTTCTCATAGGTGGATTTTGTCATGTGATGCTACAAAATGCAGGAATTGCAGGGAAAAAGTCAGGAATTGTAATGCATTTATCCTCCAATCACACGTGTGTAAGTAATAGGAGTAAGAGCTGGAGGCTTTAGGTAGGTGTGTGTGTGTGTGTGTGTGTATGGGTGCATGCCTCAGTCATGTGTATCTGATTGAGAGTCATTCAGTGTGTCTTAAGGGCTGCATGCATGCATACAGTATGTGAGCTAATATGAAATGGATTATCTGTCCTGTGACCAAACTCTCTGAGCTCTCAGGAATGAATCTAAGTCGACCGCAGGGCTTTCCCTAATGAATGGAACAAAGACACATACATCACCACGCTCCACCTCTGTATCAGCGTCATTCACACTGATCAGTCAATCAGCGCTTTGTGTTTGATTACCTGGAGCTCAACCAGGCGCTCTATACTGACACCTGATGGACAAATGGACAAACAGCAGCTCTTCATCATTGGAGTGGAGGTGATGAATTGTTTCTCCTTGGTGCTTGAAAAATGTAATTTGTTTTCATGGTCATCTTGTTTGAGCACAGTTTAAATGAATGAACAGAATAATATCACAGTCATACTGCATCACTGCAAGGACGGGCTGCATTCATTTATATTCATATTTGTGTTTGTGAATTCAGAGGTCTTATCAGTTGAGCTCTATGGTGACTGAACATATAATATGTGGACAGGGGCCCTTTAGTGAGATTCAATAGAGGATTAGGGAATAGAAATCTTGGCTCTGACATTGAGAGGGATGAGGAGCAGAGAGAGAGAGAGAGAGAGGGATGAGGAAAGAGGGAGAGAGAGTGTGTGACTGGTATGGGCTGTATGCCTGTGAGATGTATAACTGAGCTCTTTGATTAGAGGAAATGAGCCCACTGGAATTGGACGCATTGATCTGGCTATCATTCCCCTTTTCTGCTATTTTCCCTCCGTCTTATCTTTCTCTCTCTTTCACGTTCTGCCTCATCCATCGAGCAAATAGTCCCTCTTAATGAGCAAAAGAGAACCATCAATGTAATCCTCTAACAAAACAATGTCCGTGTCAGAGAGAGAGAGAGCCCTGATTCTCGGGGAATTTGTTCCGCACAAGCCAGCGTGTGGTGTGGAGCCCAAAGTCAGCCCGTCACACACACTCCTGTGTCACAGTGTGGTGAGGGAGGATCATTTTAATGATGCGCCCGTCGCTGCAGGGGCTTAGCACTGAGGCGTTTTGTTTGGTCTAAGTAAAGGAAAGCAGGTGGGAAGGCTGCCAAGGCTGTGCGGAGATGGGGGATGTGGCGCTCATCACAACGGATTAGATGACACAGGAGGAAAAAGTAAACTCGGGGCCAATTTTGATGACATCATGCGGTGAGGTTTGTTCTTTGGGTGAAATCCTCAAACTCCTCATGTGGTCGCGTTGCCATGGTGCAGTGGCGATCTTTGTCCACTTGGAGGCACTGTGCATCCTTAACATAACACAGTGTGTGGGTGCCTGAGAGTGTTCCTACATGCGGTGTGTGTGTGTGTGTGTGTGTGTGTGTGTGTGTGTGTGTGTGTGTGTGTGTGTGTGTGTGTGTGTGTGTGTGTGTGTGTGTGTGTGTGTGTGTGTGTGTGTGTGTGTGTGTGTGTGTGTGTGTGTGTGTGTGTGTGTGTGTGTGTGTGTGTGTGTGTGTGTGTGTGTGTGTGTGTGTTTTTCCTGGCTATATACGGCTCCATCTGCATTCATACGCCACCGTGCAAAATCAAGGGCTGGGTTACCTGAGCTCATAATAACATTCCCATGATGCACCGTGCAGCTCGCTACAGTACCGCCTCGCCAAAATTGCCACTTTTCCCAGTGCCTGTTAACGTTTTCCCTGGCCTCCATGCGATTCATCACGCACACACACACACCCGGGTAAGATTTATATAGAAGCTGATGAAGTGCTTGAGTTAAAATGAATAACACTCATAAATGCACAAGATCAGCACTTTTTTAATGTATTTTACCATCGCCAAACTGTGGATTAACTATTCAATCTGTAGACGAAGACTTATTCTGTGAGCTTCATCAAATTCAGTGCCATAGGAGTCACCTTCGGTGTGCTACTGCTACAAACACAGAAACATCTTTTTCTGTCTGTTCTTATACAGAATTGGACTTGATGAATCGACAACTCAGGGTTTATTGTGTTGGACAGCTGATTGGTTACTTCCTGTAGTTTGGGGGGGGGGGGGGCAAACTGAGGCTCTCTCCCCTCTTGTCAGTGTTGGAGCGGAGTGTGAGGATTTGTCCGGTCAAAATG
>NW_027466824.1:30000-45000 GCF_046128005.1 Genypterus blacodes
TATGAGTGGCAAAGTCATGTTGAGTGGCACACACAGTGACGTTATGTTGTGTTGTTATTATGTTGTGACGTGTGTGCCTACGTGCACTACTTATGCTGTGTGTGCATGCGCAAATAAACATTGGTGAGTTGTCAGAGCAAAGAGACGGTGGCGGTGTGTGTTTGTTCTCCACAAGAGGGTGTGAGCTAACCGCTGTGTTGACTGCTGTAACGATAGACAGCTGCGGACATGTCTCACGCTACAGGTTACGGGCCCAGTCATGCAGGAGAAAGATGGTTTAGACCTTTATTCGACGGGGATGAGAAAAATTACGAACTCTGGGAGACGAGGTTCCTCGCACACATGAAGTTACGCGGCCTCAGGGAAGTGATCAAGGACAAACCCCAGATAGACCGAGGCGACGAAGAAGAGGAACGAAGTTGGGACACAGTGGTCTTGGAAGACCCCCAGATAGACCGAGACGACGAAGAAGAAGATCACGCGAAAGCTGAGGCGAAGAACAGCGAGGCATACGCAGAGCTAGTGCAATGTCTAGACGACAAAAGTTTGTCATTGATAATGAGGGACGCGAAACGCGACGGAAGAAAAGCAATGGAGATTCTGCGCGAGCACTATGCGGGAAAGGACAGACGCCGCGTTCTGAGTTTGTATTTGAAACTTTCCTCCCTCCGTAAGGCTAGGAATGAAACGATCACTGACTATATTATTCGAGCAGAGACTATCTTCACTTCATTGAGAAGCGCTGACCAGCATATTAGCGATGAGTTTCAGATAGCCATGGTCGTAAAGGAGCTACCTGAGTTGTACAAGCCATTCGTCGTGCACATCACCCAGACAAACGACACCGTAACGTTCAGCGAGTTTAAAACCAAACTGCGAAGTTATGAGAGGATTGAAAAATATGGGAAGAGTGACGTGACTGTAGAAGAAGATAACGTCATGAAGATTAGCGGGGCAAAGCGAGGCAGAGGAAAGAGAATGACGCTGGCTGATGTCGAGTGTTACACGTGTGGTAAAAAGGGAGACATGGCCAGGACATGTCCAGGAGAATTCCAGACGAGAAGAGAGGAAGGAGGATGGGACAACCCATAGAGAGGAAGGGGGCGCGGTCGAGGCCGAGGTCGTGACCAGGTGGAGACAGCTGACGGAGAGACGGAGGCAGAGCTGACATCTCTCTGTTTCTTCAGGGTGAGTGACTGTCCTACACAAAGAGGACACAAGAAATGTCTCATGGTCAACTGCGGCGCCACAACACACATGATCAACGACGCCACAAAGTTCAAAACAGTTGACAAGAGCTTCAGACCCCAGGACCACACGATTGAGCTTGCAGACGGAACAAAGATGAGCGGGATGGCGAAGATGAGGGGAGACGCCGAAGTCTACTTGCTGGACAGCGGGGGACGTCGGGTGAGAACGAGGCTCAGGCGAGCACTCTACATCCCAACGTTTCCACAAGACATATTTTCAGTCAAAGCAGCGACAGCCGACGGAGCCCAGATCCGCTTCAAGGACGGTGATGACTGGCTGGTCCACAAGGATGGTACCGAGTTCAGAATGGATGTGTATGGTAGGCTGTATTACCTCTGCACAGGAGAAGATGAACATGTCGATGAAGTGTATGGTTGTCATGACATTTAAACGTGGCATAGGATACTTGGTCATTGTAATTTTGATGATGTCGCAAATTAGAAAAGGTGGTTAAAGGGATGTGGATAAAAGGGAAAAATGACAAGTCAAACCAAAACTGTGAAATATGCACACAGGGCAAATTTACACCAAGCAGAGACAGACAGGCAGACGCTAAAGCTACAACCGTATAAGAGCTAGTACACACAGACTTATGCGGCCCTATAGAACCAGCAGATAAAGATGGATACAGGTATGCGATAGCGTTTACTGATGATTACAGCGGGAGGATTTTCCCATACTTTATCAAAGCAAAGATTGACACAACAAAAGCTACAGAAGAATTCATAGCAGATGTTGCTCCATATGGGAAGACAAAGTGCATTAGATCTAATAGGTGCAGAGTTGAGGAGATTGCTGAGGCAGGCCCGACCTAGACAGACAGTACTCAGAGAGAGCAGGGAGAAAGGAAGTATCCTATGAGACAGACAAAAGCTCCAGAATACTTAGAGTACCAGTGTAAAGCTGAGTGCAGTAATGACGAATGTGAAAATGTAGATTATTTCTACAGAGTATCTTATGATGTACCTAAAACATTTAGAGAGGCTGTGGACTCTTAAGAAGTCAGAAATGTGGGCTGATGCGATGCGAGAGGAGATGAACTCTGACAGAGAATGACACTTTCACTCGGACCCCACTGCCCCATGTGAGCAAAAGTTAAACTTTAGACAATGAGGCTGAAGTTATTGACTCAACAGGATATAGGGAGATAGTAGGTCGCTTAATCTATATTTTGACATGTACTAGACCTGACCTGAGCTGGGTAAACTGTCACAACACCTAGCAGAACCAAAGCAACAACATTGGGCTACAGCAAAACACCTAGTGAGGTACTTAAAGGGTACTATAGATCACGAACTACATTACCAGAAGTGTGAAGAACGCCTACAGCTTGAGGGGTATAGCGATGCTGACTGGGCGGCCGATACAGACGATAGGAGGAGCACAATAAAAAATATCTATAGAGTACTGCTCTACTGCAAACATGGTAGCGGATGTCCTTACCAAGCCAGTGACAAAGGCTAAGTTTGAGAAGTTTAAGGAATATTTATTTGGGAAGTAAAGTGTACTGGCAGATGTAAATGTTTTGAAGTTCTTACAACACTGCAAGTATGCAAAATGTTTTATTTTGGAGTTATGTATTTTTCATTTTTGTTTACCATTATAGAAAGGGTTAAACATGTCTTTGAGTGGGAGTGTTAAACATATCTGAGGGTACCAGTGGCAAAGTCATGTTGAGTGGCACACACAGTGACGTTATGTTGTGTTGTGACGTGTGTGCCTGTGTGCACTACTTATGCTGTGTGTGTATGCGCAAATAAACATTGGTGAGTTGTCAGAGCAAAGAGACGGTGGCGGTGTGTGTTTGTTCTCGTTCCCGTGAATATTAACCACAAGAGGGTGTGAACTAACCGCTGTGTTGACTGCTGTAACGATAGACTGCTGCGGACATGTCTCACGCTACAGACACGCACACGCACGTACACACACCGAGTCCAGGACGGGGGTGTGTGAATGCGGGGTTGTATGACTGTGGGGTTGGGTGGGGTTTTGGGGTGGGATGCCGTCTCTCTGGTTCTTTCCTCTCCTATTTGTTTCTCCCCTTTCTCTCTCTCTCTCTCTATCACAACCTATGATGCCATGTGTTCTAGCCTACATTGCTGTTTGACATCATCATGTAAGTTCTGTATGTACCCTATGACATCATTGCATCTCCAGCCCACTTGTACTCTACCTCAGGGTCTATGTATAAAGTTCAACACACACACACACACACACACACTCATACACACAGGTTTTCTAGTTAGTGAGGTTGTTCTGTGGCCATGACAAATGCTCACATCTGATTGGCTGCAGGTCGTTGGTTGTTATAATCAGACACCTCCAGCTAAACTCATCTGATCATAATTGTAAATGTAATGCGATCTAAAGGTCTCCACTATTGTGTTTTTTCAGCAGTATCCTTCATGCCACATAATGGCTCTGAATAAATGGAGTTGTGCGTCACTTTGTTGTGGAGATCTGCCTGTGGAACATCATAACCAGCTTGTTGTGTATTAGGCGTCTGGTTTCTTTTCCTATTCGGCCACTGAAGAGTCATTACATCATCGCTGACTCACATTGGCTCTGAACGAGTCGCTGGCTCGTCTGGGTTTCGTTCAAACAGCTTCAGCCGGACTCACGTATGTGCGGCACGGAGCGGCCTCAGCGGGAGACGTGTTGACATTTCATTTTTGACTGGATGGTGACGGCGACGCTGCGCCGGCCTGCTGTGGCAAAATGAGAGAGCAGAGCCTGAAGCCAAAAGCTCCTCTCCTCACTGAAGCTCAACCTGGATTCATGATCTCTGGGTAGTGACCCAAAGAAAGACACGTACACTCCACACTTCCCTCCCTTCTGGGTTGAATGGAGGAGGCTAAGGGGCGTCTAATTGAGGCGTTTCCATGGGGGATCTGATGTTCCTCCTGGTCTGTAAAGGTCTTAGAACTTAGAACGTATCAAGGAAGAGAACATCTGGGCTGCTTGGTGAGCACGCTGCTCCTAGAGGACATGGAGGGAAGTTACAATTCACCATGAAATCCTGTTGTTCAAGGTTCCGCGGATAGTTTTGATGATTCAAAGATGAGGAGATGAAGATGAGGAAGAGGTGAAGCAGCGCCGACCTCCTGCACCGTGTCTCTGAATCCAGATGGCTCAAAGCACAGTGTGTGTTCTAGCCTCCTGATTTAATATAGAACATCTCTGACGCCGACTGGCTGACGTGGCCACACACACACACACACACACACACACACACACACACACGCACACACACGCACACACACAAGCACGTGAACTGGCCCTGATGTCATTCTTGCGGCCCTGTCATTCTTGTGTGAACAGTGATCCCCTTGTTTTCTTTCCCCACCGAGGAAAGCAGCAGCAGCAGTGTGACAGAATGAGTGTGTGAGTGAGAGTGTGAGACAGAGAGAGAGAGAGAGAGAGGGAGGAATGTTCAAGGAGGAATGTGAATGGGAGTGTTGTCCCTACCTACTCCTTCTTGGGAAGTGGGCATATTTATAGGTCTTATGTCATGGAGACAGGCACGAGAGAGAGAGGCAGAGAGAGAGAGAGAGAGAGAGAGAGAGTGAGAGAGAGTTGGCAGAGTGATAGAGTGACACTGAAGATGAGACAGTGGAGTTAGAGCCCAGACTGAGGGACATGGACGGGTGCTTCCTCCCTGTCTTGCCTCCTGCAGACACCCCGACTCTCCTAGGAAACAGGAAGAGGAGACCCTAAAGAGGGCGGGGCTTAAAGTGGCTTTTTTTTCCCCATCCAGCTGTCCGGTCTCGTGACACAGCGAGCCCCCCCTGCCCCCCCTCCTTCTGCTCAGGGGCCCTGGTGACTCCTGGCTTCACCTCAGCTTCTCTCTCACCACCGCAACCACACAGTCCTCCCCTTCCCTTTCTCATCCCCCCTCCTCCCCCCTCTCTCTCTTCAGTTCTCCCAGTTCCTAGGGAGTTCCCAGAAAAACAGGGCCGTCAACAAAGTGGTGAGCCAGGCAGGGGTGGGAGCCGAGGTCCACGTTCTCCTTCTCCTCTCTCCCTCTGGCCCTTTAAACTGCTCACCAGCTGAGCAGACGAGGAGACATTTCTCTGTCTCTCTCTCTCTCTCTCTCTCTCTCTCTCTCTCAGTCTGTCTCTCTCTCTCTCTCTCTTTGTCTCTCTCTCTCAGTCTGTCTCTCTCTCTCTGTCTCTCTCTCTCAGTCTGTCTCTCTCTCTCTCTCTCTCTCGCTCTGCCGCTCCCTGCATGAGCTCGTCTGCCTTCTTTGGGATCGTTGGATTGTATTCCCCCCTTGTTTAACTTTTTTCCGTGGACACTTTTGAGCTGGGAGAGAGTGACTGAGAGGAGTCGGGGGGTTCTGGGAATGGACCGATCCGTCTGCTCCTCTGCTCTGTGCCGACACTCGGGGTAAAACTATTCAACCGCTACCACCAAATGCATTGGAATGTGTTTTTCAATCTTCCAATACTTATTTCTCTCTCTCTCTCTCTCTCTCTCTCTCTCTCTCTCTCTCTCTCTCTCTCTCTCCCCCTCCGACTGGCAAATAGAGTCAAGGGTCTTTTTGATTTCCAAAGGGTTGCAATCTGTTGGTTGTCAATTTTGTTGCAGTCATGGCTTTGACTGTTGCCAAATACCGTGTCCTTTAACTCCTTGGAGATGAAATGACCTGTCACTGTGTGTGTGTGTGTGTGTGTGTGTGTGTGTGTGTGCATGCCTGTGATGATGCAGACGGTTGAGGAGAATGGAAATCGGATCAAGCTGTGATTCATCTCCAGTCTAAACATCCTGGAATAGAATGTGTGAAATGTGTGTGGTGTTCTTCATGTGGAACATTGAGTCAGAGCTGTTGTTGACAGACTGGATGTTCATAGATATTATAGATGTACTGTATCTATGTATGTATCTGACGGCTCGCTGGAGATAAAAGCAGAGAATTATGGGTAAAGACCTCTTGTTTCTCTGCATCCATCCGTCTCTCTCTCTCTCACACACACACACACACACACACACACACACACACACACACGCACGCACACGGCTCTGACAGATCACAGCCCAGATATGAACCCTCTCATTTCAGATGAGCCTCTGGTTCACTGTTGCTCTCACCTCTCCTCTGCAGACGCTGACAGGATGTCCCACTTGGAGCGTTTGGACAGGGGCAGCCGGCAGGGCCAGCGGAGAAAGCAGCACCGCTGGAGCGGACCGGACCACTTTCACAATGACAGCAGGTGTGTACGGCTGCTAGCAGCTACCAGACACATGAAGGAAGAATGAGAGAGAGAATGAAAAGTAGTGGAACATGCAGATTACAGCACTTTACAGCACTTTACAGCACTTTACAGCACTTTCCCCACTCTCCTTAGCTTTCACTCTAACTGTCTCTCTTAAGGCTTTGTCAAATCAATGATCTTTGCACATTACCTCATACTTTCCACTTATTTATCACAAAGATCATTTGTCCATCAATGGCCTCCATTCAGAACGCTGTGGACGAGGGGATCTCTCACTAAAGAGCAGTGTTCCTCCCCTAATCTCTCCAAACGGCTCCATTATGTCCCAGAGTTCCCGTCTTCCAGCACTACGACGGCTTCAGGGCTCCACGGATCTCCTCTGGGCCGGCCAGCTGTGAGGTCAGGCGGGAGGGCAGCATGGATGACCTGGCACTCAAACACATGGCCCAGGACTGCAGCGCCTTCAAGAACCAGCTGCTACGGCTGAAGACTTTACTGCAGGTTGGGCCTGAACACAAACCCTGCATGTGTGTGAGGCACACACCAAATATGCTCCGAGCAGCAAAGTGAACATATTTTCCCTCCACTCTAACACAAAGTGCTCACTCAGTGATTCATTCTTCCTCATCGCCTCTGCTGCCACTTTAATGGTGTTAATCTGCTGTTAATCAAACTCAGATTTCTGCAGATGTTTCACAATAAATTCCTTCTTGGGGAGAAGTTTATTCCCAATGTGGCACCGGAGGAGTTTTTACCTGAAACAGATGCTTTGAGTTTGAGAAAACAACTCAGCAGAATATATAAAGAGGACAAGAGGGAGGAAGTGAGGAGCTCCTGAACACAACGCAGAAGAATCCTCATTAAACAGGAGAGATTAGAAAATAAAAGCCTGTATTTAATCAAATACAGACTGGTTTGTAGGGTAAATAAAGGTGAATAGCAGATTAATGGGGATCAGGTGGGAAACAGATCAAGCAATAAATTAATCAATAAATTAGGTGATCAATATAAAAATTAACCAATAGCAATTTTTCTAATCGTCGAAGCAGTTAGCCTCAGAATGAAGGATTTGCTGGTTAAGACCTCTTAATAGATAGATTAGAGAGGATTTTCACATTTTGCACACTCAATATATCAGAAAAGATCAATTATGTTCTTCATTTATCCCAGATTATTAGATTATGGCCCTGAAACATACAGAACGTGACTGGACTCCCAGGCTCTGACTCGTTCTCCCAGTCGCTCTCTGTTCAGCAGGTGAGCAGCAGTGATTGGCTGACAGCTGCTCAGAGTTTTACAGCAGAGCACGTTCGCCCAAGAAGTGGAGCGATTCCACTCCAGTGAAATACTGCACCTGCTGCTGGCCTCGGGGCGTCCACATTGATCCACTGCACTGTGTTTGTTTGTTTGTGTGCAGCTGGAGGACACAGGCTCTGCAGCAGACGTGGCTGAGGGGAGTGAAGACAACACCACAGCCTTACAGGTAAGGAACTATAAATACACACTGCCTATGGACTGGTGATTGTGCTGGATGGTTCTTAGTTCTACCCCTGACAGTACGTGTGTGTGTGTGTGTGTTTAGTTGGAGGAGCTGATGAAGGAGGTGCAGGCCCTCAGAGAGGAGCTAAGGGGTCGGGACAAGACCATCGCTCAGCTCACACTGCAGTGTCAACAGCTACAACAACGACAACAACAACAACAACAACAGGAGCAAACGGTGAGTTGCACAATCACACTTTGCCTCATCAGAAGCCTCACACGCTAAAATCCGACTCTGGACATTTCAACTTCAATAACGTCTTCACACACATTTGTCACATCACAAACAGGTCAAACACGTTATTATAGCGCCACCATCAGGTACCACACTGCCCAGCAGGTACATGTAGTGGAGAAGCAGCTGTGTGTGATCCAGCAGCTCCAGAGTTAAACAGTGATGTCATATTCTGTCGTCTTCCCTCTCACACTCTGTAGAGCTCTGTGTTTTGTATTTATAGTTACAACATCCCATGGTAACCTCTTTGTGTTGGCTTTAAGCTGCGCACATCTCCATTCTCTACATTCAGTCGTGTGACCGCGCTCCCTCGTTATCCAAACAACCGCACGCCTGCTTGACATTTTTCAAATCCCCTCCACGTCTACAAATACCAAATGTCAAAGTGGGGCTTCGTCCTGCTCGCCGCTCACTCGCCTTCCAATTAGAGTTTACATCCACCCACTGAAAGGTTCTTGGTTCCAGCACAAATATCGTCGCCCCCTCACTCTCAACATGCACAACTTAGTGTTGGAATGAGAAAGTTTGGAAGTCTTTTCAGATTGGTGCCTAGAGTAAAAGAAGGAGACGTATGGACTCAGAGCAAACATGGGTCAAGTGCCAGGATGAGTCCTCTTCTGTGCTCTGTTGCCCTCTGGTGTCCCTCTGGTGTAAGTTTGGTCAAAATTCACGACCTTCACTAGCTTAGCTCAGGTCGACCTCCTGCGTTTGTGGCTGTGCAACCAAAGCAGAAGCTAAGTTACACCAATCTAAGCAAAGTGAGAATAGATACAGCAACCCAGCAACAGACAACCAGGCGTTCAGGCAACCGATCAGCCTCCAGAGCAGTCCAGAGGCGCAGGAAGTCTGTAGCTGAGCTCCGAGCATGCTGGACCTGCAGATGCTTCATATTACTGAAGGTGAAGAGAGGAAGGTGATGAAGTGAGAAACTACTGAGCGACAGGAAGGGAGGAAGGCCTGAGCGAATGAAACATAATGGAGTTATGATGAAACAATAGAGCAGCAGTGTGTGTGTCTGTGTGTGTGTTTGTGTGTGTGTGTGTGTGTGTGTGAAGGGCTCAGAGGAGAGAATGTGAAATAATGGGACAGCAGAAAGTGGGGCTCAAAGATGGAGATGTGACTCCTCCTCCTCCAGCTGTTGAGACAGACTGTACATGAACACCAGCTCTCTGGTCTGAGCCGTATTGAAGTCTTCAGTCAGTTGCCAGTTCATCACCACGCCAGCGTTTCCCTTTGAGGATGGTTTGATTGGTGATTCCCAGTCCATCAAGTTGCTCTTAACCAACTCAGAATAGGATCTTAAACTATTTTACACTAAAGAAAACAAGGGTAAACAACCAAACCAGGCAGAATATGTCCTCTTTAATGTAAACAAAAGGATGTGAACAGATGTTTACTTTCCTGTGCATTGTATTCATGATCCCAGCTGAGGTGTGATCTCCCTGCTGCTCTTCCTCCCTCACGCTGCCGTCTTGTTTTAAAATGTGGCATAACAACGTGTTTGTGTATTCATGAACGTTCACTCTCGTCTCTGCGGTGGAGAGGAAATAAATTGAGGGATGGTTAATGTGGCGCTGATGTTCTTAGTGGATGCGCATACTTAAAGTTGAGAGAAGTATAAATTTGACTAAGGACCTTTAAAACATCCATAAACATGCTCCATCAATCAGCTGCGTCTTATTTATTTATTTGTGTTTGATGGAGATGAGGCGTCGCTGCCAATTCACACATTTAAATCAGATTTTGCAGTAAGTAACTAAAGTTTAAAATAATGCAATATTGAATTTTTCCAAGTTTGAAGCCATGAAGTGTTTGTAAATGCAGTGCTGATGGAGGAAGGAGGGTGGAGGAAGGAGGATGGAGGCTGGAGGGTGGAGGGTAGAGGGTGGAGGATGGAGGGTGGAGGGTAGAGGGTGGAGGATGGAGGGAGGAGGATGGAGGGTGGAGGAAAGAGGATGGAAGATGGAGGGTAGAGGGTGGAGGATGGAGGGAGGAGGATGGAGGGTGGAGGAAAGAGGATGGAAGATGGAGGGTAGAGGGTGGAGGATGGAGGGTAGAGGGTGTAGGGTGCAGGATGGAGGGTGGAGGATGGAGGGTGGAGGATAGAGGATGGAGGGAGGAGGGTGGAGGATGGAGGGTAGAGGGTGGAGGGTAGAGGGTGGAGGGTAGAGGGTGGAGGATGGAGGGTAGAGGATGGAGGGTGGAGGGTGGAGGATAGAGGGCAGAGGGTGGAGGATGGAGGGTGGAGGATAGAGGATGGAAGATGGAGGGTAGAGGGTGCAGGGTAGATGGTGCAGGGTGCAGGGTGCAGGGTGGAGGATAGAGGATGGAGGGTAAAGGGTGTAGGGTGTAGGGTGCAGGATGGAGGGTGGAGGATGGAGGGTGGAGGATAGAGGATGGTGGAGGGTGGAGGGTGGAGGGTGGAGGATGGAGGGTGGAGGATGGAGGATGGAGGGTGGAGGATAGAGGATGGTGGAGGGAGGAGGGTGGAGGGTGGAGGGTGGAGGATGGAGGACGGAGGATGGAGGATGGAGGATGCAGATTGTGTCCAGACTCTCACAGCTTGGACTCTTCTGCCCTCTTGAATCACATCTGGCAGCTGTGCACTGAACTCCACTGCAGACAGAACGAGCCAAACCTCTACACTTCTCTATAACGTGCCCCCCTCCTCCTCTCCTCCTCTCCTCCTCTCCTCCTCTCCTCCTCCCTCCCAGCCCACCCAAGGACGGCAGGGCAGGTGCCAGTGCGACCACCAGAGGGCTCCCTCCTCCTCAGCGCGTCAGAGCGACAGGCAGATGGACAGGCGGACGGCGCGACACTACGACAAAGCCACGCAGACGTACTGGAGAGCCCCCGCCCACACGGTGAGTCCAGAACCCTCCGTGACAGCACTCAGCACACTCACAAGTACACACTTTACACTTTACACATGCCGCACAACAGCACACCTGCCACCCGACACACACCAGATGATGAGTCACAGATCCGTGTGCTTCAACACAGCCCAAACTCTAAACATGCTTAGTTAGAACAACAAAGGAGATCTGCCTACATCTCATGTGTGTGTAGGCAGGAGAGCAGCAGAGATGGAAGTTCAATCATCAAACTGAAAAGGTGTCAATCAAGCATCAGCTGTCCGATTAGGAGTGTTAATGTTAAATGGTGATGATAAAGTTTATTATTTTGAACCTACATCCATGTCCCCTCCTTTAGTTCCTGTATTGCTGCTTCTGTCTCTTTACTGTCAGACTCTAGTTATTCTCCGTGGCGTCCCTTCACACCTTCTGCCAGAACACAGTCACAGTCAAACTCAGGTATTTTAGTCGGCCTCCCTCAGGCCACGTTGACCAGATGCTGTGAGACGGAGAGTCTTGGCCGTACAGTGGAGTCTGAATATTTTAACACACATTTCACAGACAGCAGACACACACACACACACACACACACACACACACCCACTGAAAGACACTCTGCTCTAGATGAAGCTGAATGGGGCCGACTTGTAATTTAGCTGCGAGGCGACATCGTGCGTCTAATTTGGCCTCGCCAGCTCCGCGTCTGTCTGCCTCCTCTTCCTCCCGCCACTCGGCCTCGTCTGAGGAGCTTTGACGTCTACACGGCGTTCTCCCTTTGGATTACTGTCTATGAGGGTGGAAGTGGGCTTTGTCTCTCTCTTCCTCTCTCTCCTCTCTCTCTCTCTCTCAATCTCCCTCTCTCCCTCGGGGGCGGGGGGGGCTTGAGTGAAGGGAAAGATGGGAGGAAGTGAAGAGTGAAGGTAGTAAGCAGGATGAATATGTGTTGAACATCATGACAGTGTGTATTGATCCCTCAGCAGGAGAACCACAGGCGGCCGGCTTAGTAACACTCTCCTGATTGACCGGCTCTCAGTGAAGACGGGTGGGACACATGCACGTACTGTATACACCCCGCTGCTAACACACACACACACACACACACACACACACACAGGCAAAAACAGATATAAAAGCAAAGAGATAAAGTATGACATCACAGAGCTTTAAGACCGTAGCAGCGTCGTTGGAAGTAAACGTAGCACACGGTGGTTCGAGAAAAGTTCCTGAAGTCGGTCCCCGGCTATCAATGGAGCATATGGTGTAACAGTTGCTATGGCAACCATCAAAGCGGTACCAGCTGTTAACGCGGTTGGATTTATTTTTGACAGTGGGGATGTGGAGGATCTTTGACCCAAACTACTCCATGCGTGATGAACACGTTTACGCCTCACGTGTCGGTCCGTGACGGGGGGAAGAGGAGCGCGGTCGTTACTCTAAGGCACGCACCCTACAGTCATTAGACACAGGATTGTCCCGTTACCTACGAGGCCCCTTAAGCTCGGTGCTGCAGCTTCATGATAGTGAGGTAACAGAGCCGTTTCACTGAGAGAGATGTTTCTTCTTTGCGTTTCCTTCCTCTTTGACTCAGCGTGGAAGCCTCTGGTTGGCGCTCGCACAAAGCCGTACATTATCCTCGTGTGTTCCGCTCGCTTTCTTTTCTTTTCTCCACATTCTCTTTTTATGTATTCTCTTTCTGACTAACCGCGTTTCTACACTTGTTTCCTTTTACGCACACACACACACACACACACACACACACACACACACACACACACACACACACGCTGTCAGTTTGCCTTACGACTTTCAGCGCCGCTCCTTCACCACACAAACAAAGTCCTAACCCGGTATCATTTTGTATTGTTTTGTTTGTTTCGCTCCTTTTCCTGTCGATTCTCTGCTCCTCTGACATTTAAGCCGCCGCCGCCGCCGCCGTATCACACAGGAGTTTCTTCTGCGCTCTGCTACCAAGAGGATCATCCCAGAATAATTTCCCTGTCAAAAGGCCACTGGCCCTGATCTCTTAAAGCCTGTCTCTGGTTCCCTGAGCCGCAGCCTGGCAGGTAAGAGTGAGGGCATCTGTCTGGCTTCCTGTCTGGTCAACTTCAGTCAAATCTCTGTTTTGAAAGCAGCGTTAAGGGCACAACGAGAGGATTAGCTCCTGGCCTCTGACACACTCTGCCTCCTCACAGGCCTCTAACTGCATTTACACTTCATTACTCAGAGTTACTTCAAGCTGTTGTTCAAACTTCCTCTTGGGTTTGCCTTTTGTGTTGTTGGATATGGAGCAGGCTCGTTTAACCGACTTGACCGATTGCTGAGCGTCATCTCTGTTCGTCTGCAGAGCAGGAAGGCTTTGGCAACGCGACCCTCTGCTTCCGGGCAGCAGCTTGGAAGGTAGAGAGCCAGAGACATGCCAGAGCGGAGTGCAGGGTGATTTATCTGAACGGGAACGCAGCCAGCTGAGCGCTCACACTTAAGCAACAAAAAAAAGGACAGATTTAAAAAAAACAAACAAAAACAAATCAACGGGATTAATCAAACAACGACATCGCTGCAGACAAGGAGAGCTTGTTGCTTAGATTCTTAATAGCGACGGTGTGTGTGTGGCTGCCGGGGGCGACGCCGGGCTCTGGACGTGCCGCTGCGCTCCGCCAGGACAACAGCAGGGAGAGACAACGCTTCTGCAGGCGCCACCAGGGGGCAGCGTTACTAAACCGGGACACAAATGACCACAGGGCCACAGATATCTATGTGCAGCATGTTCTCAGACTGACCTTTGACCCGTTATCCTGCTGTCTCTGCTCTTCAGGACCTTGTTCGGGTCACGCAATAGTTTGACGTGAACTCAGAAGTCCTCATTCGTTTACTTGTGTTGATTTTCGATGCAATGCTGAAAACGTTTCCCTGCTTAACGCGGCACAGAACGGTTTAAGAGACCGGTCGTGTAAAATGGAAAAGAAAAAAAAGCCGATATTGCTCGACTGGCAAAAGAGAACAAATAAGAAGCGGCAGCCGATCGATGGCTTCTATTCAGAAACACTCTCACCTGTAAGAACGACAGCAGCTACAGTCAAGAAGTCAACAAAGAGGCTGAACCACAGCTGCAGGTTCCCTCATGAATGTCAACACCTCTCTATTCTCTCCTCCCATCTTCATATCTCAACTCTCTAAACGTCCTATTAACAGGTGTGTGTGTGTGTGCAGACCCCCCGCTGTGACACTGTGGTATTTCGTCTCCGAGCACAAATGTGTTTTCTGCCTCGTCCACCTTTCACGTCTCATAAAAAACAACAGACGGCCCAGCAGCTTTGTCTCCGGGGGTTTAAGTTTGTTTATCTTCTTTTGTATGACCGCCAGTGCCCACACGTGTGTGAGCGCAGCAGCAGCAGACTCAGGGGGGGGGGCGGGGTGTGTGTGTGTGTGTGTGGGGAGCAGGGGGGGGGCTGACCTTGTTAATGACCCAGATAAACAAACAAGCAGATGAGCGGCAGCGGCGAAACAATGGCGGCACAATAGGTGGTGTTTTCATCAGCAGCAGACGGAGAGGATAATTACGTCTACACTCCTACTCCCTCTGCCTCCTCACATCCTCCTCTTCATCCCTCACATCCTCCTCTTCATCCCTCAAACCTCCTTTCACGCCTCGCTATCCCCGACGCTCTCTCGCCGCGTGTCCTCGCTCTCCCCGTCACTCTCTCTCTCTCTCTTCAGGATGGTCTCTGTCACTTTAACCCCCCCAGATCCAGGTTTTGATCCAGATCTAATCCACCTTCAGTCAGAACTCCAAAACCTCCAGCTGCCACCAGAGTGAAGCTCAAACCATTCTGATTCTGATTCTGCAGTCAAAGATGATTGTTTGGTACAGGATGATGATGATGATGATGATGATGATGGTGTGGCT